>NC_135182.1:4200508-4554258 GCF_041146795.1 Maylandia zebra
AATTTAATCAGCAACATTAGGCAATTGTGCAATGTACTATCATTGCAAATCTAATACTAATACATTTTTCCCCCATTAACTCTCAGTTTATTACATTTTTTTTTCAACCTGAACAACAAATCTGAAAAGTAATTTGTGGATTAATCAGCTCCAGTTGAAGTAAAATAATTACCGTATTTTCAAGTCTTTGCACAGTCCTTGTGTTTGAACCCGTTCAAACAAATTGAATTTCTGCCCAAGCTAAAGTTTGGAAGTGCTATGCGAGGAAAGTCTTCGGTCGCAAGGAGTGTTGCTGTGACAGATTTTTGTTTATACTGGGGTGGGCATGTGACTTTGAGAAGAAAGACAGGAACGGGCACTTTGCAGAGGAATCGTCCCCATTTTTCGGCTGCTGCTTTCAGACGAGCGATCAGAGGTCTTGTGGTATTTTTATTAGGCTCATTCTTTCAGACAGGTACTCTCCAGCACAAAGGAAACCTTAAGTGACCCATGTGAACAATGTTCGGTCTAAATATAAGCATTCATAAATTCATGCAGCATCACCAACAGGAGGAAATATGAGCTGAATTTGACTTGTCAAAGCAAAATCTCTCAGATACCCGGAGCTTCCACACACAGCAAAGCAAGTAGAGAAACAAAAGGTGAAGCCAAAATACGGCTGCAAAGGGAGTCAAAGATCACAAAAACCCAAAACAGGCCTCAGACAGTAGGGATTTCTCAGTGTCCTCATCGGTGGATGCAGTCTGTGAGTGGTTAGTTACAGATTTAACTATAACAACTTATATCTGCACTTCACTTGTTGCTTTAGTTGTAGCCAAGTTGGGACTTCGGCAAGCGGCAGCATGCTAATCCATCATGTTAGCGTTCCTTTCGGCAGTGCAAATGTAAATAACAACAACAAAAAAGACGGAAAACTTCTAAAGGAACTGGTGGAATCTCCTGGATCCGTGACCAGTAGGTGGATTATTATTTTTGCTAGATCAAACTGATGATGGTTTGACACAGGCTAGGTCTTTGGATACTAGTTTTCTAGTTGTCAAAACAACACATCAAATAAGAGTTTATGTCCCGTCATCTGTTTTTTCTGCTTTTGCGATTTGTGACATCAAAACTTGGTAAAATTAGTCCGAATCTTCAAAAGGAAACTGTTGTTAGGGTGAAACTTTAAACAATCCTCCACATGACAAAATTGAGGATTTCTTTTTACAGTATTGATATCTCGGCAACATGCAGCAGACTTGGATGACTGAGATGACTGGAGTAAACTTAATCTCTTGAGGTTTTAACAACAAAATTAACTGGATCAGTGTTACGAGGATTAGCCAATCACACGTGTGATCGTTCCACTGTTAATCGACAGGGACAACGGTCCCCTAAACTCTTTAATCTGAAAATGCCCGATGAGCAGAACGCAGGAAGCAAGAGGCTGTTGGAAACAGAGAAGTCTGTAGTCTTCTGAGACTTATCTGTGCTTCAGACAAGCTTTCAGAGCAGAGAAAGAGATTAGGAGGAGGGAGAAAGATCGAGATAAACGGAGAGTTTGAGGGTACAAGGAGAGGAGTTGATTAAAAGAGAAGAAAACGAAGTAGTGGGAAAGAGATAAATTTAGGGGAAAGGAAAGAAAAGCGCCTCTAAAACACTTTAAGGACGCTCCTCTTTCTTCTCCTTTAATATGCCAGCAGTTCTCTTTGACATTGACCCAGGGGTGTAAAATAATTGTGCTTTGTCTCTTTCTCTCCCTTCTCTGCTGCTCTTAACAGACAGCTGAACAGACTTTGACTCTCAGTGTGACAGATGGCCAGCAATGCTGTTATTGACAGATAACAGAGAATTAAATAAAGGAACTACACCTTAGAAAATACTAAACACTATACGAACACTAATATGCACATTTTAGATAAACAGTGTACTTTTTTTAAATTAACGAGGAAACACACATAAATCACAGCTGCGTGGACACAATTTGCTCTTAAACAGCTCCAGCATGGAGAACATAGATGTGATCTATATCTTATGGGGTCTATACTGTTACTGTTATTGAACCGCTCTTTCTTGGTGCAGCTGAAAATAATTGTCTCTTGGATATTTGGGCTCTCTGTCTGGCCAATCAAACACCCCCTTAATGATATTTCATGATAGATGGAAATCTAAACATTTAGTCTTTCACGCCTGCACAGACTACTTATCATCAGATGATGAAAAAAGGGTCTGATCTTTGGTGATATCTTATATCAGTGACTTTGAATAATATGCGTTGAACACTGCACTGCATGAAGTTTAACACATTCATCCATTATCCTGTAAATATATCTGCTTGAAACAGTTTCCTTTATTTTGTCATTTGAGTGAATGAAGCAATTTCAAATTTTCCTTTTTTTTCTTCTTTTTTTTAAATGATTCAAACAGGCTGAGTACTAATTAGATTACATGTTGATGGATTTGGTCAGTTTCGTACTCCATCCAGCATGCAAAAGTGCTGTATGCTGCTACATGAAAAGCAGCTATATTTGTGTTTTCTGCAGTGAGAGCAGTCCGCTGGAGAAAAGAAATGTCCATTCAGCGCTTCAGTGCAAGATTAAAAATGTTACATTGTTATAACTCTGGATGAGGTATCTTAAAAAATATATGAGAGCATCCCGACATGTGGACGGTTTTTGCAAAAAAACATAAAACACTCCTTAAAATGAACTCTATGGCAACAAAAATATCATTGGTTACAACATAGAAGTAATTATTAGACTTTCATGTGTCAACGGAAAAAACGGCAGCACCAGGCAAGGTCTGTCTGGACCCCTGTTTGGTGTCTTCATGTGTTTTTATGTGCACAAGGCATCCACGCTGGAGCAGAGCTATTAATTTCCTGTGATGCGCACCCTGTCAGAGTATGAGGCAAACAGAAAAGCCTTGGGCTAAAGTTGCAATCCATCTCTTTTTGTCCCATTCTCTGCCCCCTCTAGTCCTTAATTTCAGCAAAATGAGTTCATGATGCTTATAAATTCTATATGTAATAACTTTGAGGTGAAAGCAGGGCCTTTCAGCATTATCCAGAGACACTGAGGGGAGACCTGGTGCTCACTGTGCCCTCTGGCTCCTGTGATTTACATCCTGTTGTGGCTGTTTTTTTCTATGACTCAGTTCTTATATATTTAGAAGGACATGACACCAAACAGAAACACCTGGAAAATACAGTGTAGTTATAGAACAGGGCGTTTGTGACATAAGACGGACGTTGAGCAGTATTTTGGAGAACTTTTATAGAAGTTATAGAAATGTATCTTTAAAGAAAATCTTAGATATGGACAGAATTATGAAAGGCATAGATGTCACTGGTATTGGCTGCACACCTATACAGCTGTACCATGATTAATTGAAAACACTGTCATAATTTATGTTGTCATTTTTACTGGAATACAAAATGTTTCATTACTTTCTTCAATTTTTTCTTTGCTTCTTTATGTGTTTGTGCGTTTTTACCAAATTGAATTTTCCAGTGGAACCTGCATGAAACAGAAATCACGACCATTAAAAGATTTGTTGATGCTGACACAGCAAGCCAGCTGTACATGCGCACACTCGTACACAAAACCCCATATTAGCTTTCCAATCGGCGTCTCCTTCTGGGCTAAAAGCATGGACCGAGCTAAGAAACATAAATAAAATAATAAAATAAACTCCACCTGGGACAAAGTGCACTAATGACATCAGTTTGAAAGCTATGTGCATACAGTACACATGCTGCTGAAACACACTGAACAGCTTAAAATGTGACTGAAAATGTCTGGAAAGATTAAAAGCTGAATCTGCCTTTGACAAAAACCTTTCATTTATATTGTCTCCCTACCCCACACTGGAGAGGCTGTCAGAAAAAGACATTTATGACGCAGCCTGGACGTCCAGCTCTCATGCATTTCAGTTCAGAATTGAACGTGATTTATTGACACAGAGAAATGAATGTATTTGGTGATTAAACTCGAATTACCCATTCATGGCAGAGTGGAATCCCAGCAGTGACGGGATTTAGGACAGGACCCCCCGGAGTCTAGACGCTGGGGGTGGCGAACATGAAGACTGGGGCTTGGATGGAGCTCTGACTGAGGTGTCTGTGAGGTGGAGATGGGGAGGAGGTGGGTTGCGTGAATGAAAGGGAGAATGACAGATTTACACCACGTTGGTTGACTGCAGGCTGGTTGGTTGGCTAAAAGAAGGTGGGCAAGAAGGTGATTAGATTACAGTGATGATGACAGTCTTGACTTTGACAGCGTGGGAAACAGGTAGACAAGTGAAGAACAGACTAGCAACCGAACACCTGGGAGGTGTTGGTCCAGCTCATTTCCTTAACTGAGACTTTACTGTGGGTGTGTTTATGACTCTATTTCAATACTTGATTTAGTTTCAGGCAGTGAGGTGCTGGGTTTGACTACAGAGAGGGTTAAAAACTAATGTGCTTCTCTGGGTGAAAACAGAAGGAATTTTCTGTAATCCAGCAAAAGACAATATATTTTAAAGTCAAATCTCAATGTAAATCAATTTGATTGCGTTGCTCGAAGAATTGTGTGTGTTAGTCGAACGGCTCTGAAATTAATGAAACCTCTTGTCAGGGAAATGAGGGAAATGAAAGAATTGAAAACAAGCAGAGTATCAGCTTACACGAACCATCAACCAGTGAACAAAGCCTCGATTTGTTCATGGGCTGCCTCTGCCACCCATCTCTTTAAAGACATGCAAAGCACAATATAGTAATTAAGTTCATCATTTAAAAAATACATTGATTCATGAATGGATAATGTAATTTCATAATGTATTTGTGGTCTGAAAGCAAAGGGAAAAAACTGAATTATGCATATGGATTTTAATCAGGTATTTTTAAAGTTCTCTTTTGCATTAGCATCTATTTACCCACCACAATATTTCCATTTCCTTTTTAGCTCAGTTATTTAGCTTCTCCTTTGAGACTCTGCATTCAGCTGGTTAAACCATGTGAAACAATACAATTTATTGCTATGTAACAATATCTCTGATTGGGTTTAACGTATACAGGAGCCCTGCCACCACAGTTTGTCTGACATATTTAAATGACAGATGGTTCTAACTTCACCTTAAAACACTGGAACCTCAGTGTCAGCATAGTAAAAAGAAATGATGGTATTTGCTGTGCTGTTTCACGTGTTGTTTTAAGGTATTTTCCCTTAGTGCACACACTGCATGTGCAAGAATCCAAGTTGTTGCTCTCTTTTGGCGTTCACACCACGAAGCGCTATCTGTAGACTATAGCAGCTTTTTCTGTATAAATAAGTGTACAAACAGTTAGGATGCACTATAAATCCATGAATTCTAAACACTGTGTATGTTTCAGTCAATCTGATATGGATGAAATAAAGTCTTTCATGGAGGAGAACAAATCACTGCAGGAGCATCCACAAGAAGACAGACAGAGCTGAGGCCAAAAGCAGAGCTTCACAAAACCATTACAGCAAAACAGAGGGCTGCCTGAGATGATTATTTTATTTCACCGTAATGACTTTTCCATCCTAACAGTGTGTTTCAAAGAGTTTAGTAGAGCTGATTGAATAAGAATCTTTTTTCCTGCCGTGGTTCTTGTATTTCAAACGAGGTAGGAGCAGAAGATGGAGGAAGAAAGAACGACAGGACAAAAAATGCAGTGAAAGAGGTGCAAAGGAAGAGAAAAGATGGATGGAAATGAGGAAAAAGTATAGATGGAAAATGATGTTCTTCCTTCTAGCCTTTACCCTTTACCCACTATGCCCGTTACACCCTCATCCCTATCTATTTACACCCACACACTCAAATAAAAATATTCTTTACCCTCAAAAACATGAAGCGATAATCACTCAATCTATCAAATCTCTATTTATAACATGTAAGTAACAAGTGTTAATACACATAAAACAAAGAAACTCAATATCACTGAAAGGCATCATATTCACATGGAAACAAAACTGTATATTTTCTGATGAAAACTGAGTAGGAGGAAACAAATGCTTAATAGCTTTGATTATACAATCCAAAATAGACTGATATTACTTATACAGACAAAAGTGTGTGTGTGTGTGTGTGTGTGTGTGTGTGTGTGTGTGTGTGTGTGTGTGTGTGTGTGTGTGTGTGTGTGTGTGTTTGGAAGAAAATGCAACTAAAATCCATAAAATCAATGGGGTATTTATTCAAACAACTAATGATTAAGAAAAGCATGCTCAGTAAAAACTGAATGTCTATCAATCAAGTAAATTTCACTTGATCAAATTTAACATTTGATCCTTCCTTAGTTATGCTGCAGTAGGTGGAGGCTGCTGGGGGATTCCCATGATGCTTTGAGTATTTCTTCTTCAGTCACCTTTCTCACTCACTATGTATTAACAGACCTCTCTGCACTGAATCATATCTGTTATTAACCTCTGTCTCTCTTCCACAGCATGTCTTTATCCTGTCTTCCTTCTCTCACCCCAACCGGTCGCAGCAGATGGCCCCGCCCCTCCCTGAGCCTGGTTCTGCCGGAGGTTTCTTCCTGTTAAAAGGGAGTTTTTCCTTCCCACTGTCGCCAAAGTGCTTGCTCATAGGGGGTCATATGATTGTTGGGTTTTTCTGTTTATGTATCATTATAGGGTCTACCTTACAATAAACAGCACCTTGAGGTGACTGTAGTTGTGATTTGGTGCTTTATAAATAAAACTGAATTGAACTGAACATTTTTGCACTGTACAAAATTAGACTAGAAGCAGATTACATGTAAATTAGAAAATTTACATGTAATCAAATTGCTTGAAGTCAGCATAAATATTTTTTGAGTGCACTCACATATTGTAAGAAGTTGTAAATAATTCAGGTCTTTTTTTTTAAATAAACATACAAATTTGATTAAATGATCCTTATCGAGCTCTCAGTACGGCACATCTGGTTATTTGTGGAACATCAAAGCTGTAGCAAGATCCCATTTCCATCTTTAAGTGGCGCTTGTCTGTGATTTCAGTTGCACAACAGGAGTTAAGAAAGTGTAATCGGGATGACAATAAACCACGGTCACAGTTTCTTTCAGGTGTGTTTATCATTCACTCTGTTATTTTAATGAGTCTCAGCACCCCGTAGGCTGTTTGGTTTACTCTGAAAGCAGAGGATCCTTAATAAAAACCCCTTAATGAGATATGAGGAATAAGAAAAACCTTCATGTGTGAGCCGTAGCTCTTCATTTAAAACAAAGGCAAGTCATTATGCTGAAGCATGCAATATAATTTAGACAATAATCACGGGCTGGAGAAACTTCTCCAGACAGCACGTCGAATTCTCTAAAAGCCAGCCGTACAGCTCAGTCTTTCCACAGTTAGAAGTAGTCCTCAAAAAACCTCATTAATCTCAGCATTAATAATAATTTTTAAATATCTTATAGATCTGTTTTAGCTTCTTGTTTCTCTCTTTTTCCCATCTTCCTCCTCTGTGCAGCAACTGGTCAACAAATGTAATACAGTAAAGAAACCGTTCCTCTGTGTCTCTCTTTCGCCTCTCTTTGTTATTGTAAAGGCTAATTGGGCCTCTCATTAACAGCATAGCAACCTTCAGTTGTTAATGATGTGGAACTTTTTGATTAGGCTACAGGCTGAACAGAGAAGTTGGGATGTCGGGCACAAATTAGAGAGGTGTGGATGCATTGCTGTGGGGGAAATGGCTTTTCCCTCCTCATTTGTTGTGTCTGCTGTGTGTTCCCATTAAACCACGCATCATGAGATGCATTATGCAGGTTGTCCTTTAAAAGAGAGGGTATTTTTTTTTACAATACTATACAACCTAAACTGCTTTTAAAAAAGAAGCCTAAATAGGCCATATTTGAATGAAAACTAACTTTTATCATCAGTACAGGAGTGTATAGAAAGGTGCAGGGAAGCCTATTATGTGACCAGTTTGTTATATCTGGACATTTGATGTCTACTCTGCTCTCACGTTATGATCTCTGTGTTAAGAACGCAGCAGTAATAATGAAATATCCAGCCGTTCTCATTCCTGGAGCATGCGACACTACGTTTTCTTGTCAAAGCTGCTGACTTCTCACAGTTAGGCACAAGATGGCTTTTGGCAGCGATGTGATGCAGCAGCATATGACATTAATGAGACTGAGTTGTCTCGCTGAACTCCAACTTGTCATTTTTCAAATCAAACTGTGAAGGAGCCGATATTAACCGAAACCTCAATTCAGTTCAGTTTCATTTAGATCGAAATCACAACAACAATCGTCGCAGGGCTCTTTATCAGACGCAACTCCAACAATCGGATGCAAGCTGGTGACAGTGGGAAGGAAAAACTCCCTTTTAACAGGAAGAAACCTCCAGCAGGACCAGGCTCATCTGCCGTGACTGGCTGGGGGTGATGGGAGGGAGGCAAGACAAAAGACACCTTAATTTTCTCCTAAAATCTCATTTGAAGTAATTGTCAGTACCTATAAAACAAACCAGTGGCCGAAAGTGTGAATAAAATGCATGCTATCCATTATTTATCAAAAACACAAGCACGCATGTAAACAGAAATACCCTCAGAACACAGAGTATGATTGTTCCAGTGCCTAAAAAAACATAGGATTGATTTGTTTGTCGCATCAGACTTTGTAGATGTGTAGTTTAGAATATTCAGAACAACATGGTGTCACTGACTCGATGTTTTATGATTCTGAAATAATTTCCTACATGAAGCTGAATAGGTGGGAGTCAATTAATGCATTTTTAAATTCTCTCAAGAGCCATTCATGGAGTCCAGGGTTGTTCACATAGTCACAGATGTGTGTGACTTTATCATTTCAGACAGAAATTTCAAACACTATCCTGGTGCTCAAAGAGTTAACTTGATTAATGCTTTGATAGTCAAAAGAAAAAAGAAAGAAAAAGAAAAAGGTTTTACTGCACGTGTCAGTGTTTAATGTATCGTAGTTGTCTTTAAAATTGTATTTCACTAATACTAACACGCACACTGATGGCGAAAACAAACGGGATGTGTAAATTCAAGCTCGTGTGCAGCAGTTTAATTGATACTTAACAGCCCCTGAATTCTCCAGAACTGCTTTGGGTGCAGCTACCCTGCATTATCATGATTACTCTGATCAACTCCAGCTGCTCTGTATTTGCCACAAGCCATTTTCACAGCAGACATTTTGGCTTTTCCTCGGAAGATAAGCCCCAGTGCTGCTACTAGCGCTGTTCTGTCGCAGTGTCAGTGCTTGTAATGCGGCGTGCAGTTAAATGGAAATCAGCAATTACTCTTTTTTTTGTTATTTACACTTCCGTATTGCCTGCTGTGACATCCTGAGAGATCTCCCACGGAAAAAAAGTATATTTAAGGAAGCTTTTTTTCAGCTTCGTGTTAATTGTTAAGTTCATTTGTCATTCTGGCTGACTGTTACTTTGTTTCTTCTCCCCATGTTATATGAAATGATCTAGTTATCCATGTGCTGCCTGCTTGCCTGTAAAGCCTGCCTCTTTTTTCCAGCTTAACCTTTGTCTTCATGACCAGATTCAGTTGTAGTTAAGGTGGCAAATTGACCATTAAGGTTTTTAATAATGCTGTTGCTGTATAGCAACCCTGTGTTTGACCACATATGTTCTTTGTCTCACTGAAAAACACGAAACATTTCCCCTCACTGCTTCATAACATGAAAACCTCGAGTCCACTCAGGTTATGCTCATGTTATGCTCAGACTTCCATGTGCTGGAATAGCTGGACTGCAGGTGGTGTGAAGTCTGTTAACAGCCATCACGCACTTCACTGTGAGCACCCTTCAGTAAATGATTGGCTGCCCTTCTGCCCACTCAGACTGTCAGCTATATTGACATTTCACTATCCAGCTGAATTGGACTGAAATCTCAGTGCGGGTATGTGTGCAGCACCACTTTGTGGGTTGGGTGTATGTTCAAATATTTATGCATCCCATGTAAGTCTATTCTGACATCTGGGAACATATATTAAGTGGTTTTTGACCTTTCAGTGCTGCTTTGAGAAGAAAGTCCATTCATGTCCCTTTTTTGTTGTGTGAGGCATATTGTATCTTTTTCTCTTTATTGTTACTTGACATTTAGATGTTTTAGTCTTGAGAGGTCAGGTCATTCATGCTCTCAGATGTTTAGTGTGAATGTCTGAGGGTTTTTATTCCTATTCAACACTTTAAAAAAATGTAAGCTGATTCGGTTACACTAAAATAAAGTTAAAGCTCTTCGTATCTGCTGTAAAGAGGTCAGCCTGGACTACAGAACTGAAATATGTGAAGAAACACACTGTTTAAGCTAATAAATCATATTTTCTTCTAATAGATAATTTTCTAATTACATATTAATTCTTTTGGGTATTTCTCTTTGTCTTTCTATCATTGTCGGTGCTCTATAATAGTAAAGTAATGCTTAACTTCAGTTTGTATCACTTTAAAACTAGTGTTAAAAAACTGCAGAGGATGAATACTGACAGTTTTTACAGCTTAATGTAGTTAAAATTAACTAAACAACACAATTTCTTGAAAAATCCAGTGGTGGGATTGTAGCTACTGCTGGACTGTTTGGTGTAACAGTGTAACAGAATATTACAACAACAAAAAAATGAAGTTTTAAGAAAACATATTGATTTTTCCATTAAGAATCTGAAAATGATAATTGTCTGTGAAGGTTCTCAGTCATCCAGGTCATCGTAGTCAAAGGAGCTTGCAAAGAAAAGCGTCTGGACTTCTTTAAGTTGCTTGAAGACGTTTCACCTCTCATCCGAGAAGCTTCTTCAGTTCTAAGGTCAAATGGTGGAGAGTCCCAGATATAAACCTAGTGGGAGTTTCCCCCCACAGAGGGACAAAAGGACCCCCTGATGATCCTCTAATCGCCTGAGCCAAGGTGTGAAACTGGGTGTGGGTCCCAATCAGCCAGAGTTTCGGGTATGTTCATTGACGACACCAACTCTCTGCCATCTATAATCCAGTTTTGAGATCCCTTCCCAGACGCCTTAACGCCCACTCACATCCTGGGCCATCTGACCTCAGGAATTCGCATGATAAGGTGGGGCCAGGTTTCACAATGAACACACCCGAAACTCTGGCTGATTGGGACCCACACCCAGTTTCACACCTTGGCTCAGGCGATTAGAGGATCATCAGGGGGTCCTTTTGTCCCTCTGTGGGGGGTTACTCCCACTAGGTTTATATCTGGGACTCTCCACCATTTGACCTTAGAACTGAAGAAGCTTCTCGGATGAGAGGTGAAACGTCTTCAAGCAACTTAAAGAAGTCCAGACGCTTTTCTCTGCAAGCTCCTTTGACGAAAATGATAATTAAACCAATAATGTCAGTCCATTTGGAGGGGGAACGTTGTCTCCATTTATTTTTTGATGCACCTTTTCAGATTAATTCACTCCGTGTCGTGCCCAGGACTGGACTGGAACAAAAAATCGGCCCGGGCATTTTGACTACAGACCGGCCCACCAGGTATTAAAGCCATAAAGCCTTTGAATGAAAACAAACGCTGTTGTGACAGTGATGTACAGTCTTGATGGTATATGTATGATTTCTATACATTTTACATCAGATAAAAACTTTGGTTGTAAGATTCAGATAATTCTTTAATAAAAGGTAGACATTTTAAATGAGAATAAGAAAGAAAAGTATATCTTTCTGCCCCCTTTCCCTGTTAATGCCTACCTCTTCCCCTAGCAACACTTTGCTAGACCTGCCCCTGCACAGTTACCAGCTGTCAGCTACACAGAAAAGGATCCTGGTGTTATTTGTCTCTCAGAAACAGTTCAGAACTTCCCTTCAACTCATTCATGTCACCTAAAAGGTAAACCTGTTTCTCCATCACCTGTTCAGCTCTGATGATTCAGTAAGAACATCTCCTGGTTTCATCTTCATGTTTCCCTCTCAGCAGATAACCAAACTGACATCATGACCAGCAGCTTTACAGCTGTGGCTCCAGCAAACATCAGCTGATACTAGAAATTAATATTAAATCAATTCTAACAACAGCTGATCAAGCTTGAATGTGCTGCTGTTGTTTAGCGCGACATCTGCTGGTTTCCTCTTTCTGGCGCAAAGTGGGCGATAAATAAACAAGAGAGCCGATCAGCTGATCATTGATCAGTTTTCATGATTGAAGTAGAAACGGGAGAGAGAGGGAGAGAATGAGAGAAGAAGAGGCAGCTGTGCAGCAAAGACACAGAATAACTCCAGCTTTGTGTCTTTTTCATTACAGGGAGTGCAGAATTATTAGGCAAGTTGTATTTTTGAGGAATAATTTTATTATTGAACAACAACCATGTTCTCAATGAACCCAAAAAACTCATTAATATCAAAGCTGAATGTTTTTGGAAGTAGTTCTTAGTTTGTTTTTAGTTTTAGCTATTTTAGGGGGATATCTGTGTGTGCAGGTGACTATTACTGTGCAGAATTATTAGGCAACTTAACAAAAAACAAATATATACCCATTTCAATGATTTATTTTTACCAGTGAAACCAATATAACATCTCCACATTCACAAATATACATTTCTGACATTCAAAAACAAAACAAAAACAAATCAGCGACCAATATAGCCACCTTTCTTTGCAAGGACACTCAAAAGCCTGCCATCCATGGATTCTGTCAGTGTTTTGATCTGTTCACCATCAACATTGCGTGCAGCAGCAACCACAGCCTCCCAGACACTGTTCAGAGAGGTGTACTGTTTTCCCTCCTTGTAAATCTCACATTTGATGATGGACCACAGGTTCTCAATGGGGTTCAGATCAGGTGAACAAGGTGGCCATGTCATTAGTTTTTCTTCTTTTATACCCTTTCTTGCCAGCCACGCTGTGGAGTACTTGGACGCGTGTGATGGAGCATTGTCCTGCATGAAAATCATGTTTTTCTTGAAGGATGCAGACTTCTTCCTGTACCACTGCTTGAAGAAGGTGTCTTCCAGAAACTGGCAGTAGGACTGGGAGTTGAGCTTGACTCCATCCTCAACCCGAAAAGGCCCCACAAGCTCATCTTTGATGATACCAGCCCAAACCAGTACTCCACCTCCACCTTGCTGGCGTCTGACTGGAGCTCTCTGCCCTTTACCAATCCAGCCACGGGCCCATCCATCTGGCCCATCAAGACTCACTCTCATTTCATCAGTCCATAAAACCTTAGAAAAACCAGTCTTGAGATATTTCTTGGCCCAGTCTTGACGTTTCAGCTTGTGTGTCTTGTTCAGTGGTGGTCGTCTTTCAGCCTTTCTTACCTTGGCCATGTCTCTAAGTATTGCACACCTTGTGCTTTTGGGCACTCCAGTGATGTTGCAGCTCTGAAATATGGCCAAACTGGTGGCAAGTGGCATCTTGGCAGCTGCACGCTTGACTTTTCTCAGTTCATGGGCAGTTATTTTGCGCCTTGGTTTTTCCACATGCTTCTTGCGACCCTGTTGACTATTTTGAATGAAACGCTTGATTGTTCGATGATCACGCTTCAGAAGCTTTGCAATTTTGAGACTGCTGCATCCCTCTGCAAGATATCTCACTAGTTTTGACTTTTCTGAACCTGTCAAGTCCTTCTTTTGACCCATTTTGCCAAAGGAAAGGACGTTGCCTAATAATTATGCACACCTGATATAGGGTGTTGATGTCATTAGACCACACCCCTTCTCATTACAGAGATGCACATCACCTAATATGCTTAATTGGTAGTAGGCTTTCGAGCCTATACAGCTTGGAGTAAGACAACATGCATGAAGAGGATGATGTGGACAAAATACTCATTTGCCTAATAATTCTGCACTCCCTGTATAGCTGAACTGTGTTTCTTTTCACCTCAACACAATATTTTCTCTGAATACGAGACGATTCCGTTTTTTACGGGACAGTTGGAAACTCTAATAACTAACCTTATAAATAAAATAAGATAAAACAAGTTCACTATCAGTAACATCATAGCACCTGACCAGCAGTATATAAACTCCGTCATGCTAGCTAGTCCGCAGTACGAGTTATTGTAACTGACTGTAAAAAGTCAGCATGATGAAAATAAACTCCACCTAAACTTGGTTCATATCTGACCCAGATAGACTGCAGGTCATAACTTCTTACCTGAAGTTCAGTTCACCTGACACTCGGACTGGCGGCCGCCTCGGGCCTCTGCTCCTCCTGCCTCACCTTTCCCTCACCCACCTGGCCTCTTCTGGCAGCTCCGCGATAGCCACCACCAAACAACTGAGTTGTTTTTACACATACCGTTACTAAAAAAAACCAAAAAAAACAATCATCGGCCCATAAAAATGAAAAATCACCATCGGCCCACGAGGCAAAGCCATATGTGTGTGTGTGTATGTGTGTGTGTGTGTGTATATATATATATATATATATATATATATATATATATATATATATATATATATATATATATATATACACACACACACATATGAAATAAAAATAATAATAATAAAGAATTCGTCTGAGGATAACCTTTATTTGGATTTTTTTTTTTTTTTTGCTTTGTACCAATCCCACAAATAAAGCAAGGACAAGGATTAAACCGTTCATGACTGAAGATGAGTGGTCAGGAGGGATTTAAGGATAAGGGAAGTGCACTTTTGCACTGGTTTTAAAGCTGTGTCGAATAAGGAATTCTACTTTTTATAAAAATTAATTTTTAAAAATAATTGTCTTCACTCGAAAAGGAGGGGCGTAATCTCAAAACACTTAGTGACTCCATGCCCAGATTCATTGTCTGTGCCCAACCTTTCACAGATCACACACCATAAGATCTGAAGACACATCGATGATGATGGAGATTATTGAAGTAGCTCTGGATGAACACCTGCAGAGCAAGACTCCTTTATGACACTATTAACATAATGCTGGTCATTAATATGGAAGACCTGAGATGCATGTACCAGGCGTGAATCAAACAACAACCTTGAGTGCTGAGACATGGAGACTCTCTCCCTTGATGCACTTCACAGGCTCTGAGCTGCTACCTGCAGCTTTTTAAAGTTTTGGGATTTTATCCACATCTTGTTGTCCAACATCAAAAAGTTCCTCTCTGGGAACTGCTTTTCAATTAGTCCTTACTAATTATTTCTGCTGTGAAGCTTGATGTTTTCTGTTTGGTGGCTAGCAAAGGAAGTCTCAAAGTTTTCGACAACGCAACAAATTCTTTGACTAGTGTCTCAGCTCAATAAACAGCTTTCTAAACACAAGATATTAAACTAAAGACCAAAGCAGGAGCTTTAATCTGTGATCTTTTAACAGCATCTGAAGATCAAACGATTTGGAAACTGTGGGATTTTACACACAGATCTTACAGAATTAAAATTAACTTAGTTACTCGCTTGCATGGATGTTCAGTAACCCCAATTTGTATTTGCTGTTCATTGAGTCAAATAGTTGGACTACATTCGCCTGCAAAACACATCATGACAACAGGATCTGTCTCCTTTAAAATACTGAAATTTGCTTAAGAAATCTCTGTATGCATCCACATGTTCTTTGAAATGACTCATTACCTTGGAAAATAGTTTAAGATCACACATCAAGAGCCAACAGTAAAACAGGAGAGCTAAGTGATCTGTCATAAAAACATGTTTCCAAATTCAGGGTTTTATTTTTTTTCTACCACTGCCATTTATAGTTTCTCATTCCCTGGAGGTTTGTAGCATTTTTGCCTGACCTTTACAAAATGACCAGCACATGGGAAGTGCATTTCCCTTCTTATTGTTGCAGCTTCCTCCAAATTATCATTTGACCTTCACCGCCGTCCGATATCCTCGCCACAGTTCAGTGAGGATGCTTGAGTGCAGCTGACACCCGGGAAGTTGTATTAAAGTCTTTTTTTTAAACATATATAAATATATATAGGAAGTTGGAAAACTGATCAAATAATTTCAGGTGATTTGCTACAAATGCAGTTAACAAATGTGAAAACATGCAAGTTTGTCAGTTACTTTATCTATATTTGTTGGGCTTGCTTCACATGCACAGCAAACAAGATAATCTGTGACATCAAGTTTAACCAGTATGATGTACATACAGTAAAATTAGCTGTGCTACCGTTGGGGCCGTTATAAAAAAAAAAGACAGATGACAGTTGCACTCTGTTCCTGTGGGACTGTGTGAACATAAGCTGACCTTTGTTGTCCTTGCCTCAAATGAGAACTCCCACACATGGGTGTGGTTAGGTGTGGTCACTTTACTTAGAACCACATTAATCTGTGATGCTACTACCAACGCTTTGGTGCGAAGGTACGTTCTATAGTGTGTGTGGACTGAGCAAGCAGAAACTAAAAACTTGCAGAACAAGCAGGTTTACCAGCCTGGGTGTGCTCACTGTTCAAATCCTCAACAATCAACACAACAATGAAGTTTTTGATTTATTTCATTTAGTTTTTTCAGCATATTTTATGACACTGTGCTGTAATCTAAATGGTGACATGCACGTTTGGCTCACGTTGTCTCGTTGAACAAAAGAGCAGTCTGAGGCTGGAGCTGATTAAAGCGGTGGTTAGTGGGCCAAACAGACACTTTAGGGAGGGGTTCAGTTTGATCTCATTTGGTTAGCTCAGTTTGTTAAGTTCCTCCTTTGTTAAGCAGTATTTTTGAATGGAGGTCCTTTTCATTTGGCTTCTTTTCAGGGCACAATTTTTGCCTTTTGGGGAGGGGGGGGGGATAAACAGCAATGCCAATTATATTTATATAGCATATTTCATCACAAGCAAACTCGATGAGCATAGTGTACAAGACAATAACAAGACAGCATAATATAAATAAAGTAAAACAAGACATAATAGAAAAAGCACCTGAGTGTAGGTCTGTTTTTAACTGTAAGCACAGAAGTAACTGATCTCAGGTCAGCAGGTAGCTTGTTCCAAAGACCGGGACCACAATAACCACCATCAGCACACTTCTAGGAACAGTTAAAAGATCTCCATCTGATGACCTGAGAGACTGTAAACACCAAAGTAAAATAAAGGCCACTGTTTGAACTGTACACCTGTACCTGTGTGTCCTTTGCTTTATATTTATTTGTTTTACAAATACAGAGACTATTACATGCATTGCTTGCAACTGTTAGTGCATCTGAAAACGTTCTTTTAAATTTCATTATTTTAATTGAATTCAAAAAGGTACATTTTTATTTCAACTTTTTTTCATTTCATTTTGTTTTCATTTTGAACTTTTGAAAATCAAAAATCCAGCATCTCAAGGTTTATTTGAATAATACTGGATTGAACACTAAAGATTTACAATACTAAATTAACCAAATTCAGAAAAAAATCTTCATTTATAAACTCAGTACTTGACTGGGACTCTTTCAGTGGTGGGCGTGGCTTCAGGAGACCTGTATGTTTGGACTTACCTGTCCAACTCCTCATTTCTCTTAGGGAACCATCTGGAGTGCCTGCTGGAGTGTGTTCACTACAGCATGACTAACCCATGCTCGCCCTGCCTGCCTTCAACACTCAGCAGCTGAAAATCCTGGAACACTGTTTGGCAGAAAATTGAGGAGAAACTCAGTTTCTGTTTTTCAAATGAAACGGGAAGAAAAAGTCCAATCACAGAACTAAATAAGACTAAGAAAGAGATCCTTCATAGTCACTCACCTGTGTTTGAGACCAGCCTGTGAACAGTCTCCTGCCTTTTCCGAAGTTGTCTGTGTGCGATGGCTCTTGATGCACTGACACTGGCCTCAGTCCTTGTCAAGTTTTCCCAAGGTCGTCAGTTAATTTATTTAAATATTTGTTTTGTTTTTTTGTTTTTTGACAATTCTCGACACTGCATCATCCCTGTTGCTTGTGCAACTTCCAGTCAACTTTTCATTAGGTTTCAATGTAGGGCTGAATAGTCATTTATTATTATTTATTATTATTAATCCAAACTCAAAATGAAATCCTTTCATTCTAATAATTTGAGAGACTGGATTTCTTGGATTTGCTGGAGTTTCTTGAGTTATTTGAGATGCACTAGTATAAACCTTTATCAAAGAAGGTAGTCAGGTTGCACAATTTGGTGGAAAAAAATTCAATTTTTGTAGTTTTCTCTCTGTAACAACATGCTGGGATTTACAGCCGTGTTTATTCTTAATACCCCATTTTCAGAGGATTGAAATTAATTGGACAGGATTACAGAATTTTGAAGCATTGTTTTTAATAATTAGAGTAAATTGTTATGTATCCTCCCCTGAGGTGCTCTGCTAAGCCTTCACTGCAGCCACCTTGAGTTACTTCTTGTTTGTGTGTCTCTACATTGCGTTTTGTCTTCAGAAACTTAAACCCATCCTCTGCTGAGCTGAGATCAGGTGACTGACTTGGTCATTGAAGATTATCCCATTTCTCCCAGCTGGGTTGCTTGAGGCAAAGAAATTGGATATTGGGTTGCTTTTGCAGTATGCTTTGGGTCATTATCCATTTGCACTGTGAAGGAGTATCTGATCATTTTTGCAGCATTTTGCTGAATCTGAACAGAGAGTGAAGCCCTGTACTTTTCATCAGGAGTCGCATCATCATTAAACTCAGGTCCACCGGGTGTTGCCTCCACCATGTTAGGCAGATAATGTGGTGTGCTTAGGCTCATGAGCTCTTTCTCCATTGTTTTCTCTTCCCATCGTGCTGGTACGAGTTAATCTTGGTTTCATCTTTCCAAAGAATTTATTCCAGAGCTGCGCATGCTCTTTTAGATGCTTTCTGGCAAAGTCTAATCTGGCCTTCCTGAGCTTGAATGTTATCAGGGGCGCACACCTTGTTGTAAACCCTTTTGTGTTTCCATGAAGGCATCTCTTGATTGTAGATGTTGATGATGATACGAGTAGCTCCTCAAGAGCGTTTTTGACTCGGTGAAATGTTGTGACCATGGAAATAATTCTATCATCACCAAAGTGCCTGATGATAGATGATGATTCTATTATCAGGCGTTTTGGTGTTGCTGAGCTGGCTGACCTGATTAGTCTATTCCTTCTTTTACTAATGCAGCAGATTGTTGATTCTACCACTCCTAAAAATTTTTGCTGTCTCTCTGATAAGTTTATTTTGGTTCTCCAGTCTAATGATAGCCTATCAGGGTAGGCAACTCCAGGCCTCGAGTGCCGGTGTCCTGCAGGTTTTAGATGAGTCCATGATCCAATACAGCTGATTCAAATGGCTAAATGACCTCCTCAACATGTCTTGGAAGTTTGCCAGAGGCCTGGTAATGAACTAATCATTTGATTCAGGTGTGTTGACCCAGGGTGAGATCTAAAACCTGCAGGAAATTGCAAGGCACGGGCTTCACAAGGCCATAAAACTACCTCTAAGAGTGGTGGACTATGCATGAAAATGTCTCTAAACAGCTAATGCAAAATTTGGTAATAAACCCTTCAAATTAAAGCTGTCTTTTAAAGTCCACAGGGCTGGATAACAGAGTCAAAACTATGAAAATTGTGTCTTTGTCCAACAACTGGATTTAACTGTATGATCATGGTCAGTGAAGTCTTTTGCTTGTGGCTGTGCATGCCTTCACAGTGGTTAGAAAAAGGAGTTCGGGCTTGTCAAAGAACGTTCGACCATGAGAGAAGATTCTGAAATGAGAATTGCAAATTATTTATTTATAAGTTCAGTTTCTGTAGTTAATGTCAAAAGGGTAATTAAACTCCCACAGCCGAATATGTATACAGTTAAAACGTGCAAGCCAATGCAAAATGTAGCTAAACATAAGCTCACTGCTCTCCAACATCAAGAACACACAGTCTGAGAGTCATGGTGGCCTGCTGCTTTTTCCTCTCGTGATCAGGGTTTACTTCCTTGAATGCTTTGTTGCCCTCTTTGACCAACCCCATCATAATCAGTATGACCCGGCACATCTCAGATTCTAAGCCCAAAACACAAACACCACCCAAGGCATTATTATATTCCTCTGTGAATACACACACACACACACACACACACACACACACACACACACACACACACACAAGCACCCTCAAATCGATGCACACAGGAAATGTGCACACATTTCCCCAGCAACTGTCAAGGGCTACTCTCTTCTCTCTTGTTCTGCCTCCTCTAATATCTTTTCAGCCTGTTGTATCTGCACCCACTGGAATCACATAATAACAGCTTGTCAAGGCTTTTTGTGCCGAGGAACATTTGCATATTCAAATGCATTGAGGAGTGAAGCTTGCCATGGCTGATTCGCTAATGTGCATATTCACACAGTGGATTTGTGTACATGCTCTGCACTGCTAATGGTCACATCAGGCTCATTGTTTCTTGCGTTGTGTTCCTTGGATTTTCACAATAAAATGAAACGCAGAGCACTTGCTTGTATTTGTGTGCCCCCACCTGCATATTTATTGTGTTTGTGCATGTGTGAATTCCCTCATAGCCATGCACAAACACATTTCTGATTTACAGCATGTTTACTCCCTACCAAGAGACACTATTGACCTACAAATAAAAGATAATGGAGGCCAAGTAAACACTGAGTGCTCTGAGACCATTCCAGCTCTGCAACTTTATCACATCCACACACACACAGATGTAGAGATTTCCTTTAAGGGCGTCTCGAATCACAGCAGTCTTGCAGACACTTCCAGTTTTATTTGCAGTTTAAGGTTTTCAGATAATCGTCTCTGAGTTTCTGCTGCTTTTTGACACAGCGGCGCTAAGTGGAATTTCATTTGCAGCATTAGAATCATTCAAAAATTACATTTAAAAACGCATCAGTAACAATGCTCAAAACAACTCAGTCATCACTAGACAATTTTCTCTAAAAGTGCCATTTTGGTCCAGAATAACAAGCTGCTGTTGAGGTTTATAAATTGATCTGATATGTAAATATAACATTGCTCAAACATATACACCAGATTCCTTTTATTTCTTTTCATTGTGGGGAAACAGAAACTTTCTGCATGCCTACTAGGTAATTAGGAATGTTGCCAATATATGTGTCTGAAACAACAGATACGCCTGTTCAAAATAAAACATTCAACATTGTTTTTTTTAGTTTGGACTTGTGGTTATCCAAGAGGGGAAGTTTGGTGATTTACAAGGCAAAATCTACTGTTCCAGGCTATAGAATCATTATAACTTGCTCATGGTTATGTTGGTTGTCTCATGCAGCAAATGTGACATCACCACAGCCTCACCACTTTTTATAACTAGTGCTTGAGGGTACACCAGACCTGCCACAGTAACGTCCTGGTGAACAGCAAAGCAAAACTTACCATTGTGTTGTTACAGTCAAGTTAAAGGAAACCTATATTGTGAGAGACCTGTTACCAGTGGCCAGTTGTAATAAACATAACATGTATCGCACCTAACAGGCTGACTCATATGGCTTACTGGAAAAAGAACTCACACTTAGCATTTCTGCCGACTTCATAACAAAGTGTAGCCTGTAGAGTTTCTTTCCAAAAGGTGAAACGTGCATGACCCGGCAGCTTGTGTGGTTGTTTTTGCCTGCTCTCTATGTATCTGTGCAATTTTGACATTGTTTGACGAGGTCATATTTATCTAGTGAAGGAAAAAGGAAAATCTTGTGACTCTTGCATATGGTCATATAGCATGAAATCCATAACGCGTAGTTGTAATCTTTGCCTCTTTATATATTCCTGCCATAAATCTCCATATTCTTTGGCCCTGTCGTGTATAAAAGGCGTGTGATTCAAACTGGACTTTTGTGTTGCATGAGTCCAGTGTGTTGCTGTAACCCTCACGGTCCAGCAGCTAGCATATTAGTAATGGTCTGTCATGTCTTTGGAAGCTGCTTTAAATGGACTTGTCAATGTGAAAACACAAAAACATCTATATTGCTTAGGGCTGAGCTATGGAAAGCAATGAGCCTTTCATAAACCCAATTGCTCTCCTAGCGTTGGATCGTCTCACACACACACACACACACACACACGTTAATGACAATTTCAATACCTTCATTAGCAAGGCCACACATATACGCACACAGTTCATGTCTCCTCACTGTATTAACCGTTAATTTCTGAGATACTAACTAACCCAAAACTGAACTTCAACAGGTCTACTTGAAAATATAATGCTTTATATCATATGTACACACACCCTGCTTTTTGTCCTGGGAATGGAGGCAAGTCCCCACAAAGCACCTGCTGTTAATCATGTCCCCACAACGTGGTGAATACAAGCAGAAACACACACACACACATTGAAAGTGTGTACAATAGAACCTGTTCTAATATTTCCACCCTAATTGTAATGGGTGGTGTGACTCGTGGCTGTTTAGAGCTATTGACTTGAGCTAAAGACACACTGTTTGTTTAAGTCATCATTAACACAGGCTTCAATAAGAGTCACTGGCTGCAAGCGTAACACTGATTAGTGTGTGGGTGTGTGTAGAGAGTGTTTAAGTAACAGGATGAAAGAGAACACAATGGCCGTGTTCCTGTATACACTTAAAGCACACATGGGCATGTCTGTCTGTGGATGTATCTAAAAGCTGCAAAATGTAAAAAATGCAACAACAGCAACAACAAAAAAACATAATTTTATGTCATTTTATTTCAAACAAGTTTCTGAATTTCCTTTTCAATCTAAGATAACAGAGAGCAGGAAAAGGTTAAACTCAGATTCTGCTTCCTTTATCCATTGTGCACAAGTGTGCATTAGTGGCAATTTCTGATAAAAAGGGAGGATAAAAGATAAAGAGGGGGTATTTAAAAAACACATCTTCAAGAATAAAAGAGCCCCTTCGACAGCAGCCCACCCAGACGCTGTTGCTGGACAGACTGCAGAATTGCAAGGTCAATGTCAGTGAGCATACTTGTCTTATGATTAGAACAGTACATGCATTTCACATATGTACACTGAATTTAAAATGAGATAATACCATTTTGGTGCATTTGGTGGATGGGAAGTGGTGTATTGGATTACATGAACAAGCTCCTCCAAAACTGATCAATATCAAAGTGGTTTTACAAGGAAGACCTTGACCTACATTGATCCAGTGACATTTTTATCAGGTTCCACTAACAATGCATTAATGTTTTAGCATTATTAAATTCTCTGTGTAAAGTACCAAGCCAACACTTGACACTATCTGTGTGTAATGATGTTCATCATAAAAAGATCAACAACCCCAATAAAATACAAATAATGCCCATTACTTTGTAGCTTTACACACAATGACTCATTCACAAGTCTCAAGCTGTCCAGCGAGATGCAGATAGCAAATCAGCCACAACTTCTCCTCCCTTCTATCTAGTTAGCTAGAACATTTGATTGGTGCTGACTGATATTGCTAACAACACTGATATTGATTGTAATGTACACTGCTTTCTGGAGCCACATCTCATTTCTTTATACTTCACAAGGAGCATGAGCAATAGGTGGAGCAACTTTTTGAAATGTGTGAACATTTGCGGAAATTCAATAGAGAAGAGAACAGCAGAGTTTGTGCTATTCTACTGAGCTTGAAAGTTGCGACCGCCTTTGTTTTTCAACACAAGTCGAACTCTCAGTCTGTGAAGCTGGATTTAAGACCATGTTTTTTTGTGATGTACTGATGTATGTCAGGATTCCTGATTTTGCTTTGGTAAGAAACTTAGTTATGCATGTGATGTGATGCACATGTAGTAACCTGTTATGTTGGAAACTGGTTGGATGAGCTTGGGGGAAAGAATTGTATAAAATAGAGCTGATTGCATCTTAGGGACATCCGCTTTGCCAGCTGATTGCACTGCTTGTTCTTTACACCTGGAAGGAAAAATCACCACAGACTTTAGCTTGTGCAGCTAGCGAACAATGAAGAACCACTTACTGCATAAGAGAGAGAGTAAAAGTAAAAAGTTTCCTTCTTTTCCACCGAGTTTGTTGTTGTTTCTGTCACTAGCTAGCTAACATAACCTAATCTAAGACTATTATCAGCACCCAACAACCAACCAAATGACGTCTTGTTCTGTAGTGGAACAAAATAGTTTTTAGAGCATGTTTAGCGCTGACTTTAAAGGCGTATTTTTTTTAAACTTTTGTACTATTTATTACACAGTATATTTTAACTGCATTGATCCGAGCGCTGCATTTGGTATGGTGGATCATGGTGTTCTAGTGTCAAGACTGGAGACCTGTGTGGGTAATAAAGGAACTGTCCTTGAATGGTTTAGATCTTATTTAACTGACAGAAGTTAGATCCTCAGCTCCCATTATGCTTTTCAGAAAAAATGGAATCTCATGTCACTGTTATGCCGATGATTCTCAAACTTACTTTCGTCTTTAAAATAATTCTACAGACTCTCTAAAAGTTTTGTTAGACTGCCTTGATGAAATGAAATCATCATTTGCACTGAATTATTTGAATGTAAATGATCAAAAACTTATTTGGACCTTCTGACCCTGGTTTTCCTCTTAAGTGTGACCTTGTCCCTCTGGAACGTCCAGAACTCCTGTTGCAAAAAATCTGAGATGGTGCAAGAGAGCAGTTTTTCATTAGAGAAACAAATAAATTCTGTTGTAAAAGCCAGCTTCTTCCAGCTCTGTGCCCTTGCAAAAAGATCATTTTGTCATCTGCTGACTTTGAGAAAGTGATTCATGCATTCATTTCATCCAGGCTTGATTACTGTAATAGTCTTTATTTTGGTATGAGCCAGGCTCTGTCCGACTCTAGACAGGCACACGTAAACACGACCATATTTCCCCAGTCTTGGCTCATTTACACTGGCTTCCAGTACGTTCTAGAACTGATTTTAAGATTGCATTGCTTGTTTTTAAGACTCTAAATGGATTAGCTCCATCATACCTCTCTGTTCTTTCAATTAAAAATACTCCAATTGGAACTCTCAGGTCAGCTGATAAGATGTTTCTGACTCTCCCTAGAAGCAGACTTAAATGCAGAGTAGACCGGGCCTTTGTGAACTTTGGAACAGTCTGCCTTCATATTAGGATCTCTCCAACACTTAGCATCTTTAAAACCCATCTGAAAACTCATCTTTACTCTATCCGATTGTTCAGTCTGACGTCACTAGCCGTGTCTGGGTCTGTTATGTATTTAGTAAAATCAGTTTATAGTTTGTGGCACTACTTTCTGTTATTGAGTGTAGAACACAAAGTGTGGTGTATGCGCGCATTGATATGCCTGCGCCTTGTTTTCCTTAGACTGGTTATTAAAGTAAATTCCTACGACTAAAGAAGGCGTCGTTACTTACCAGTTAAGTTATAAGAGAACATAACAGACTGGCGACGAGGATTAAAACGGATCCCCGATGTGCATTGGACGACAGAGAGGGGGAAATCCTTGTGAAAGTGGCCAAAAAGACACGAAAAACGGTTAGGGCCAAAACAACTAACCCTCCGTGTGGATGCTAGCTCACCTGCCTGGCTAAAGAGAGGACGTGAGTAACATCAATTATTTTAAGTGAAGGACGCTTATAAAAATACCGAAAAATGTCAGGAGGCGTTGGACAAATGGACGTTTTCGATAATGGCACAGAGGATTGGACAACATACGTAGAGAGAGTTGAACAGTATTGTCGAGCTAATAAAGTAGAGGACGAGAGGAAAGTTGCTGTGTTACTGAGTGTGATGGGAGCGAAAACATACAACTTGTTGCGCAGCCTCATCACACCGATCAAACCAGCTGACAAAAGTTTCAAGGAGATCACAGAAGTGCTCCAAAAACATTTCCAACCGAAGCCACTGGTTATAGCCGAACGTTTCCGATTTCATAAACGAAATCAACTAAAGAATGAGTCCACATCGGAGTACATCGCGGAACTCCGGCGGCTGTCGGAACACTGTCAGTTCGGGGAGGGGCTGTCAGATGCGCTGAGAGACCGTTTCGTCTGCGGCATGAACAATGAAGGCACACAGAAACGACTTCTCACAGAGGATAACCTCACTTTGCACCGTGCATTAGAGATAGCGATATCGATGGAGACAGCAGCAAAAGATGCCGGAGAGCTTCAGGGAAAAGGCACGGAGCCGTGTTCTGTAAACAAAATATATCCGCAGCGCAATAACAAATTACCGATGTGCTTCAGATGCGGCAAGAAGTCACATGACGCTGCTAATTGCTGGTTTAAAGAGAAAGAATGCCTGCAATGTAACAAAAGGGGGCATATACAGAAAATGTGTAAATCAAAGCAGTATGATAAAAAGAAAAACAAAATGTGGAAAAGAGACAGAAAGCTGCATGAAGTAAACGAGTCAGAGCCAACTGATTCTGAGGAGGATTTGGCATGCCTGGAACTGTACACAATGCAAGAGAAAGATAACGATGCAATATGGCTCACACCTAAAATACAAGGGATTGAGTTACAGATGGAACTGGACACCGGGTCTGCTCTCTCACTGATTTCATATGAAGATTATAGAAGCAAATTCCCCAATCTGAAACTGAAGCACACCTCGGTGAAACTGAAAACGTACACAGGTGAAAGAATAACTCCTCTGGGAAAACTAAAAGTGAAAGTGGAATATGAGAAAAAGAAATGCAACCTGGAACTTTATGTTCTGCAAAATGGAGGTGTGCCATTATTTGGGCGTGACTGGTTGAAACACATCCGCCTCAACTGGAAAGAAATAAAGTCAATGAGACTGAAACGAGGCCTGAGTGCAAATTCTGTAGATGAAAGACTGAAACAGATCCTTAATAACCATGCCCAGGTGTTCAAAGATGGAATCGGCACCCTGAAAAATATTAAAGCACAGATCATACTAGAGGACAATGCAAAACCAAGATTCCACAAGGCACGCCCTGTACCTTATGCTCTACGCCCTAAAGTTGAAGCAGAGCTTCAACGCTTGGAAGAGCAAGGAATACTCACCAAGGTGGAATGGTCAGATTGGGCTACACCAATAGTATCAGTAAGCAAGAAAGCAAGTGACAGTGTGCGGATCTGTGGTGATTTTAAGGTTTCAGTGAACCCAGTTCTCCGCATAGATCAATACCCACTTCCACGGATAGAAGACATATTCACAGCAGTAGCAGGTGGCAAACACTTTTCAAAAATTGACCTTGCCCAGGCTTATCTCCAGATGGAAGTAGAAGAGACATCCAGAAAATATCTGGTAATAACCACTCACAAAGGCCTATATCAGTACAACAGACTGGTATTTGGTATTGCCAGTGCCCCAGCAGTATGGCAACGTGCCATGGATCAGGTCCTACAAGACATTCCAGGAACACAGTGTTTTCTGGATGACATAATCGTCACTGGTGTTGATGAGGAGACTCATCTGGCTAACCTAACAGCAGTCCTGGCCAGGCTAGAAAAATATGGACTGAGAGCAAACAAAAACAAATGTGAGTTCTTTAAGGATGCCATTGAGTATTGTGGACACAAGATCGACAGACATGGGCTCCACAAAACCAAGGACAAAGTTGAAGCAGTCCTGAAGGCACCAGAACCTAAAAATGTGAGTCAGCTGCGCTCTTTCTTGGGCTTAATTAATTATTACCACAAGTTTCTACCAAACCTTTCAACAGTTCTGCACCCGCTGAACTCTCTGCTGCAACAAAATGTCAAATGGAAATGGACAAAACACTGTGAAGAGGCATTTAATGGCGCTAAGCAGCTCATTACATCAGAGGAGGTTCTGACACACTTTGACTCCAATCTACCACTTCGCCTCGCCTGTGATGCCTCACCATATGGCATTGGTGCTGTGCTATCTCACAAAATGCCTGATGGATCGGAACGCCCAGTTGCCTTTGCTTCAAGGTCCCTAAATGCAGCCGAACGCAACTATGCGCAGATAGACAGAGAAGCACTCAGTCTAGTGTGGGGCGTGAAGAAGTTTAATCAGTATTTATATGGGCGACACTTCACCCTGATCACAGACCACCGACCGCTGGTGTCCATCTTTAACCCTCAGAAAGGTATTCCAACCATGGCTTGCAGCGATGGGCCTTGTTCCTAGGTGCACACACCTACACCATTGAGTTCAAAGGGACAAAGTTACATGGAAATGCAGATGGACTTTCACGTCTTCCATGCATGCAACCCACTGAAGAACTGACTGATCCAGCTACTGTGTTTCACGTTACACAAATGGAACCCCTACCTGTCACAAGTGCTCAGGTGAAAAGGGAAACGAGCCGAGACACAATCTTGTCCAAAGTATACGATTTTACTGTGAATGGTTGGCCGTCCTGCACTGACACTCAGTTCTCTGCGTACTCCACCCGCAAAGACCAACTATCCGTTTGCCAAGGATGTGTTATGTGGGGAACTCGTGTCATCCTGCCACCCAAACTACGTACAACGGTACTGGACTCACTGCACATTGGACATTTAGGTGTGGTTAAGATGAAATCTCTTGCTAGAAGCTATGTTTGGTGGCCAGGCCTTGACTGTGAAATAGAGAACATGGCAAAATCCTGCACTGGTTGTCAGCAGACGCTGCGTCAACCTCAAACAGCACCTGTACACGCGTGGGAGTGGCCATCCGCTCCATGGCAACGCATCCATATAGACTATGCTGGCCGATTTATGGACCAAATGTTCCTAGTTGTGGTTGATGCTCACTCAAAATGGCCAGAAATCTTCCCCGTAAAGCAAGCAACAGCTGCCAGCACGATCAATAGCCTTCGGTCACTGTTTGCACGCACAGGTCTGCCACAACAGCTCGTAAGTGACAATGGTCGTCAGTTTACTGGAGAGGAGTTCCAGTGTTTCCTTCGGAGTAACGGCATACGACATATCACTTCAGCTCCCCATCATCCTGCAACAAATGGACAAGCCGAACGGTTCATTCAGTCCTTCAAGCGGTCAATGAAAGCCAGTCGCACAGAGGGGAAGCCGCTACAACAGAAAATAGACAATTTATTACTGGATTACAGGAACGCCACCCATGCAACAACTGGACACACACCTGCAATGCTCTTCATGGGACGAAATCTGAGATCACGTCTAGATTTGCTGAAACCAGACATTCGCAAGAATGTCCAAGACAAACAGTCTTCCATGGTGGACGCAACAAGAAACAAAACTAGATTCTTCAATGCCGGACAAAAAGTTCTCGCCAGGGACTACAGAGACCCAAGTCAGAAATGGCAGCCTGGCACGATCCTGTCACGGACCGGACCACTGACATATACTGTAGATGTTGGAGCCAACTTAGTCTGGCGTAGACATGTTGATCAGATTGTAGATGCGGAAAGCCACATGGTTCCACAGCCACCTGAGAGCACATCTACACACCAAGATTCAGAAGAGTTTGCCCTCGCTCCACCACCTGAGGTTCAGGATTTACGTGAAGCTACCGATGCTCACACACCTGAACTTACCACACAGAGCACTATGGAGTCTGACCAAATAGGCAGACGGTACCCTGAGAGAAATCGCAGAGCACCTCAGAGACTGAACTTATAGGTTTCACGTTAATTCTGTAGGAAAGCAGTTCAAATGTTTAAGAGGAAACAACCTACCTACATGTTGTAAATCACTGAGTAGGTGTCATATTTCAGTTCAAGTTAAATTATTGGTTTACAACATTATCTGAAATATTTTGATTGTTTGGTACCTATTGTGTTCATCAAGGTTGGATGGGAGGAACTGTTATGTATTTAGTAAAATCAGTTTATAGTTTGTGGCACTACTTTCTGTTATTGAGTGTAGAACACAAAGTGTGGTGTATGCGCGCATTGATATGCCTGCGCCTTGTTTTCCTTAGACTGGTTATTAAAGTAAATTCCTACGACTAAAGAAGGCGTCGTTACTTACCAGTTAAGTTATAAGAGAACATAACAGGGTCTAAACTCCGCTGCAGGTCCATATATCAAACAATCACTATGGCATTACTGAGAGTTGAAAAACTGTCTAAAGTCTTTCATCTTTAATAAAATGATCA
Organism: Maylandia zebra; assembly: GCF_041146795.1. NCBI lineage: Eukaryota > Metazoa > Chordata > Actinopteri > Cichliformes > Cichlidae > Maylandia > Maylandia zebra. The sequence goes on from NC_135182.1 coordinate 4,230,275, forward strand.
GCGTTCTGCTCTACCAGGTGTAACAACTGAGTTTAACATCCAGGCATCCATGAAAACGGAATTTATGACATTTAACGGAGTTAGAAGTTAGCAGGGAGTTAGCTCGCTAGCTTCTATCTAAATACAATATAGCATGTCCTGACTGCGGGGTTTTGGAAACAAATTAAAATGTACAGCTCTGTTATCACTTCCAGCATAAATGAAGACAGAAAACTAAACAGCAGTGAGGTTTGTAGGGTTACTGAAGTTTGGCTAGCTGGTATATAATGATGTGCTACGTGACCGCTAGCGACACAGCTATGTTAGCATAATATAAACAAGCTAACTTTTTTTCCACTCGATAAAAGTTAACGTGAGTGTTCTCGGTGGTCAGGAACAAATGTAATCGCATGGCAGGATGCTGTAAAAGGACCAAACTTCAGCCAGGAGAACAACTGAGATAATCCATCCACAATACAAGGTTAGTCATTCATATACTGCTGCATGGGCTGGGCTGTAGTTACATCCTAAGGTTTTAAAAACTGAGCTTAAATAAATGATTAGTGGTAATAAAAGCCGAGGGAGGTCAATAGGGATCACTGACTGTTTTAGGAGCTTTTTGAGATCAAATAGAAGAAAATACATAACATTAAAGATGTTAACAACACAAAAGCCATATGCAGACTACTTTAGGCCCGGAAGTAGGATTCGTCGCGTCATCACTGAACAACCGGATAGCTTTTAATGGTAAATGAGTTTTTGTTTTGTTCTTTGTGTGTGTTTGTTCTACTTTTCACTTTTTTTTTGGTCAACCTGTGTCATTTTTAAATTTGCTTTTAAATAAATTGATTGATTGATTAACAGTTTTTAATATACATCAACACTTAGGTGGTTCAATTGATGGGCCAGATGCATCTTTGAGGTCCTGCGTCAGGTCTTTGCAGGACTTTTCCTATTTCCTAAGATCATACACAGAACACAAGACTTTCTGGCATTTCATTCACTGTAGATAGTTGCAGGGATGTGCCAGGTGTTCAGATAATAACTTGTTTTGTTAGTGCAAATATACTATTTTATGACTGTGAAACTGTATTATCTTTGGTATTTTTGCAGATTCAGCTGGAGAAATTATGCATGATGACGCATGATGTACTTTTGTTTTCTGTTATGTACACACACAACACTGGTTTGAGTTTGGTGCCTTTTTAATGCCTATATGATTTGTATGTCAATGCAAGCTGGCAAAACTACATCTCAAAGCCATTCGAGTCTGTTTTGTAGCAGTGTTGTTGTACAAAAACCTTTTGTAATTTTAAAAAAATGGTGTAAAACTGGTATTACTTACGGAGTAATCCAGCATCTATCCAAAATTTTAAATTGTCAAGTCAATTAAATTTGTATAAATTTGGATCAAGGTAAATAGCAAACAACAAAAACAATCCCATCTCATATTTGATGGAGCAGAAATGCAAAGAAACCTCTGGAAAAGCAACACAGGAAGGGTCCTGTCCTAGCACACGCAATGCAACAGATGATTTCAAATTTATAATAAAAAAATACTTCTGACTATATCCTTGCGATATGCTCATACCTTTGACTGTAAAACCAAATGATAACACACCTATCACCTAATTTTTTCCAACATTTCTTACTTCTGGATCTCTCGTATCCTGAAATAACTTCTACCATCCCAGCCTACGTTGCATCATCTCCAATGCCTTCCTGTTCTCTGTGTCCTCGCTGGCTGTTTTCTGCCCCACGAAACTCCAACACCCTGATCTTTCTTTCAGCCTCTTTGCTTCCTCCATAATTATTCTTTCCCTCTCCATGTCCCAGTTCCTTCTCCATTGCTCTGCTTTCCTTTCCCTCCATCGCTCTCCCTCCCTCTCTCTCTACTCCCCTCTCTGTCGCCTCAGGAAGAATTCAGCACCAACTGACAGTCTGATTTAGTTCCAATACCAACCTCCCATCTCTCTTTCTCTCTCTGTCTCTCCCCCTCTATTTCTCTCTAGAGAGAGGGTGCTGCACATAAATCTCTGCTGTATCCATCTATTACCTTCTACAGTCGAGCCCTGACCTAATTCCTCCCCATCTCCAATGTGTCAGTAGGTCCACAATATAGTGGCCGTACGATAGTCTCTCACTCTCCCTGCCTAATCCAGGCTAGGTCTCTTCTGTGTTTTATGGTTAATAATTTTACTAACACTATCTCATATTACCTCATACCACTAATGTAATAAGACAAATTGCCCATATATATTTCACTTTATTCCCTAATCACCATTTCTTTCTCTGGTGGTATTCAAAAGCACTGTGTGAATTTGTGCGTGTGTGTGTGTGTGAATTTGTGTGTGTGTGTGTGTGTGTCTAAGATGATGGCTCTTTCAAGAATCTATCTCTGTCATCCTTACTGAAAATTATTGCATCAGTGCTATAGTCTAGCAGCATGATAAAAGGGACAACTTCAGCCATTTTTAAAAGGCTATTATCATTCCTAGCAAGATCGAGATTTATTAAACTTGCCTGCCGTCCTTCGGGTCTAAAGCCAAATTTACCTCCAGCGTTAGCCACTGGTACAAATCTATTTCCACCACAGAATCACCAGCACAGTCATATATTATTATATCGAGACAGGGGGCATTGTTGGAACCTTGAGTCCCCCCAAAACAGCTCACTCTCTGCCCCAGCATAGTAAATATTGTCTGCCCTGGAGGTCCAGTGCTGGAGTCAGGCCTTTTACTTGCCCATTTTCCCCTTCTGTATAAAGGTGCTGATGAAGTGCAACTGATGATAGCTGTGCTCTCTTGTGAGGACTTTTATTGTACTTTTGAGACCTGCAGATTCATGTCTAGTTAATTGGACTACTTAGTTAATTAACAAGTAGCCAACAATTAATGAAAGGAGCCTAGTGGCTTGGAAGTTAGCAATGTTTCAATAACAGGATAAACACACGCAGGTCAGGTGAAGATTGTTCAGTTGTCTGCAGGATATCACTGACGAAAGGGCTGAAAGGGGCCACGAGAGGCAACACTTACAAGGCCATGCAACCTTAAAATCACAGCTTCCTATTTTTATGCACAGAAGATCTAACATGTTCATTATTGAGCTTTATTGCTGCTGTTATTTGTGTACAGAGCTGTTTCGTGTCTTGTGTTACAATTCATGCTAAGCTAACTGGCTACTGCGTCTAATGGACAGATATGACACTGGATACAATATGCTCAGCTAGCACAGCAAGACTATGAAGAAATTTGTTTCTCTGAATTTTGACTGTCTTTTCATTTTGATTCCTAGAAAACTGTCTGCATGCTGCATGTCATCAAAAAAAAGGAAACGAAAAAGCTACTCCACACTGAGATACAATTTGACAGCTAAAATGTCAGACTTACATTTACACACTGTTGTCTTCAGGCTTTTGTGTGTGGCGTGGTGAAAATGGAAGCGGAGGCAAGCTCAGCATCATGCTTTAGCATATGACAGCATTCTCTTATATTTTATAATGCTAATATATAGTCATGGCTATAGATGTTGACAAAGTAAAGACAAATGGAGGAAGAAGATCTAAAGTATCTAACGGTCTTGGTTTGCTGATACAGTCTGTAACATTCAGTCCTTCCAGTGTGTCCATCGTCTGTATATAAAGTTTGGTTAAACCCACGTTTATCCAGCCAGTCTGATCTTCAGAGGTGGGCAGGACTCCATTTATCGTCTCCTTTCAGATGGGTTCATACTTCCAAAGTGCCCCTTAAAAAATACTCAATCAGAAGCAAAAGCCAGAAGGGAATAGAAAGAAATGAAACGATCTGTCTCGAGCTGGAGTCACACTATGGATGTGGCAAATGGCAGATTGGGCTTTCAGTCCGGTCAGTAATAAAAGGTTGCCCACCAGCTGATTTGAAACATGTAGGCCAATAAAGTTGACTGAAGAGATCGCGCCACTGCCGTGAAAGGTTTTTCTTGAATTCCAACGACGCCTGAGAATGAAAGTTTCCAAACGCTCGTCTTGAAATTTAAACACAAACCTTTTCTGGTGCTACTCTAAGGTAGTAAGGGGAGTCTCAGCGGTGAGAGGTGATATTTCAGGGTATTTTTGGACTTTGGAGGAAGGTGTAGAGGTGGCTTCAAGGTTGGCTGGATTAGAGGAGAAGGAAAAAGGTTGATGGGGACAGAAAGACAGCTGGATGGGAAAAGAGGAAGGGCAAAGAAGAAAAATGTAGTTTAGGGTGAGAAACGCAGATGGAACCGTGAGTAGTGGAGGATTTGAGATGAAATGGGGAGGAAAATCAGCTCAGCATGGAACGTAATGAAGAGACGGGCAAAAAGCTGATATGTACCTTTTGTCTCCTTATTTTTAAATTCCTGTGTGAGTGCATGCGTGTCTGCATGTGACCACTTCTAGCCCTCAGCTGGAAGAATGGTGATGATGACTTTATAACTTCTTTATAAAAAGCCTCTGATTGCTTTTTGTTTAAAAAAATCATAAAGTGCTGGGTTTATTATTAATGTGAAGCTTGTTTATCATTCCAACAAACTGTGTAACCTGTCAGTGCACCAGGAGGTGCTGCAGAAAGGCGTTATGGTAATATGGGACTATTTTCAGTTGGAGTTACCTCCAGTGGCCCTTTCTCCACTCCTCTCTTTCCTCTTTGCTTCCCCTCTCCTATTAGTTCTTCCTCCCCCGTTCCCCTTTCTTCTCGCTTTCCTATTTCCACTTGATATTTCCCCGTTTCCTCTCTCCTCTCCTCTCAGCAGGATTATTGATGACCTCGTATTCTCGGTGGCCAGGCGGACACGAAACAGAGACCCCTGCAAAGAGTGAAACAGCATCACAACCCCTCGGGCAGGTGACCAGGTGAGTGACTCGTTGTGTGTGTGCGTGTGTGTGTGTGTGTGTGCATATGTGTGCGCGTGCATGTTTGCGTGTGAGAGATGGGATTTGTGTTCAGGTTGAAGTTATGGTAGTTGCGCTGACAGAGGCAAAAAGGTAAAGGGGGGGAAAAGAGGAAAAAGAGGAAGAGAATTCATTTTCTCCACAGGGATGAGAGGTTTTGTGTGTGTGTGCGTGTGTGTGTGCGCACGTTGTGCAGTAACAGTGGACTCCTGCTACCTCCAGCCCTGCAGGCCTCTCAGAATAAATGGATTTTCTTTTTCTATTCTAGGACACACTGGACCTTATTTCCTTCTCATTCCCTTCTCTCTTTCAATCTCTGTCTCCATCTCTGTTCTCCCCGAGCAACAAGAACATGCTCACAGATGTTTCAGCCCACACTCCCAGCTCTATTATCTCATAGAGTGCCATTAATAGATTATAATTTAATTTAATAGTACTTTATTACAGTAGACTTGAATAAGGCGCTGAACCAGTAAAAAAAAAAAAATCTAAGCAAATATCACCACTCGTGTGATCTAAAATAAGAAGAATATGAAGGATAGTCAAAATGATTGTAATGACAGTGATGCACTGTTGCTAGGGTTACCGGGCGTTTGATATCATTTGCACTGATTCTGAAGAGTAGTGAAGAGTAAGTGTTAACTGCTTATCCTGTAACTTAAGAGGTGTTAGGACATACATAGGAACTAATGAGACACAAGTTAGCGCTGTGACCTCACAGCAAGGTGGTTTCGGGTTCAAATCCACCAGCTGGTTGAGGTCTTTCGCTCCACAGAGACTAATGTTCTCCTGGTGCTTGTGTAGGTTCTCTCCAGGTACTCCAGCTTCCCCACACAATTCAAAGACATGTGTGTTAGCTTAACTGGTGTTTCTAAATTGCCCAGAGACATGAGTGAGCATGGATGCTTGTCTCTCTCTCTCTCTGTAGCCCTGTAGGGAAACCTTGCTAGGGTGCACTCAGCTGGGATAGGCAATAGTCAATAAATATTCTGATCTATAAGCAGAACCAAAACTGGCACTGTTATTAATTAAATCTCATCCATCCATTACCAAATATATAATATTGTGCTGTCGGTGCAGTAAATGCATTCCGATGCTAAGAGCCCAGTCCACAGACTGCACTGTCTACTTTTCTTTCTACTGTACAACAGTAAACAAACATTTTACATTGGTAACACCACCGGACATGGAAATTATACCAGTTTCCTGTTTGAATTAAGGTATTCATATCCGTAAAGACCCCAAGTGGCATGATGATGTGTATTTTTGACTATTATCTTTTAACTGCTTTGAATTTACTGTCATTATCACTTAAACACAATTTTAAATAGTTTCAATAATCTTCCTTTACATGGGCGCCCTTACCACCTGACACATTTGGGGTTTTGATACCAAAATATGGAAAAATGTATATAATCTGAACGCACCTAAAAATTAATTAAACTCGTTGAATCCCCAGATGTCATGTTTTAAAGACTAACAAAAGGATGCATATCAATGACCAGTCTGCCAGGTACCAAGTCCATCCTGTCAGCCATTATTACTCATGTGATCCACGACAGGCTAGCATAGAGACCACATGGTAAAGAGGTGTTAATAGTGTTAAGTACAAACTACACTCATCTCTGTAACGGGGACTCAAATGGCCCTGAAAACTAGGACTGACACAACTGCCTCATGAATTTGTCTTGATACACTGTAGGTTAGAACAACTGAAACAGGATGATGCTAGCTAGCTACATGTCTGCCACTTTTTTCAGATATCAACTTGATTTTAATGGTAATTGTTTGTTATTTAATGTTGAAAAAAAAGTCTCAAATAGTCTGAATTAACCCACTAAATGGCAGGTCCAGTTTGTCCAAAGACATCGCAAAGGGACTGAAAAGATAAATATGCTGTATCTTGGAAATATCTCTGAAGCACACGATTTCATCATCTATGCATTTGTGGCAGTCAAAGTTCAGGGGAACCCATCACAAAATGTGGGGAACAGTGTAAAGTTCAACACATCTGATGCTTTTGAAATGAAATAAAACAGTCGTGTAGTCGCAACACTGGTGTAATATTATAAGGCTAATGACATTTTTAATCTGTGCAACACAAAGTACCAAACAAAGATGTTAAAAACAAAAAAACCCTGTTTCAGCTGTGTCAACTGTTGCCATGGGTTTGATAATGTTAGCTGTCCTGCAGGTGCATATTTTGTCCTTCTAGAAGCAACGCTTGCAACTCAGCAGCAATTTTGGCAACACAACACAATGCATCAAAATTCAATGAAATATAGGCAGTGGAGTTAGAGACAGAGCAGCAGGGACCTCTTCAGCCAGCCCCAGATCTCAGCTTAGCTCAACAATTTGTCATCTCATAAAAGTGCCACTGCTGAATATGACAGCTTAGTATCAAGCAATGCTCCTTTTTATTTAAGTCACCAAAGCAGAATAAAAAGCTGCCCTTGATTTTTTGATTTTCTTTTTCAATTCTAGTGTAGGTGTTTAAGACATGTCCTTGTTTTTTATTCTAAGCACCCCTCAAGCTTCGATTGCACTCCACAGTGAGAGCATCTCAGATTCTTGACATTGTCCAGAGAGGGTCAATCTCTAAGCAGTCTCCATGGTGATAACTGCATTACTTTAAATTTTACAACAGCAAATGGAGGAGGCAGGGCGTAGGAAGGCAGAGGGAGAGATTCAAGTTTCATCACAGTCTGCGCATTAAGAGATGCAACTACTCCCACTGGTGAAAAGCTCTAATAAATGTTCCATGCAAATAAAACCATTATAGACACAGTGACAAGTCCATTCTGCAACCTTTAGAGCTGTTTGTGTTTGGCTGGCAGGTGCTGTTAAAGTATCATGCATCTTAAACCGGTTCTGGTCCATTTGAAGTGCTGAATAAGTCAGAGATATTACTCAACAATACCCGATATACATCCATAAAACAGAAGCGCTGCCTACAGTGATACATTATTAATAGATCTGCCAACACTGACTTCTTATTCCCAAAAAAGAAATTTACTTTAACAAAGTAAAGGCAAAAGTACCTTTACTTTGTCTCGGGTGATTCTTATTCCCCCATGCCATCAATTATGGTAAAAGTCTATAAGTGCAAAAGACCTAAAGTCATTACATCAGCTCTCTGATGGCCTTTTTCCAGAAGTCTTTAACACAGTGCAGTAGCTCATTGATCAGGATCTGAAAAATCAAGCATTACCTTTAATAATCAGCTCATAGTCCAATACTTATTGTTACCTTTGCTCTCATGGGGGAGGTTCGTGATATTATGTTTGTGTATGTTTGTGCGCAGTCATTTCCCAAAAAGTGTGGCTCATTATGGATGGTGCTATGTGTAGGTCAAATGCTGAGTGTTGGAAATTTGGGTCTAAACAGCAACAGAAAGTGGCAGGGAAGTTCAGCACCGATGGAAAAATGCAAAAAGACATCAAAGACAATATTTTTAAAAAGTATCAGGAAAAAATGGTCTGGTTTTGTTTTTTATATACTTTGTTTCACTTCACCTGTTTGGTTGTTGTAACTTGAGTCTTCTCCACAGCTCCAGCAGAAGCAAGGGGAGCCCACAGGCCTGTTGTTCCACATATTTTTGACAGTATCCCCTACTGACAGTAAACAGCTACAACATGTAGACAAAGGTCTGCAAAGCAGCTCTGCATTGCACCAATGCACCGCTATGTTGGTCCCTAGATGGGCTAAATTTAGCCTGAGGTTACAGCGCTGGTGTTTTTGTGACTTTGTTTGCATTAAACTCATTTATAAGGAAACATATTACTGCTCTATCCCTGCAGACAACTCTACTGACTCCTGAAGTTGACTTAATTTTTTCAGCCCTCAAAATTGCCACTTGGATTTTCATTTAACTAAGATTTTTAAAAATGTAGGGATGTCAGTATATTAGACATTTAAGCACCTAGCCTTGTGCTAACCTTTGTATCAGATTTAGAAATGATGCAAAAACGTGTTTAGCGGAATGAATATTTTTTCATTTGTTCCCTGTACTCAGGAAAAAATTTGATATAAACCAAAATCAAAAATCTGATTAAATATCGAATTGTGCAGGGTTGGTTTTAGGGTTGCTGTCATGACCAATGATGACTCATATCGTGCTAAACTTGCCATTTGACCTGTTAAATGTAGCATACCATAAGTCAGCGGTCCCAAACCCCTGGGCTGGACCGTGAGTCGTTTGGTGCCGGGCCGTGAGAGTTGAGGATCAGGTGTGAAATTTATGGTTTTCAGGGTTTTTTATCATTAACTCGGTTTCCCTGGGTCTTTTCACGTGTTGTAGTTATTATTTATGCATTACCATAGCGACCAGAGAGCATTAAGGGGCAGAGAGGAGGATGTTACTCTCAATGCTGTTGGCGCATTTCAGGAGGACGCTGCTAATAAAGTTGCATAATTACACAGTGAATTCAGGTTTTTGTTATTATTTTAAAGCCGAATACATATTTTATTATTATATTTACAAAATACCACAGTTTTTTGTCTTCGTCATATCATTTTACTTTGTTGTATTTATCCGCGACACTTTAAATGCCGGTCCATGAAAATATTGTCTGACATTAAAGCGGTCTGGGGGGCGATAAAAGGTTGGGGACCATTGCTATAAGTATCATGCTCGTTATATAGAATCCATTGACATGACACTGACTGACACTCATGACAATTTAGGAGCACAAAAACATCAACGTGATATCTTACAATTTTCTATATTTCAAAAATCACTTCAAAAGCATTTTTGTTGACATGTCATCATAAAAACTTTTCCGTGTGCCATTTTAAGGCTTTACAAATGGTCAGCGTTGTAGTTAAGATGCTCATAACAAGAAAAGCAGAAAAGGGGTAGCATGTAGCTCTCCATGGCTCGTGATTTCCAAGGATTCACAAACAATCAGTGTGTTTATTTTAAGCCAGACAGGTGTACCAGAGGAGCGGGGTTTTTCATAAAGTGATTGAACTTTCATGTAGTCTCGGAAATTATAAGAAAAGCAGTCTAGAAAATGAGCAACTGAATGAAACACTCCAATGCATGACATCATCCTTTTTTAAGAAACAGACACACGCAGATAATGTCAGAAATGAGACAGACGGAAGCCACATATGCTGGAAGAAAGATCCTGCAGAACTCTGACGTTACACTTGCTTTAGGTGATTGATCAGATGTTTTAGTCATGCTTTTGTCAGGGTTAGTGAAAAAGAGCTCGAGTAAGGGCCCATATGTGCACATAGAAACAAGTAGAAACAGTTGAGGTGGTTAAATTTCAAGACAGAAAATCAGCATCAGCCGTAAATACACGGGGGGGGACACGTGAGGCAGGTGAGGTCGACCTTCTGGTCAAGTGACTCAGACCAGAGGGAAAGCTGAGTGTATCTGCTGTGTGGATTGGGTGGGGCAGAAGTGAAACAATCGAAGCAAAACAGGGCAGGGATAGGTAATGCAGAAGTCTCACAATCACGCTGTTTCTGAAATAATGTCATCATTCAGCCACTTACTAACCATGAACCAACTGCAGAGTCGCATTACACTGCGGCACAGAGATCATGAACACTACTTTTCTGTTAGTAGTGTAAGGTCTGTGTGTAGTAGATAATTCCAGGCAGTCAGAATTGAGATACTCAAATACAACGATGAGTACTAAACACAGTGCACTGTGTATATGTATATCTTTGTAGCTCAACCACTTAAAGACTTTGGAATATATACATTAGCTAAACTACTTATGATCAGATATACAGGCTTATTTGACTCCTCAAACATGCATGCAGCTGTAACGATACATTAAACCAAAATGGTAACTTATTGTCAGCCTTTCTCTCACAGGAGAACTTACTGAATAAAGTAAAGAGGACAAAGGACATCAACAGTACTAACAGGCTGGGGAGCTCTTTGTTTTTCTGCTTAATTACGCATCTTTCCACAAATCAGTCAAGTTGAAAGTTTTCTAATTGCTGGCAAAAGGAAAGTCAGGTCATCTCTCAGTGTGAACACTAAACAGTTTTTGTATTTGTGAGTGCAGTTATGTATTTGTTGTGTTTAGGCATCCTAGCATTAGCAGAAGCCCAGCCAGCCTTCTGCATAAATATGCTGCAGGTTCCTTCTGTGTCAGCTTTGTCAATATTTCCTGGGCAAATTACAAAGAAAGAAAACATTTTCTTCCCCGGGGAGTGGAAGGGTGATCATCGCCTGCTGCCATGTTTTAGCAACCAACAAACAAGATGGATCTTATGGTCTTAAAAACTTTAATTCTTATTGAGTTCACTGTATTTCTCTAAGAAAAAATATCTTCTTACTTTTTCAGCACTTGTTGGCATAAACACCTTCTGTTTGCTTGTGTGTAGAAAGTCATCATAATGTATTTGTCTGCATTCTGGATGAGTTGTACAATAAATGCTAATTAAATTAATGCGCAGCAGTTAACTGTATACTGCTAAGTTGTGCCCATCTGAGAGTGCTTTGTGTTCACTAGCGTGCACACACACAGACACACACACACACACAGAAATGTCATGTTAACAGAAACACAAGGAACCAAAATATTAACTATAAAAAGTATCGTTAAATTGATTTTGAATGTACAATTGAGTATAAATGATTATAAATATGCACATAAGGACAGTATTATTTAAAATCTAGGAGTGGAGAACTACGTTCATCAGCTAATGCTAGCTGTCTTAGCTGTCCAGCTAGCTAACCTGCTAATTAGCGCTAAGTAGCATACAAGTAAAAATAATTTCACATAATTAAATTTCCTTAAAATGACATTTTCCTCAAGGAACTTACCTTTGGTCAGAGGCGACTATTTCCCATCTTGCTCACCCTGTCAAAATGAGACTTTCTCATACAACTATGAATCTTTAATTCATAGTACAAACTTTACTTTCTATATATTGTGCTGGGGTCAATTTCTCAAAAGTCAGCCTTCCTTGCAGAAAATGTAGCGCTATTTGCCACACAATCAGCTAACGCTAGCAAGGTTTGCTGGTGAGTATTTGCTAACACCGGAAAAAATGCCCATGCATGCACTTCTTGCATGGTCTGTCAGTGCAATTAACAACTCAACGGCTCATATTATTTCTCAGACAGTACCAGCAGTTAAAAGATCAACCGAGTAAGCCACAATCGCTAATATGAAGCCTAGCATACTGTAGCTACCTGTGTCAGCATGCCTGCAATTTAAGCTGCCAAACTCATAATAATATCCCTGTGCAAATTTCCTCACTGCTTCTCAGTTGCCCGCTGTGGTGACCCCTAGTGAATAAGTGAGCAGCCAAAAAGAGCTACATGAAGGGGAAACCAAAATGGTTTCTTCTTTTTTTCTTTGGCTCTAAAGTTAAGCATTTAAAATTGGAGTCTATTGGGACAGGCTTTATTTTGGAGCCCACTTAGACTTACATGAGCTTATGTGACTAATTTGTGTCTATGACAGCTTCTTCTCCCAGAGAAGCAGGAAACATTTGACTATTTCCCCCCCGGACATACATTTAAAATAAAAGTAACAACAACAGGTTTTCTACTTTCTACTAAGGCTTCACCTTACTACAGTAAAGAGTGGATGGCTATAAGAAATATATTACAGTAAGATTAAAGGCAAATGACCTCAGATCATTTCCTTCACTGATTTACAAAACTAATTCATTGGAACCAAGTCGATTCATCCCGTGGCAATTAAGCAAATAGATGACGTGGCGCTGTCTCGATAAAAGCAAAAAATGTTCTTCATTAATACGGGACCTTAACCTGCCATGGGTCAGTGACCACAAGATGCGAGTGTGTCTGAATATCTGATAGAGTTGTTAGTTGCTCATTAAAATACCATTTAGGTAAGACTTAATTTTGAATGCGCTGAACTGTATCAGTGTGAGGAGGAGCTCAGCCGTATGGTTTTAATTAAATACCATCACCACCACACATACATACACACCTGGACACACGCATAGCTGTAAGCTGAAGGGTCAAGGGTAATGCTGCCACTGCTGTCTGCTGTGTGTGTGTCAGTGGAACCTGCTGTCACCTCATTACAGGACACCGCCAGCCACAACTCACGCTGACATCCAGGGGCTGAATTCACCAAGTATTTTATTTGACCACCAGGAGTTTTTCTAAATGGCACCAAAAAGTTCTGAGCCAAGACTTTTTACTCTTTAAGAGCCTTTCACAAAGCTGCTGGGAGCAACTTTTACTGAGGAATGGAGAGAACTGTGAGGACAGCGTAATAAAAGAATACCTTTCCTTCTGTAAGTCCTCATCCTGTAAGTCCGATTACAAAGTAAAGGCAAGCATTTTATGTATAATCCCGATGCACGATTTCTACTTTCTGAATGTTTAACTTCTGAAATAGTATTTGGACTTAAACAGTTTGAGTTTAAAAAAAAATTGGAAAAGACGTCAACTCAAATCCAGAATTGTGGAGAACTTTTGTATGTGTTTGTGTCATTGTTTGTCTTTTTGGAAATAAGGTATCTGAATTTTAAGACCACGCCTCCAAACACGCTCCTTCCGGTTCTCATCTATATATGTTCCCCCAGTTCTACAAGCTGTTCGTTCTCGTTTACGTGCCCCACCCTCCCTCTCCTTTTTAATTCTCTAACTTCTTCACTTCTGTTTAGTACATGGGGATCTGCCAGGCCCAGGAGCCGCCGCCAGTCCCCTTCGAAGCTTTCCCTAAAACCCTGCACAATTCATGTCCAAGCCGTTCACCTTTATCTACTAAAACACTGTCAAACCTCACATGAGGACCCCAGCAAGTGAATAAACATACAAAATGGAATAAAACTGTGGCTACGTTCACTCTGCAGGTCTTAATGCTCAATTCAGATTTTTTGATCAAATCCACACTATAAATAAAATGCGACAGCAAACGTGCTCTAGTGTGAACCCTCAAAGCAGCCGAATGCGCAAAAGAAGACGTCACACACAATGCACTCTGTTTAGACCCAGAGCAAACAATATTGTTTGACTGATGGCCCTTAATATAAAGACTTCGGACTTTACGTTTCCCAATTTTTGCTTTAAGTTATTTTGTTATTTACATAATAATGTAGATAATCTAATAATTATCCTTATTGCTGTTTTAGAGGAGCGCTGCTTCAAAGGATAGCTGCAGATTTCTGTCAGAATCTACAGAGACAAATAAAATGTTCATGTTTCTCCAACGTTGTCTTCCCAACAGTTTCACTGACATCTACGCTGGATGGCCAGGAAGCGTCCGTGATGTCTTCTCAGGCGCTGACAATTGGCGTCTGTCTTGTGTCAGTGACCGTCAGTGACATGACCGTTTAAACAGTCACTTTTGTAAAACATTGGATATGTATCGGATTCAGTACCACATACGAAAGTGACCCAGATCGGATTTGAAAATATCGGATTTGTGCCGTTCACACTGTCACACCATGATCAGATACATAGGGTCAAAAAAATCGGATTTGATGCGCTTTCGCCTGCAGTGTGAACGTAGCCTATGTTTCTTCCCTTCATACTAAACTCTATTGTAGTCGTTAACCCTTTTCTTTGTTAGACCAAACCTTTTAAGTAATTTCACCAGTGCAGAGCTTTTGTTTCCCAGAAGTAACAAACTGTTGACTCATAAAGCAACAACAGAGAAGGACATTTCTGCAGATTCCGTTTGGAGTGAATTAACCCTGATCTGTGGTCCTGCATAGACGGACAGCAGTCCATACCAACATCTATGCCACACCATCTATGAATTTTATACGACAGTCACACTGAAGTGGTTGGAGACTGTGGCACAACTGAAATCGTTGTGGTTCTCTGCAATAACTTGTTGCTTTTAAACAGTTACTTCAAAGGTAGACACCGTGTCTGCAACCACCGAGTACATCAAGACAGCTAAGGAATGGCAATATAAGGAGTCTGTCTGCTGTCAGGTAGGAATTGAACGGGATCTAACTGACAATGCAATCTGTTTGTGATAATACGTCAATTAACTGAGATAAATCAGCAAAAACTGCAAATCTGTGGGAGTCTACATACGCAGAAATTCAAAATAAGTACTTTCAGTCGGAGTCCAGTCAGAATCTCAGAGATCTGAAAGATAAATTCAGAAACTCCTAAACAAATAGTGACGTAGTTGCTGCAAGACCATCATTTGTGAGTGATTCCTCCCTCGGGGTGACCTGTGGCCTTGAATCAACGGGCAACAAACGATTTTTCCTGGTTGCAAGTGTTGTAACTTTATGCAGTGTTGCTCCAACTGCCCGTGTAGCGTGGGTTGTGGTCAACAATAACTTTAGACCAAGCACAGAGGACTGAGACGAGGCTATGGTGGAGGTCCGGACTTTTTACTCCATAAGCTCAGAACACATACAATAACACCGTACCACCTACTGGTGGGAGGTAGTAATAGCTGCTGCTTATTACAATATACCACATCCCTCTTTTCCGAGATAAAGATACTACCTCTTAACTCCAATATTTTGTAACATAAATGCACCTTTTAAATCGTAGGAACATTAACAATATTATATTCTTGAGACATTAAGTAAAGCACACCTCAGATTGCTTGTCACTTGAGCAATGCAAATACACATCAGTGTAGTGTTTTGAAACAGATGAACACATGACAGATTAGATAAGACATGTCAAAATGAACATATGAAACATGACATATTTTCTCTCTTTTCCAACAAGACAGTTATCTAGCTTGTACAGAACAACGCAGGTACAGGATAGAGTGACTTTAAGTTTCCCAATCACTTAGTCTCTATACCTGGCAGGGCGTATTATTGCTCGGCCACTGCGTGTGTAACATGTGGGTGTGTTGTCCATACTTGCAGGACTAGAGTTTTGTGGGGTGTCATTTGCTGGTGGCTCCACTGGCTCTTGGGTGTGAACGGACAGTTCATCTGGGTCCATGGGTGTGTCCTTGAACAGACTTGGGTGTATTTTCCTCAGATGTCTCCTGTTCCTCCTGAGCACTTTACCATCTGGTGTTTGC
This sequence comes from Maylandia zebra, assembly GCF_041146795.1. Lineage (NCBI taxonomy): Eukaryota > Metazoa > Chordata > Actinopteri > Cichliformes > Cichlidae > Maylandia > Maylandia zebra. The sequence continues at coordinate 4,246,115 of NC_135182.1, forward strand.
ACAGTGTAGGAGCGTGGTTCCTCTCGCCGATGAGTTACAACAGCTGGCTCCCAACCGCGCCTTGTTTGCATGTGCACAGTCTCGCCTGGGGTCAGAACAGGCAATGGTCTTGCGTGCTGATCATAGTGGCGTTTCCGCTTTGATTGCAACCTGCGCACTTCGTTGTGAATGTTCTGTGGGGTTGACTGCCTCAACACAGCACTGGTGCATGGCAGGGTGCTGCGGAGAACCCGTCCCATCAACATTTGTGCAGGTGACACACTAAGTCCTGTGACTGGAGTGTTCCTCAAAGACAACAGCACTAGATGTGGGTCTGTTCCAGTCCGTGCGGCTTTCTTAAGTGCATGTTTGACAGTCTTTATGGCTCGCTCCGCCATGCCATTTGAAGAAGGAAAGCCGGGACTGGAGAAAGTTAGCTTTATCTCCCAGGATGCTGCAAACGATCTCATCTCGTGGCTGGCGAATGGAACATGATCGCTCACTATCTCTTTGGGAATTCCGTGTCTTGCGAATAGGGCTGAACGATATATCGCATTTGCGATAATATCGCGACATGATCAAGTGCAATTTTCTAACCGCAAAGGCTGCGATTATATTATACAATTCATGGGCTGCATCCTCCTGAGGCCGCATTTGTAGACCGATTACGTCACAGCGACGCGCCGAAGGCTGTCCAAATTACTACCATATCCCAGAATTCATAGCGCGGCCCAGCCAAACTCCAGTTTCCAGCAATGGCGGCCGCTACTAAGTTTTAAAATTACTCATACTAATCTTTCTGGGTCACAAAATAAACTTTTAACATATTTTCAGGCGAGAAAGTAGTTGTGTAAACATCAAATATCTGCTCGGTTTATCAAGATATCCCATATTTGCAAAAGTGCTTCGACGTTTTCAGAGGCGTCTGCTACCCACCAGCTCGACAGCTAGCCGGGAGCTCGAGGGTTACTGATGCGGCCGAGAACGGCACAACTCCCGGCACATCATTTTCAGATCACCGCGGAGTTTCGCTGCTCGGGTTAAACGTAATATATAAGTCACTTAGACAACCTAAAAATGTTATTGTTGGGCTTTTTTCAGTGTTTTGTTTGTTCGTGAGTAAATCGGTTTGGCTGAGATTAAAGTTATTAGATTAGATAAAATAAAACTTTATTAATCCCCCGGGTGGGTTCCTCCTTGGTTTTCACACAGCTGACTAAACGTCAAACAGAAAACTTATTAAACAGAAGTATGAGACAGTCGAGAATTTACACCAGTGTCTGGTTATATTTTAGATAGCAAGAAGCAGACGGCCGAGTTTATTAAACTCCACCGAGACAGCGGTGACGCTAATCAGAACTAGACCGTCCAATTTCACGCCTTTAAACTTTAAAGGCGTGTTTGTGTGTGTGTTTATACAATTGCTATTATGTTTGCACTTTATGTGTAATGTTACTGACTGCAGAGATCAGTAAGATGTGTGTATTTTTTATTTATTAGTTTTATTTATTTAATATTATTTTTTAATTGAATGACTGTCTAGTAGTTCACAGATGTCGAAAAACTGAGTGTGGTAAAGCCACTGATTTTTTTTATGTATATTTCTGCAATCTGCACATTGTACTGACTTTCATTTTAATGTTTACACCAGGGTTCCTTGTCAGCACTTTATGCTCAGATGTTTGTAAGCTAAAAATAAACTATTGTGTATGTTCAAATATACTGTTGTGATTGAAGAAGTTAAATAAAAATGTCAGTCATCAATTCATGCATCACCTCATGTCATCATAACAGAGGTCTGTCTTCCAGGAAAGAACAGTTTAAAATTAATGTAATATAGTATTGGCCATACTATATGATGTATTGCTTGTCTTTGTTTAATAATACAGAAGACAAAGACCTTAAAAAATAATCGCATATCGCATCGCAATCGCAATATTGGGGCAAAAAATCGCAATTAGATTATTTTCCATAATCGTTCAGCCCTACTTGCGAAGACTGATTTCATCTTCTGAATCACAGAGTGTGCCGTTTTGTCAGGTAAGTTAAGAACTTCTGGATATTTTGATAAATAATCCACTAACAAAAGATATGGATGATCGTTCAGTTCGAAGATGTCTGCTCCGATTTTCATCCATGGCAGCTCTGGAATCTGGTGTGGAATAAGCGGTTCAGCCTGGTTCTTTGGCTGCATTTGCTGGCATTGTTCACACTTTTCAAGCATGGTCTCTATGTCGCGTGACATGCCAGGCCAGTACAGCACTCTTCTTGCTTTGGCTTTTGTGCGCTGCACGCCTTGGTGGGCAAGGTGCAGCTTCTCCAGGATCACACGCCTGAAGCTTTGGGGTATTACGATCTTGTCCCCGATCATAATAATGTCATCGTGGAAACTGATATTGTGTCTCATAGGCCAGTAGCTGTGGAGTGTTTTGTCTAAACTCTTCCTTCTGGGCGGCCATCCGTTGAAGTGTCTTTCGCGCACGGCTTGTAGTACGCTGTCTGCTGCCACTGCTTTTTTCAGGTCACACAGTGTTTTCTCGCTCAATGCTGCTGTGGCCTCCAGAGCATACACAACTCTTTCATCATTTGCGTTTTCACTCACGTTTCCGTCGTCACTGGTAGTTGTGGCACGTGAGAGTGCGTCGGCTATGAACATGTCTTTGCCGGGGGTGTACGTGACGGTGAGATCATATCTCTGTAGTTGTAGCAGCATTCCTTGTAGCCTCGCCGGTGCCTTGCATAGCGGTTTGCGCACTATCGCCTCCAGGGGTTTATGATCAGATTGCACTGTCACTGGTCTTCCATAGACATACTGGTGGAATCGTTTAGCGGCAAACACAATGGCTAGCAACTCTTTTTCTATTTGTGCATACCTTTTTTCTGTGTCTGTGAGTGCTCGTGACGCATAACACACAGGTTGCCCTTCTTGTAATAGGCATGCACCCAGCCCATCTTTTGAAGAATCAGCCTGCAGTGTTAGTGGTTTCTTGTGGTCATAAAATCTCAACACTGGCACTTGTGTGAGCGTCGACTTGAGCGTCTGTAACGCTACTGTGTGATGTGGCTGCCACTGCCACACTGTGTCCTTCTTGAGTAGCTGTCTCAAAGGTGCTGTGAGCGATGCTTCATTTTGGATGTACTGTGCCAAAAACTTCGTCATTCCCAGCTGACGCTGAAGGCTTTGTTTGTCTTCTGGAGTCGGCATGTCGACAATAGCTTTGATCTTTGAAACATCTGCTTTCTGCCCTGCTGCTGTGATGATATGGCCCATGTATTTCACTGTGTCAACTTTGAACTGAATTTTGTCCTTGTTAAACTTCACGTTAGCTGCTCTTGACCTTCCATGACCTTCTGCAGGATTTCATCGTGCTCGTGCTCTGATGTAGCTGCAATTATCAAATCATCTGCAATGATAAATACACCAGGAATGTTGCCGAAAGTCTCACAATTCTTTTGTTGAAAGACCTCGCTGGCTGATTTGATCCCGAATGGGAGTCGGAGGAAGCGATATCGGCCCCAAGGTGTATTGAAGGTACAGAGCTTTGATGACGGCTCGTCCAGCTTGATCTGCCAGTATCCATCTTTTTCATCCAATATGGTGAAGATGGATTTTCCTGCTAGCTTGCTGCGAACGTCCTCGTGTGTGGGAATGGAGTAGTGCTGGCGTTTAACTGCTTGGTTCAGATCACAAGGGTCCAAGCACACCCTTAGTGTTCCGTTCTTCTTCTGTGTGGCGACAAGACTGTTGACCCAATCTGTAGGCTCATTGACGGGCATTATGACATCTCTGTTTTGTAAGTCCTGTAGCGTCTTCTTCAGTGCATCCATTATGGAGAGTGGCACGTTCCTGCATGCGTGAATCACAGGTGTTGCATTTGGGTCAATGTGTATGTGGTGAACTCCAGGGAACTCACCTAAGCCTGTGAACACATCAGCGTACATCTCCACAAGTTCTTCCGAGGTAGAAGGTGGTTTAGCTGATTTCGGTACAGAGGATGTCATGGCAAGGGTCTCAACTTGTTGCACCAGATGGAGCTCTTCACAAGCTTGTCCACCTAGGATCGGTTTATCTGCATGGCTTGATACAAGAAAGTCAAACACAGCCTTGTGCTTCCGTGCTTCACACTCAAGAGACACCACACCATCTGCACGTATGCGGGCTCCACCAAAAGCTATGAGTACAGTCTTTGTGGGCTGTAACCGAGGCATATCTGGTAACTCGTCATAAACTGATCTGGGGAGCACATTTGCGTCCGCACCTGTGTCTAGCTTGAAGGTGAGTGGTACGTCTCCGATTGTCACACTTTCATGCCATTTGCCAGTCTTGTGCTTGTCGCTGGATACCATGCCGATGTATAGTGAATCGCCATCAGTTTCAATGTTGTTAATAGTTTTTGTTTTCTTGAAGTGTCTACTCTTCTCTGCGCTAGCTCTGCACACTTTTGAGAAGTGGTTATTTTTCCAACACTTGTGACATGTTGCCCCATAGGCTGGACACTGTCGGAATGCATGTTTGTTGCCGCATTTGTGACAAACTGTTTGTTTGTCGTTGCTCAGTTTGTTTTTACTGTGTCCTGATTTAATGTATCCTGGCATTTTTCTTAATGCGTCCACTGACATGTCTTGGGCTGCAGTTATTGACTGCATGGCCTGAATCTGTGACTTGGCCACTTCTGCTGATCTGCATATTTCTATCGTCTTGCGCAGTGTGAGGTCGTTGTCACGAAGCAATCTCTCTTTTAGTCTTGCGTCACTTATGCTGAACACCAATTTATCCCTGATCATGTCGTCCTCATTGATCCCAAATTCACAACTTTTACTTCTCTGACGGAGTTCCGTGACATATCTGTCCACTGTTATATCCGCCGACATTGGGTATGACCAGAACTTGTGGCGTTCAAAAACAACGTTCTTTCGTGGACTACAGTATTCCTTAAACGTTTTCAAAATGTCCGCCATTGTCAGTGCGTCTCCGGTCGGGGTCACTGTGAGCGTGTTGTACACTTCAAGCGCTTCTTCGCCGATAGTGTGGAGAAGAATGGCTATTTTAACCTTTTCATCCTTCTCCAACGCACCCGTAGCAGTCATATACAGTCCGAATCTTTGTTCCCATCTGCGCCAGGTCTCAGATAAATTGCCTGTGAGCAGTAGCGGTGATGGTGGCTTGAATTGCTCCATGCCGTTAGCAATGGCTACTGTTAGCTAATCTACGGCTAGCTTACTCACGTCGCGGTCCCTGTTCACACGGTCTTGCCGACTTCTGACACCATGTTGTAACTTTATGCAGTGTTGCTCCAACTGCCCGTGTAGCGTGGGTTGTGGTCAACAATAACTTTAGACCAAGCACAGAGGACTGAGACGAGGCTATGGTGGAGGTCCGGACTTTTTACTCCATAAGCTCAGAACACATACAATAACACCGTACCACCTACTGGTGGGAGGTAGTAATAGCTGCTGCTTATTACAATATACCACAGCAAGTAGGTTTTCATCTTATTTCACTCTGCTGTGACTGAACCAGTCATGAGATCCACGTCATATTATGCAGTCCTCGTCATGTGCACATGTACATTACAAATTACAGTCATTTGATGAATTCGTTTTGATTTAAAAAAAAAAAAATCTTAATTAGCATAACTTTAAACATTAAAATTGATCTCCCAGTCCCCTGGGTTTGTTTGCAGCACAGTGGCTTTGGGTGGCTGATCTGCTCCCTAACATCAGGTTATTGTTCTGATGACTGCACGTGCACGTTACAACATGCAGATGTGTAAGTGTGCGACCCAAGTGTAGGTTAGCATGTTAATGATGCAGAGGCCTGTGTTACTAGGCAGGATACACCGTCATTCCATTATCACTGATTAGGTGACAGAGCGTGTGTGCCAAATGTATGTTAGTATGACACACACTGTAAAAGGATTAAAAATATGGGAGCCAAGAGTCGTGTGTGTGTGTGTGGCTGCAGAACGTTACTCAGTGTGCTTGTCGTACAGACTGCACTCACCGTGGGGGTCAATGGAATGATGAGTCTGTCTGTGGTCGAGACAGAATAAGTGCCTCGCTGTCATCTTTGCAATTCACAGAGGCATTTACTCACATTAAAGAGCGAGCACTAATATGTCTCACTCGAGTAAGATCTACTGACTGCTGGAACGAGTTAAAACAACACTGACATTTCTCTCTTTTCCACATTTCTCTTTTTTGATAGTGCTCATTACTTAAAGTCATTATTTTAAAAAACATGAGTGTATCATGATGATTTGAGCTGTTGCCAACAGCAAATCAGCCCAAAAAGAAAAATGGATATATTTGCTGAGAGCATGCCAGAGTGTATTAGAGTATTTATGAGCCTTTTTCCTCATGTAGTCAGATTCACTCAACAGTGTTTCGCCTAATGCAGAGTAACGTGTGTAATATCAATAGACATAAAAGATGAGTGTAGCCCCTGGGTCTGAGAAGTAAAACCAATTTAGAAGTGCTTATATCTGCACTGTTTCTAAAGAACAACAGGGGGCGACGTGGATTGTACATAAACCTTAAAGTAGCTATCACCCGAGTAACCGCTGTTCCAATGAGTTTATCTCTCAGTCATTAGTTTTGTGTCTTCTTCAACATGGTGTGATATTCATTTTGTAAATTATGGCCCCAGTTTTACGTAAAATAGACGGCAGTGCTTTCATGTAGTTTATTGAGCTTAGATAGAGTATGGCAGATAAGCACATATACTGGCCGTACAATGGAAAATAGAGCAAGGAAGTGAAAAACGGGCTGGAAAACCGAAGGCCGGGATGCTTGGCTGAACAACCAATGACAATCTGGCAAAATGTGGCCTTTGTTGGCCTATTTTTTTTCTCTCTTTCTCCCACATCGTTTCTCTTCTCCTCCCCTTTATCATTGTACAATGACTTCACTAATGTGTCACTCTGATATTTTCTATTATTCAACAAAAACTTGCATTGCAGTTATTACAATAAATATGATGATTGAATGTGTTTTTATTGTTTTATTGACCCACTCCACAAAAATGATGAAATCCTAAAATGTCTGTGCGCGCACACACCTACCTACAGATATCCAGTGCTCACTGAGATTCACTGCTATGGTCGGCTCAGCACCTACCCACTGCTAACCAGCTACCTCATGCTGAGAGCATTCATACACAGAGAGAGAGAGAGCTTGCAGCTCTGGATCTTCAGCTGAAGCCACATTGCCCCCTGCAGGTCGGTCGAGGTTTCATATAAAAGAGAAGGGAAATATTTTTCTTTTGAGATACAGCAATCACTGGAGTGATAAGGCTCAGCATACTATTGTCAAAATGTATCCAGTAGCATTAAATGGTTATAGGATACAGATGGACGGAAGAGTCGGGATGGCTGAGTCATATTAGCTCCACAGGCTCCATCTTGACTGGCATTGATTCATTTCTCAGGGACTGTGCATGTGTGGAAGACTGAAACCAAAGAAGGAAGAAAGGAGCCAGAAAGTCTCTTCATAGAGTTTTCTCCCGGCCTAGATGCAGTAACATATTACATGATGACATTAAGCAATGAAAGAAACATTTAACAAAATGTGGTGTTTGTAGCATTTTGTGCCATTTGGTATGAACAGTGAAATTGAACAGATGGCTGCGCTTCCTTGAGCTTGGTTCTGCTGGAGATTTCTTCCTATTAAAAGAGAGTTTTTCCTTCCCACTGTCACCAAGTACTGCTCATAAGGGGTTGTGTAATTTGGGGGTTTTCTCTGTATTATTTTAGTGTCTTTACCTTACAATCTAGAACACTTTGAGGTGACTGCTGTAATTAGTTAGTGGTTCATAAATATAATTGAATTGAACTGAAAATTGAAAATGTATTTTAGCAAGCTAAATTGCTCATTTCTGTTAGTTGTGAAGGCCTAGTTAACCAATTCCTTGATCAACCAGGTCTTAACTTTGGTAGCTAGGTAAAACTGATTAATAGAGTTAAAGAATGTGCTGAAGTAATGAATTCTGCAGAGTTGCTGTTGGGTTTGGTCCCTGGGAATGTAGTTTTCTATCCTAAACGATCTGATAGACCAAAATCAAACAATCTGGATGGAGACATTTCCAAAACAACCCCCAAAAACAGGCATTGATAGGTTGGAGATGTGCAACAGATGTCAAAGTATCCCTCAGTTTTGCATTAGCCTTCTTTACATGCAAACATGTGACCAGTAGAGCCTGTAGTTCAGGTGTCCCTTGAGCTTATATTAGTATGCTAACATATTTGGCAGGAACAGCGCTTCACCATTTGCCTTCTATCCAATAGCATGCTAACATTTGCTAATTCAGCTAATGGGCGTGCGGATGATTTTACTGGTGTTTGGTTACTGAAAGCAAAACCATCTAAAGAAGCTAGACGTGAAAAAATATCCCATCTATAGTTACCATAATTTATCCTGAAGGGAATGTGAGAGATTTCATGGCAATCGTTTCAACACTTGTTGAGATATTCCGCTCAAAACCAAAAAAGATCAACTTCATGATGGCATGAGAGGAAAAGCTGGTGCGGGCTTCATAAAAATCACTAACATGTGATCAGTTAATCATATCTATCTGTGACATATCTGATAGCATACAGTTTAACTTTGTCTCTCATTTTCCAACAGTGCTTTCCCACCAAGCTCCAGCAAAAGAATCGCAGATGCAAAGCTTAATAAAGATAATTCTGCTCTGTGGCTCATCTATCACTGAGGGGAGATTTATGGGAAAGGGGAGAGCGCGTGCTTCAGTTTTCGACACAGGAAGCAAAACACTTCTGTGAGTCTGACTGTAGAGTGTGTATTGCTGGTCCCAGAGGGTGAAGTGGAAATGGCTTTGTCTTTGACAGAAAAGAGCTGTTGAAGCGCCCGAGGCTCCTTCCTTTTCCTGTCTCCCTCTGCTGCTCTGCTCTCACTTTCATTCATCTTCTGTCTGTTCAGTGATGTTTCAAGGAAGGAAACAATACTGCTGCAATATGATTATGGAAATTATCAAAACAATAAATGCTTTTCCCCCCACTCCTCCTTCTTTAAAAGTTTTAATCACAATGAAAAGCCTATTGTGTGTCTTTAACTGCACAAATGGTAGAGTGAAAACTAAGAACAAAGTACGTCTGTTGTTTAGGGATGTAGTTTTAGTTTTAAGGAGTTTTTCTGTTGAGATATTGCAAACTAAACAATTCACAGCAATATCAGAAAAATACAACAGTTTCGGTGTGTGTCTGTGTGTGTTTATTCTAGTTGTTTGACTTCAGGTCTCTGAAGACAGACTCATGAAAGACGTGGGTTTAAGTGGCTTCTTCTTCTTCCTCTGCTCACAATAACTCTTTCCTTTCATCAAACTCCATTTCCTGTCCTTTCTTGGGCTGTGGGCTTTCTCTATGCCAATGGTGGGGGTAGATTAAAGTGGACAGACTGTATTACACTGAAACTGGTTTACTGATGCAAAGTAGTTCGGAAAAGGGAATAAAAAAAACAGGTTATGATTTGGGATACACAGCCAGCCAAAGGACAGAGGAATGGAGTTAGTTCAGGTGGGTTTAATGTGGAGGGATGGTACAGATCTGATCAAGAGAATAATTTAACTATGAATGGTTTGACATACTTGGCAAACAGCAATGGATTTTACTGGGAAGTGTCACTGGTTATGAGGGCTATTTTCCAGCAGGAAGGACCAACTCAACTGGAATAGGTGAGCAAATGTTGAAATGTTGCCTTTCAACTCTGGGAGACAACAGATCCTAAACTTAAGCACAAGGGAGAACACAATAAGCACCCAGCTGACACACTGAGTATGTTGACTATATGGCAGAGGCCTTATGAGGATGTTGGGAAGTGGTTGTGGTGGCTGAAGAGCAAGGAAACCAAAGACTCTTGTCTAAAGTGGAGACACGGCCTGCCCAGCCCAAGCTGGGCCTAGTCACTGAGTTCAGTAACTATAGGTTAGATACAGTATGCTCTATATAAAGTAGCAACTGTTAGCTCGTCATGAAATTCCAGGCACAGCATAGTCACAAAGTCAAACCACAATGTCACAATGTCAATGCACCTGCACAGATTTTGCAATAGATTGCAAAAGAACTTAAATGGTAAAGATATTTCATACACTCAAGCATATAACCCTGACCAACAGTACAGGGACATGCTACTCAGTCATGTGGACTGAAGCTGAATAACATTTTACATGCTATGTTAGTAAATTTGAAGACAGCAGATCATTTCTGCTACTGTCTGCAATCTCATCTTCAGATGTTCAGAGGTGCATTGTGGGGGCACTGCATGCACCTTGTGATTGAAAAACTCAGTTACGTCGCACATAAAACAACTGCTGAGTGTAATATTTGCAGATGTTTGTGTCATATTTGAGAACAGGTGTGGGCTCCAACATGTTGGAGAAGTTGCCATTAAGAAGGTTTATAGTTTCCTTTCCACACTAGCAAGAAGATGAGGTGGCGTTCTTCTTCTGTTACCCTGGAATGCTTATGTGGCATTTCTGGCAATGCTTTTTCATTCATTTGCGTTAGCTTTCAGCTACACAAGCAGTGATTAATGGTATGCAACCTAGACTGACATGGTTGCATGCAGTTTTCTGTAACCTGTGTGTAAGCCAGGTGGTATCTGGTTGGTCTGAACAGGAAACAGAGTAACAAAAGGGCTCGCCACAGTGCACAAAAAATGTACCGAAGAAAAAAACATTCCAGATAAAACAGGAAAAAGCTGAAGAAGTGGCTGCTGTGGATGCTTTAATGCATAGTTTAGGATGGCATGGGGATTCAGTGGTTTTCACCATCACCTCAAAAAAAGAAAGTCCAGAGTTTTAATCCACCTGCAGACTGAGTTTGCATGGGCTCTCTCTGGGTACTGCGACTTCCTCCAACAGTCCAAGACGTCCATGTTAGATTAACTCACAACTCTAAATTTGCCTGAATGTGAGTGATTTGTCTTCTGTCTCTCCTACGACAGATATCCAAATTCCTGATGGAGGTAATGTTCACCCACATAAATACCTCCCTCTCGTTTTTAGATCTGGACATTTAAGTACTTGAGTCATACAGTGAGTACTTACACATAATCAGGTGAATTTTATTGTATTTTTTCCTGTTGTTTTGGAGGGTTTCTCATTTGGTAACATGAAAACTAAATATTTTCTTCTTACAACAGAACTGCATTAGTCACATATGTGTAGCCTCTTTTATATCATCCTTTAATGTATTGTTGTTGGTATAATATTCTAGTGCTTTCATTGATTCGTTACACGGGAACACTGGAAGAGGGGGGAAAAAAAAGTCTTCAAGCCTTTTAAAGATTTGAAGAAAACCTGCTGTATAAAAGAAACATTACCAAAACCCAGTGAGAGCATCAGAAGAACATTCTGGAAGACAGAATCTGCTCGCCAGGCTTCTTCTTCACACCACAAACTCTCTGTATCTCTCACTAATTACTCCAACCCGTCAGCCTCTCCTGGCTGTCGTCATGGCAACCCCAGCGGTTTGGCTCCCTGGTTGAGGGAGGGGGGGGGGGGGGGGTGCTGTTATCAGGCAAGAAGGTGAGATAAGAGTTTATTTCCCATTGAAGCAGATAAAGGAGTGGATGATCTTTGCAAACATTTAAACCACAGGGAAGCTCTAAAGATGTGTAAGGACTGAGCTGCTCTTTGAACATCAGTGTAGTTGTCTGACAGAAATATAAATGATGAACAACAACAACAAAAAAAAAAATCAAAGATTTAGCACTAAGATCTTGATTTTTGTCATTTTAAATCAAATACACCTAATTAAAAGCAAAATAGTTCTTAAAATCTGCTTTTAGTTAAACAAAACTTGAGATTGTAACTTCAAAATCAGCAAACTTAACTCACTTTTAGGTCTTGGACTCAGAAAATGCTGTTGGATCGATGCCGCCCAGTATTGCAAGCGATGTGTAACAGACCACTTAAGCCATTGTTAAAACTGAAAAACACTAAATTCCTAATTTTATTTCATTAGACTTCAAACAAAAGACAAACAAGAGCTTTCAATAAGAGCAAATAGGTTAAATTCTTTAAAAATTACTGTCTGCAAACATATTCCATTACATATTGAAAAACAATCATTTTAAAAAATTGCAGTAACAACAATTCTAGACTCGCATCACTGGACAAAGCAGCTGAATGAATCAGAGGATAATATCTGCTGACCGGAGGCCAATCAGAAGTGTCCAGCATCTTCAGCGACACCCGCATTCATCCACCACCATGTCCTGGTAATGCTGAAGCACCACATTGTCATTGTTGTCGTAGTAGAGCATGGAGATCGAGGAGAGACGGATGGGGACGCAGCAGGGCTGTGGCGTGTTCTCTGGATCCAAGGAATGCACCAGGGTCTGCAGGATGGCATGGTTGGTGCCGTTCAGGCTCTCACTGAGCGGGAACGGACACTCCCCGTGGCAGTAGTTGGCCATGAAGCCCTGCGGGGCGATGACCCAGTCCTGCCAGCCGACATCTTTAAAACTGATGTAGAGGCGGCGAGCTTTACACACATTGCTGGGTGTCACGGGGATGTGGATGGCGCTTCTCCTCTGTCTGGACCGACACCGATTTGGGTTGAGGGACACAGCCACTAGTGAGGCCTGAACCAACGGGAAGGTGAAGTCTTTTTCCAGCGGCAGGGAGTTACCGGGGTAAAACGGAAAGAACTCTTCCGGGTCTGGTCCGAGAGGGAGCAACTCTAAATTTAAGCCGTAGTTAGACCCCGGTTTGCGCCAGCTCTCTGCCACCGCTGTGAGATCCATGGTGATGGAGGTGGACTCGGGCTGCAGCTGGACCGACTGGGACAGCAGGAGTCTGCGGTTCGCCTTAGGATTAGTTCCCTTCAAAGTCGATCGGATCACTTTATAAAGAGAGGCACTAATGGCCTGGGACCCTTGCAGCAGCTGCACGGGACTGAGGGGCTTCCAGTGGAGCTTGATTTCCAGCTGAGCCAGAGATAGCATCTCCACAGGCTGCAGGATGGACATGTTGAAGAAAAGATGCTTCTCCAGGCAAGCCTGACAGCTGCTGCTCCAGCCAGACACCATCCTGCCTGCAAAACATCCGCCAAGACAGCAAGATTAACAAGGAACTTACAGTTTTTCCAGGAGTCAAGAGAAGAGTACAAGTCAGAGCAAAGAATGTGCATTTTGTTTATGCAACGGAGCTCAGTCTTTGCTTCAATAAATTACAGCTTCTGTCTCTTACCAGCATGAAATGCTTGTAACTATTTCACCTTTTGTATCTGAATCAGCTTTAATGAATAAATATGTGCCTAGCTTTGCAGAGACATGAAATATAGCTTGGCTATTGGCTATTAAAAGGCCAGATATGCTTTTTTAAGGCTTAAATAGGGGGGAGTTCTGAAAGCAAACCTGGAAGGAATGTTAGTAAATTATATCAGAGCAAATCAATATTTCCATCGGTTTTTTCATCATTTTTCTTTCAAAATGTAAATCTAAATAACGAGTTCGTGCCACCGCTGAGTCTTTGGGGTAAACATAACTATCCCTGACACTCTCACAAACACTCACTGTTGTGATCTCAGCCATCAGCAGCACTGCATCCTCCTCTGGCAGCATACTGCACACTGACAGGCTGACAGCCATGGACGATGTTCGATATTAAATCTCTTAATAGGCTTTAAATCAATTACACGTGACAGTCAACACAAAGGTTTCAGACATTTTTCATAGTGTCAGTGGGCTACATAATAAACTTAAAACAAAGTATCGATCAACCAATACCAGCGTTCGTATCGATAGTTCTAGTGCTTCAGCTCCAGCATCCTATGTTTTGACTAACATCAGCTTCTCCAAGTAGCTACCTTGGTCTTGGACGTATCTGACGATGTTGCCGCGGACTCCATACTCGGACACCGTGCAGGGCTGGCTCTCCAGAGCCTGGAGCTTCTCGGCCCTCCGGAACATCCCCCAGAGAGCGGAGGGGACATGGCGTCGGGGCTGGAGGCTCCCTGCAGGCCTCGGCCTCTCGGAGAGCCCTAGGGACCTCAGGAGGAGCTGCTCCTGCCTGTTTGTGTCCTCCACGGGTGAAAGGGCACACGCGCCGAGAAAACACACCGCCAGCAGCAACACAGGAGCCATGCCCGGACTTTCGGTTGATTTTGGACTCGGCAGCTCCAGAGCTTCTTCACCTGTAACCTTTAGTTTAACCTCACAGAGATCCCGGCGCGCAGCTGCGTAATCATGTTAATGAGAAGCGGGCGAAGATAAGCGGGGGGGGGGGGGGGGGGGGGGGGGGAGGAGGGCTGAGCTCGGGGGAGGAGGGCTGAGCTCAGGACAGGTCCCTTGAAATAACAATGACATTCCTGAATGAAGTCACCAAGCAGTCTGGAAACATCGCGCTGTTTACACTGTAAAATCAGCTTTTATTATATCCTCCATCCTGTTTATAGGCTCAGACTCACTTTCTCCCTGAGTCAAATTCACCAGGTAATTCGACTTACAGGTGATTGTTTTTTTAAACACCAATACATGTTGAATGCAGAAGCTTCCAGAAACATGATCATCTCAATCCTCAAGTCCCCTCTTCTGTCATTGTTGGTCTCTTTTAAAAACCGAGTTTTAAAAGTCTTGATGTGTGTGTCTTGTTTTATATGATCTGTGAGTCGAACCTCACTGTAAACGGAGGTCAATATAAGCTCAACAATGAATTCTGGGCCCCCAGGGGACTCTCTTGGAGGATGACCCGGCCACCCTGTGAGAGGTCTTTTACTGCGCCAGTGCGGTGATGTCAAACAGAGGCTTTATCTCAGTGAAAACACTGGTAACACCGGGATGTGTCTGCCAGATAAGAAGGCACAGCAGTAACAGGCCAGTTTATTCAACAGCGTTTAAGCTGAATTGTGCTCAAAGGGTGAGACGATCGCGCCATCTAGCGCCCGTTGAGGGTATGAACTTCTCATGATCTCTCATAATGCGACTGACTTCTGCTTCATATAAAGACTTCTTACAGAACTGAAGTGATAAAATTGTTCATGAGAAGAAAACATTCCAACATATTCTCATTTTAAATATATTATGTTCCCTCTGTGAACCCTCAGAGTGGTTCTTCTTATTAATCTGCTATGAAAAGACGAAACAGATGCAGTGATTTTATTGAAATGTACACATACATGAATGGAAATACAGAAATGGAGTTTGAACGTCAATATTTGGTATGATCACCTTTATTCTTAGACTTCCTGAGGTCTCATACGTCAGTGTTTTTTTAAGCATCTTCAGGAATAGTTCTCCAGGCTTCTTGATGTTGGCTGCCTTTTGTCCTGTTCTCTGTCAAGATGATTCCACACTGCTTCAGTAATGTTGCAGCTCAGGGATCAGTGACATGCTGAAAACTGAAGCCAGTCCCAGTCAGATAGTTTTGCATGGTGGATCCAAACCTAATGGTACTTCGTATTTCTGCATTTGTAATTTCATAAATTTTGACAAGATTTCAACACCACTGGTGGAAATGCAGCCCCAAACCATGACTGAGCCGCCACCGTGTTTTACATTTGGCTGCAGACACTCACAGTTGCACCTCTCTCCTGAACTCCTCTGTACCTATTGTCACGGATTTTCACCCCAGTTCTTGTGTTATTTGGGATACCCCAGCTTCTTCTCCCGTTTCCTTTGCTGGATTGTTTCCGAATTCCTAAGGATGTGGCTTTCAGGTCCTATTAATCTGCTGTGGATATTTTTTTTAGGTCTGCCACTCTTTTTGTCCTCCACTTGTCCATGTCCTCATTGACATCAGCTTGTAATAAAAGCAGAAAATCACTTTGGTATTCAAGTGATCAGTGTATTCTCTGTAAACCTTTGGCTCACAATCAGTACTTTAAACATGGCCAAAGTTTCAATTAATAATATAAATATATTAAAAGTATCCGGCTCAGTGTTTGCAGGCCAGTGTTGCCCTTAAATAAACGGTTCTCAAACTGCAGAGCAGGACTCAAAGCAGAGGCACGGCTGGTGGGACATGGATCATCTTCATACAGCAACTGCTTTTAGAGGTTACACAGCTGATCACCTGTCACTTTAACCCCAGCAACCTCTTCTGTCGCAGAAACCATCTGCATGTCCTCGTTTACCCTCTTCATCAGTGGTCCCCAACCTTTTTTGCACCTCGGACTGGTTTATTTCCAGCAAAATTTTCACAGACCGGCCTTTAAGGTGTTGCGGATAAATTCAACAAAATAAAACCAGTACCAAAAAAAAGAAAAAAAAAAAAGAAAATGTATTCATAACATGTGGGAAAAGACCCAGGGAAACAGAGTTAACAGTAAAAATGATTTAATAAAAATAACGCTAAAAACCGATAAAAAAAAATATTTCACACCCTAGCCTCAACTCTTGCGGCGCGGTACCAAACCGGCCCGTGGCCCGGGGGTTGGGGACCGCTGGTCTACATCCCCCTGGTAAATCTACTATCCACCTCGTCTTTAAATTTGTCTTCAATCTGCTCAATCAGAGTCATCCCCTCTCATGTACTCATTCTCAGTCTTTGCCCATTTTGGTCACAAATGACGAAAATCTGAACATCTTCAACTCAGCCACCTCCATCTTCAGTCGCTCCACCGTCCCCCTCCACCCGGCCAGGACTCTCTTCATTGTCCATTGCTTCCGATAGTTGACCTGGGGTATTTAAACTCATCCACTTTCACTGCCTCTGCTCCTTACAGCTTCACTGTTACACCTCCCTCCATTCCATTCTTACTTTTACTAAAACTCATTTTGCATCTTTTTGTACTTTCAATAAATTCTTAGTAAGAAACCAAAAACAAACTTTTTTCCCTCCACAAAAATCACTTGATTAATAACAACAGTCAACATGGAACATTTGGGAAAAGCATATTTTTGACTTGTAAACTGATACATTGTGAATCATTTCTTACACCGAGGTCAGCAAGTGAGGATTCCCTGTTCATACCAGGCCATAAGAAACCCTGTTGTGTTTTTCACGCTGCACAAATATCAACACAAGTCAATCAGTTGCCTCGTCAATCTTTCAACCCATTTTCTTGCTAACATGATATTATAGAAAACAGACATCCAAGGAGATCCCAGTGTTTTTTTTAATATAGTTGGCAATCAAAGATGATTTTCCTTTGAATCATTATTTACACATAAGTATGTACAATGGTCAAAGAGGAGCAGGAGGCTGTAGTCGCGCTGTGTGCGCATGCACCACAGAGGAGGACAAGGGTGGAGGAGGGCGGGGGTAGAAGTAGCTAGAGTTCATCCTTTCAAACAAATGTATGAATAAATCTAACAGCGGCTTATTTCACTCATCCATTCGACATCACCGGTATGTGTGCATAGCTCGGACATGGATTTGGCACGCACACACACACGCACGCACACAATAAATATACACACCCAGTATATAAACAATGCACTGACAATGTGCACTGGCTGATCCTCGTGTAAAAGTCTCATCTGATCACGTCCATGGACACAGAGCTACAGCAGAACAGAAATGCAACACACACACACACACACCACTACAATCGGAGCCTTTCGTGTCATTGCCGGGTTTATATTTGAGAGTTTCATTCTTATGTTTTCGTTTGAGTCAGAAAACATAAGGCTTTGTCTTTGTTAAAAATAAATAGAAGTTCTTTAGCACATCTATGTGCATTTTTGGAGACGTGAACATTTTAAAGATCTTTATACCCAAGAGTAGAAATACTAAAGCCTGTACTTAGAATCCTGTGCAGCACATTTAATCTATACTATGGAAAGAAGAGCAACACGTTCAGACATTTGAACAGGTAACCCGGGTTATTTTAGATTCGATTTGTTTTTTACTACTTCTTTGCATCAGCACAGATGGTGCGTTGGTCATTTTCAATAATAGCTCTACACTTTCATTTTTGGTGCCTCATGTGTGCTGGACTGACCTTTATCATGCTGAAATCATGTAGTAAACTTGGGAGATTATTATTATTATTTACCTCAGTACTAGGACAAAGGAGTCTGTTGGGATTATAAGATACGTCTCCAAAGACACATCAGAGTTCAATGACTCAAAAACAAGCAAAAATCTCAAATATATAAAAAAAAAAAAAGATGACTACTGAAGAGGCACACAACAGCTGGACACACTCAGTTGTTACAGTACTTGAGTAGATGGTCAAGGCGTACACACATCTAGGGCTTTGGTGCATCACGGGACAATCAGGAGTGTTTTTTTTCCTTCTTCAGTTCGAAATAGTACGACAGGCACCGATCTCACTGATCAGTCCGTATATATATATATATTTATTTATTTATATATATATATTTATACCTATAAATCCATTCAATGAGCTATGTACAAAGTATGGCAAAGAAAAATCTTTATTTAAACTTAATCAGCAGATGTCATTGGCTCTTCACTGGCTAGTCCGTAACGTCTGCAGTGGGTTTCATGCTTAGGAGTGAGTCCATACCGACAACCTGCAGCCGCAGAAATGGACTCATGGACCCGAGTCGTCCCAGATTTAAAACAATCTCAGTAGAGTCCATCCAGGCCACAGGTTCAGTCCTACGTGAAGGTTGTTGGTGACGCTGTCACCAGGGTCATGTGGCATTGACCTCCATGATGTGGTCGTCAGTAGCTGGCAGCACCAGGACCTGGCATGCATGGCTGTGGTTGAACACCTGTCCAGGGCTGAAAGGCTCGAGTCGTGGCATGGCCACGCCTTTCTGCTGCTGGTCGCCGCTGCCCACAGAGTGGACGCTACCCCGGCTGCGGATGCTTGCTGTGTCTCCCTGATCATCCAGCGTCTTGTCCAGCAGGGATAGGCTGTCGTTCTCCACGCAACTGTCTGAAAGCGCCAAGGAATAAACAAGTTACTGATTGTCCAAATGACAAAGAAGAAGAAGAAGAAAAGCATTTTGTACCGGAACGTTATTTCTAAGATCTGGGGATGAACTGCTAACAGGCCAGCAGATCAAACAGAGTGTGTAAAACACAAATCTATTAAAAATAAATAAATAAATAAAAATGAAAAAAACAAATCCTCTCCTTTTCAGTGTGAATGAAAACACAGTTCCACTGCAATCATTTGCTACATTTTAATGTGATGCTGCTTTTATGTTAAAATGATGAAACTATGCTAATGACACTGGTGTGAGTGGTGACACACTAACGGTGGTCAAATACAAGGCGGCATGGACTGTCATATTCAAACTTAGGAGCACCTTCTGAAAAACCCCACAGGAATCACCAGAGGGCGTCACCAATCCACACAATGTTCTGCATTGTGGCGTCACACAACACAAAGGTAATTCTAAGGTAAATAAAGCACAACCTGAGCAACTCCTAACTAGTGAGGCTGAGTAACTAATAAGCTGTGCTGCTGCACACTCTGAACTTCCCTTATGAATAAACATCTACAAAGGCTTGAAGGTTTAGCAGGTCTCACCGGGGTCTGGCTGAATGGCCACTGCTGCAGTGTGAGGCAGGTACTTCAGCACTTTGATCTTGGGGAAGGGAAGGTGTCCAGCAAACAGAGGCATCACCTCGATCTGGACTTTGTGGGTGGCGTTGGCCGTCATTGGCATGAGCACCATCCCTGAACTCTTCCCACACACCGCCCAGTTACTGCTGCTGTCAGCCACTGTGGACATGCATGCAAACACAACTATTAAAATTGTTTCACATTATCGAAATCAAACAAAATCAAACAGACTATTTGTTGCCTTAAATTATTTTGCCTTGTTTGTGTCTGGCCATGTGCAAAAAGGAGTCTGAAGAATAGTTTGAAGAGATGGTTTTGCTTGGAGTGCCTGACTCTTATACATATGCACATCTGAACAAAAGCAAGTCGATCTATAAAGTGATAAATCCACCGCTTCAGCTAATATCTTGGTATTTGTGAAAAGTGATATTAACTCTTACAGAACTACAGTTTTTGGCAAGCAGCTGATTTTAGGCACCAGCATTTCTACGTTGAGTGTTGTGTGAAATTAATGCCATTTTTATATTCTTCAGCCAAATATTCCTCTCAAATAACTGACCGGTCAACTAAAAATCTGATTTAATTAAAAGAAGAAAAAAAAAAAAGACAGAAAGGGGAGCTGATAGCATACCTTCATACATGAGCTTGGTGGTTTTGGGGCCATCGGTCTCAGTCTTGCTGTCCTCTGCAATCTCTCCCTCTGCTGGTTCAGTCAGTCGTGTTATACACACCTCAAGTCCACAGAGGACGCCAGAGCGGCAGCGCTGCTCACCAGCAGGAGGGAAGATTTCTGCTTTCACGCTGTACAATGTCTGATGACATGAATTAGAGGTTATCAGTGGGTGGGAGAGTTAATGATAATGGCTAACTTAACTGCAACTAAACTCCTACAATGAGCCATCCATACAAAGTAGCCACTTGCAAACAGAATTTGCTCAGATGTTTTAAAAGTCTTGATATTTAACGTTCTGACAACACAATCACTGCTTCACTTACGCATTTAGATGAAAAGGACCTAAATCTGGAGTTTAAGTGGACTTACAGTGACTCTCTCAAGCTGGAACTGGTAGTGGAAAGGTTTGTAGGCAGAAATGTCTTGGCTGAGCGGAGAAAAGTTGGCAGAGAAAACACACTGGAGACAGGAGGGCAGGTCGTCCTTCCACCTCACCTCCCACAAGCAGAACACACTGTGCTTACAGCACAGAAGCTAGACACACAAAATACACACCAGACATCAGTGCGAGTCCATGGATGATGTAGCTCTGATGTTTCTAATCGACATCTAAGATGGAAAATGTATTATGACATTGTCTATCCTGATGTAAAAAGAATCTGAAAACACTCTGGGGCTCCGTCCACAATGACAAGAGGTTTCCAGACAAATTAACACCAAAATGCAAAATCAAGAATAAAATAAGCAAAACAGTGCACACAGCCTATAAAGCCATCTTTAACCCAAAATATTACAGAAGGCATTCACCATATTTTAAAACTGGTGTCATTATTTAAAATAAAGGAAGATGTTTGTTAGGCTTTTTACCCCTTTCTGCTCACCTGTTGTGTTTTAGTGTTAAGAGACTGGAGCTCCAGCGATGCGTGCTGCTTCTCTGTCAGCTTCACTTCTGCCAGCGCAAAATTAACATCTGACACATTCTGCACACACACCTGGATGTACTTCCTGTGGGATCACGTCCAACAGGTCACAGGTCAGACAGGTTTGGAAAGGTAGTGGTAAAGACTGTTAATAAGTTAAATCTAAACTTTCATCTTTCCCAACAATAAAAACGAATTAAAAAGAGGAAGAGACTTGCCTGTTACCAGCAGAAAGCAAAGAGTGTTTGGTCTTGAAAGGGATGTAGAAGGTAAGGGCAAGCAGTGTGGAGTAGATCGACCACGGACAGTCGATAGACATCTGTGTACACACACAAGTTTACGTTTCTCAGACTATCAGCTATCTGGCAAATATGTATTTGGTTGATGACTAACAATCATATTCTTTACAATTTATGTCAGCTAACTACTTAAAATAGTCAATTGTTTATCTTAAAAAAGAAAGAAAAACAAAACTACAATATCTCTGGGCCCAAAGTGAGGTCATCAAATATCAAGTATAAAACCTTCACCACACAAAAACATCAATTCTAATGTGAAAGCATTAAAGTAGCAAACCCTCACGATAACTTAAAACATTTATTAGAATATTAGTCATTAATCATCTTATGGACAACTGATCGATTGATCACTAGAAAACATAATCCACACTATACACAGGTACCACCCACAGCTTGAAAACCAGTGATATGTAGCATGCTTCGTCACTCACATCTCCCCCACAGAAACATGTCTTGTGTCTCACCCTCTGATCGATGGCGGTCATCGGTGTGTCGGGATGACTGTAGCTCCGTGGTCGATGGCGGACCTCCCCATTAGTCAGCCTCTCATTGGCGGGCCGGTCAGCCCCGGACGGGATTATGCACAAAACCTCCAGCTGAAACTCCAGAGTGTGGTAGGGAGGGGCCGGAGGAAGGCTGATGCTCGTCACCTTTTCAGACGACTGAATGGACAAAGTGCTTTCACCCACCAACTCTGAACACAAGAGGGGGACAGAAAAGACGGCCGCGTGAAGCTTAGAGCTCCGTATCTATGAGTTTGTTTGTTTATGGGCACAACTCAGTTCTGAACCGAAACATGAACACCAAGATTCTGTGCAAACCCCACCCACCCACACAGCAGCACAGTGGAGATCCATATAGTTCAGACGACATTACTCAAATAACAGGTGAGATAATCTAAGCAGTTTGGCATGGAAAGAATGACAGCAGTAAAGTGGACTGTCAGGAAAGATCACTGCTCCAAATGACTATCTTAAAAGAATCATTTCTTATATTCAGTGTAGTTACTGACCAGAAGTAGGGCTACTGATTCGGGCGGTGCAGCTGGTGGAGGGCAGGATGGGCATTGTTTCTGTGTTGCTGAGCTGCAGGGCATCTCCTTTCTTCACAGTGTAGTGACCCGTCAGCAGAGTAAACTTCACCTTCTGAGGCAGACCAGCTAACAGTGGCTCTGAAAACACAGACACAACTACAGTGACGCACACATGCTGCGCTGGCTTATGGGTAAGTGGAATATTTATAGTCTGATCAGCTCAAACGAGCTGGTAAAACTTATTTAACTTTTTTTAAGCTATTGAGCTGTTAAAATTAAAAGTTAAAGTATTTTTCTGAACTAATCATTTATTAGAATTTATCAACCTCAAACTCTTTATGCTTATATGGTCATAATTACAGAAAACTATTAGAGAATTTAAGCTAATAAAGCTGCAAATAAACTCCAAGTGTAACAAACACAACAGCCCCAGACATGAAGAATCTGATTTTAATCAAAAAAAGTATTCAGACCTGAGAGAGGCTCCACGGTGAGCTGGGGCTCCTGAGAATAGACTTCATATTGGGCCGACGGGTAGATATGAGGCAGGATAAACTGCACCTCACCGACTGTGGCACACAGCTGACGAAGTGTGTAAGTACCTGGCTGTCCACTCTACAATGTAAACCAGAGGGACAAATGAGAGTGTGAGGGGGGAAAAGTTAAAGAGACATTTTATGACCGAAGGAAGGTCGCATCTTACTGGTGCCGTGAACGTGATGCTGTTGTTCCCAGGCTCTAATGTTACATCCTGCACCTTCAGCATTTGGGCTCCTTCCTTAATTCCAACAGTAGGGGGGCTGATACAGTTAGGCGTGTCTGGGGGTGAGTTGCTGTCATGACGACGCATGAGCAGGTGAGTGTTTTTACATATCACTCCTGTAGAGTTGAGAGAATTGTCCGAAGGACTCCTGTCCTGAATCTCATCCAGCTCTAATGAAGGCCCGGCGCCTGCGGAGGATGGAGGACCCGCTGATGAGTTACTCTGTCTAAACACTACTGTCCCTGGGTGCGTTCGTCTCTGAGCTCCCTTTGACCTCCCATGAGTCCCTCCATGATCCACCTCAAAGTGAATGCTGGCGACTAGTTGCTGGATGCGCACCGACACGGGCATCAAGCACCGCAGAGTGAGCTCCACCTGCAGGACAGCTCCAGAGTGCACCGAGGCTGCTGCTGGATGGAACTTTAACTGCGTGAGCTGTGCAAACACGCCCATGCTGAGGGTAACTTTGTGAGCTGAGAGCAAGAAGTAGAAAAAAAAAAAACACGTTAATGATGTGCACATTTTTGTAAATTATAAATAGAACGTGGATTCCAGCTGATTGGGAGTTAAACAGAAGTGCTTACACTGGTCTCCAGACTTGCCAGTAAAGCTCAGAATTTCCTGACAAAAGTGTTTCCTCTCGTCCGTCGTCAGATTTACATCACCAGCCAACAAAGCACTGGTTTGTAAGTAGCTGTGGGGGGTTGTAAAGGAAACCAAATAATTCATTTCACTACTTCAAAAACAACTTTTGGAAGAACAAAGCAGGAACCCCTACTTTACCTTCAAGGCCAAACCGAACCAGACAAGGTTTCACATCATCAGCGGCTCAGCCTATTTTAACCCTGACTGATGACAATACTAGACTAACTTATAGAAGGTCATGTAAATATTTTGATGCCATAACAACCGACTTTATATTATAAAGAAACTAAAGGACATATTTTTAAAGTACTAACTTTGACCAGTGCAACCATTTTTATGAATAGGAAAGTAGGAAAGTAATAAATGTGCTTCAGTGTTTAGTACTGTGAAGTAATGTTAAATCTTGGCACCACTGTGATGTTTTAATATTTGCCCATTAATTAGTCTCATGGCTCTGAAGGATACTCTTCAGTTTTGCTCAGCAGCTTCTGACACTCAGCAACCTGTCTCCTGGTGTGAGTCACAGGGAGGCTCCACCCCTCTGACACGTATGACTTCAGAGCTTCCTGTAAGAAGGTTTCCGCCCGCTCAGGATCTCCCTTCCTCCTGTGTTACATAAAAAAGACATATAAACAAATCATCTTGTTCCTCTTCATTATAGAAAATGATAGAGATCATCATCATCATCATTATTATTATTATTGTCATCATCATAGATTTTTATATATTTGTGAAGAAATTCTTTTCTTTTTTTCCTTTTGTACACTGATAAAGTTATTTTGCAGGTTATAATGTATGAAATTGCATGCAAATACTGCCCACTCACTTATTCTCTATTGACTGGCATGACATCAAATATGAGCCAGTAGCAGATGGACAGCCTATTTCTGGCATCATAAGTATTTGGTTTTTGACTATTAAGTTAGACCTCATATAGTTATGCTCAATATAATTAATGTCACTTAATTCCTCTCAATTATCTTCAGTCCTGTGTGGGTATTTATAGGCTCTAATTGGGAAACAGTTCTATAGTAGAAGCCTAATCAACCTGAAAAACTCAAACAGACCTGCCTATACCCTAATTAAACCAACAGCTTAACTCTTCCTTACATGTAGAACTCAGCCAGACTTTTTCCCACCAGTCTGGCAGACCGAAGCCGGCCGATGGCCTGGTACATTTCCATAGCAGCATGAGAAAGTTCCTGATGCAAGAAGGAGCCAACAAGGTGGTAGAAGAGAAAGATCATCAAATGAGCTGTTGCTGCTGAAGCTTTCAGGACATTACATCATTAAAAAAATGATGATTAAAAAAAAAATTGGATAACAGTTGAAAGAATGCGTCTTAACTTCCTTCTTAGTAAACCAATGAAATAAAATATCAAACTGTGGCAATATGTGTGGCTTACAAGATAGTGCCTTTCAAAAGCTTCGACAGACGACAAAGCTTCTTTCAGCTTTTTGTACGGGCTCTGCAAACTGTTGACTGTGGAGGAAGACAAAGGAGGTTTTAAAAACACATGTGGTTATTTATTCCCTTTCAAATAAGAGAGGCAGTGAAGAGTAAAGTCTAACCCTGAGGGTTCAGGCACACCATGGTGACTTAAGAGAGCTGCCATAGATCAAAGAGGCACTGTGCCTGTGTGTGCTGCACTGCAGAGACTACAACTAATAGCCATGTTTTTGGGAACAGCCTGTACTTTTAATCTAAAAAAAAAGTGACAAACTGAAAAAATAAATTAATAAATCAGGTGGTCATTACTGCCCAGCAAAGGTAGAATGTGAAAACTTACCAGTCTCAGGCCTCTCGTCCCCGAGCCCAGCCAGCAGATCTACAGTCCTGTTCAGGTCCTCAGAATTGGGTCCATTTTTTGACACTAAGCCACAGAGTTCCCCCAGAGACTTCAGCTGCAGAACGCAGAGAGAACACTCATTGGAAAAAGGCCATTTTATGTTCATAATACCTACTTCTTGGTGTTTAAATTATTACATAAAAGGTTAAGCACATTTCTTCATTCGACAGAAATGGACTGCAAAGCATTGGCAAAGATGTTTTGGAAAAATACAGACAAGTAACCTTTTTAGTGCTCTTGTATGTAGAAACTTATTAAAGTATTGGCAGGGGCGATGGCCTCCTACTAGGGCTGCCACGATTAGTCGACTAGTCACGATTACGTCGACGACTAATTTAAATATTTGATGCGTTGTTTGAGGCTTTGTAAGATCCCAAAAGACGCAGGAATAAGAACAGAAGATGGCAGCACTGCATGTACAAGGATGCCAGCTGCCGTTAAACCCCGAAGAAGAAGTAGCTGTGTCCCAGAATCCATAGCGCCCTGCTCAGTTTCCAACAATGGTGGCAGCTAGTTAGTTTTAATGTTACTCTTATTGTTCTTTCTGGGTCACAAAATAAACGTTTAACATATTTTCAGGTGAGAATGTAGCTGTGTAAACCTCAAATATCTGCTCAGTTTATCAAGACATCACATATTTTCAAAAGCGCTCCGACGTTTTCAGAGACGTCTGTTACCCACTAGCTCGATAGCTAGCCGGGGGCTAGGCTAACTAGAGCCGTGAGAACACCGGACTCCCGGCAAATCATTTTCAAACCCACCGCCGTCTTTCGCTACTCAGGTTAAACACGAAATATGAGTCACTTAGATAATTTAAAAATGTTATTGTTTGGCTTTTTTAGTGTTTTATTTGTTCCTGAGTAAATCGGTTTGGCTGAGATTAAAGTTATAGTTTTTACACAGCTGAATAAACGTCAAGCAGACAGCTGATTATCAGAAGTGTGAGATGTTCGAGAATATACTCCGGTGTCCTGTTATATTTTAGATAGCAAGGAGTTTATTAAACTTCACCGAAACAATCTGCAAATTTCATTAAAATTTAATAAACTATCATCTTGTCTTTATTTTTAGTTAGCACAGACCTTAAACACTTAAAGCTGTAAGCTAATGATAGTTATATAAGAGCAGATGCTGCTGGTGCAATAAGCTGTAGTTTTACGTCCAATGGATGATGATCTGATTAGTCGACTAATCGCAAAAATAATCGGTGACTAGTCGACTATCAAAATAATTGTTTGTGGCAGCCCTACCTCAGCCTCCTAGCAGATACACCTATGGTATCCATTTGAAGCATTTGTGAGCTACTGCATTTAAAAACCTGCTGCCCCGTAGGCTGGCGACCTTACCCCTTCAGCCTTTTTTAGGGCTGAGGGGTAAGGTCCAACAGATCTGTTGGAAGCTTAAAGGTGCTGCTAATGGGTTCCTTAAGTTATTAAAGCCCAAGCTTAAAAAAAGCAAGACTTTTGTTTTGTTTTTTTATTTTGTGTGTGGTACCTTGTCTGTAGCATACGCCCAGAGACCAACAGTATGGGAGCAGTTTGCAGCTAACTGGGCTGGATCACAGCAGCCCTCGATCCTGTGCAGAACCTCCAAGCAGCTGAGAAACACCCAACAGTCCAGGGCTCCCTCAAGGACCTGCACCTGAGTAACATAAGAAAGCATTTTAAGATAAGTAATGAAGTACATTTTGTAGAAAGAGAGGATGAAAGGCCACTCGTACCATTAGAAATGGTACGATCTGTGTTTATTACCTCCAGCAGGCGGAGCTCCTGTACACAGTTGTGGAGCAGCTCCAGCGCTCTCTGCGTGACCTCCCAGGGTCTCTGGAGGAAGATTAGTAAAGTGCACTGACGAGAGAACAGGTAGCTTCTCAGGTCTAAGAGACTGGCCTCTCCACGCTGGATGCTGTCCCTCTTCTCCATGTCAATGGGTCGCCGAAGCAACAAGCCACTCCAGTTACGCACTGGGGCGCAGAAGGAGCCGAGCCAGTTAGCAGTATCTGTGAAAGAAACGGATTAGCATGACCAAAAACAAAACTAGCGCGTACCTTTGAAAATGGAAACAAAAATGCAAACAGTGTTTCTTTTAATTAACAGAGACAAACTGAAACAAAGCATAATAATGAGGTGATTACGTACCTCCCGCTCCAAAGTTAAGGACATACTGGGTAAAAAGAGCATCCAGCTCATCATACTGGACCAAGGCGTCCTCAAACTGCTGCAGCATTTCAAAAACAAAGGCCAGCTCCTCCTGCACGACACACACATAAGACAAAACTGGAAATCAACACTTGGTTCCTGTAACCTTCTAGGACAGAGTTCAAGGACAGGATAACACACAGGCCTACATTCTGGCGCGTCTTTCCATGTACCTGGACCATGAAGTATTCACAGAAGCTCCAGCCCGGCTGGGTGCGCTTCTCTCGTAGTGTGCGCATTTCATCTTCGAAGCGGCCCAGGTTCTTGGTGAAGGACATGAGGAGGAGAGTTCGCAGCTTTAGCAGCAAGGAATTCCAGGATTCCTGAGATCGAGATGAGTCCTTCAGAGGATCAGACAGAACTACACACCTGGATGAAAAGACAAAAGTCTTTCATAAGGAAGATTCAATCCACAAGGCAGCTTAGATTTAGCAAGCACTGATTACAGAAACTGCTTTGAGACAACATGTGAAAGAAAGCAATTAATTACTATTATTTCACTTTTTTAAATAAAAGTGAAAATGTTTTTAAATTAAGTGAATAAAATAATTAAAACATAAAGCAGTCTGTGGGTTTCTAATTGTGAAAATCATCCTAATAGTTCAGCTAAAATTGGCATTTGTAAAAGTTAAAATTTCAACTCAGACTCTTCATGTCATCCCTTTGGAAATCAGTAAACTGCAGCATCTAGAGAACCTCTACGATAGACTTTCAGAGAATGTCTCTAAATTCTAACATCGAGCACATTTACATCTGTTTTGTACATTGTAAGTGTAGAAATAACTTATAGTACACTTTCTCTCCCTAGACTGCATCACGCTCTGCATTCATCACTACCCACCGCTAGAGCTTCACAAACTGTGTGTTTTGGGATAAAAAGAAAGGCTCTCATGACGTTTTTCAGAAACATAACATCAAACAATCGTTACAAAAATCAAATAATCATTTCAGACTTACACATCACATTTCAAATTACTCTGTAGAACAATTACCTTTGACAGTTACTCCAGAAAAAGAAGAAACTTGGGACTAATAAAGCATTGTAAAGGGAGTCAGTGTGTTACACATCGTCACGTCTTTCTAATTTCATCCAAATGAGTTTGTTTAGACAGGAGGAGCCTGCTAACCTGTCACTCTGCTTGTTGCAGAAGTCACTGCGGATCTTGTCCACAATGGATGAGCGAGGCAGGATGTTTGTCTTGTTCTTCTTCTTGGTATCATTGGTCTCCACCACAATGATGACCCAGTCTGATGAGCCGTGGGTCCTCAGGCTGTTCTGCCAGCGCATCATGTCCTCCTTCACGGAGCTCTTATACATTTCTGTATCCTACAATAAAGCACATCATTTTGCTTAGTCAGGCATTTTATGAAGACTTAAAGAAAACTGGTGCTGGTTTAAAAACAATTAGTCATCAACCCAGACATTGATGTGATTTAGTTCAAGTTATTTCATTTTTATAATGCAATTAATTACCTTTTTGCATAGTGGTATATATGCACATATGCCTGTTCAACTGCTTGTTAATGGAAATAACTACTCAGCCAATCACATGGCAGCAACTCAATACATTTAGACACGGTCAAGACAACCTGCTGAAGCATCACAATAGGGAAGAAAGGTGACTTCAGTGATGTTGAATGAGGCATGGTAGTGAACCTAGTGAAAGTGGGCTCTCTGGTTGATGCTAGAGGGCTGAATAGAATAGCCACAGAGTAACTCAAATAACCACTTATTAAAATCATGGTATGGAAGGCAGTTTGCTTAGAGAGACTAGAAAATAGACGACTGGAAAAATGCTGCCTGGTCTGCTGAGTCTCGATTGTTGCCAAGATTCAGATACTAGTCTGTGGCAACAACACAAAAACACAGATCCGTCCTGCTTTGTTTAGGCTGGTAATGGTATAACGGTGTGGGGGGTGTCTTCTGAAACACTTTGGGCCCCTAATCATTGTGTAAATGCCACAGGCTGCCTGAGTATTGTTGCCAACCATCTCTATCCCTATGTAAGCACACTGTACAGTCTTCTGATGCTTGCAACAGGATAGCACACCAGGTCACAAAACTTGAACTGGTTTTGGAACTTTACAATTTGTTCACTCCACAGTCACCAGATCTCAATCCAATAGAGCACCTTTGGGATGTGGATGGAACGGGAGATTCGCATCACGGCAGCCAACAAATCTGCAGCAACTGTGTGACACTATCATGCCAATATTCCAGAGTATTAGCAAGGTGTACCTGGGAAATATACAACATCCACACAACTGCAAATAGCTCATTTCTTTGCACATGTTTTGGCTTGAGTATCATCACAGTGCACTATATACCTGCGGTTTATTCCATCCTAGACGTTGGCCAATTTTTTGCCAACACCACACCACAGCAGTACAAACATATTAATTTTATTACAGCTGTACTTTACATAATCAGGATCAATAAAATTTTAACTCATCAGATTGTAACTAAAGAGCAAATGAAGAAAAACATGCTTCCTCTTTAAGAGCATTTTGTACCCAGTGAGAATATTTCAACATCAAAGCATATCAGGAAACTGAAACTACAGAAAGAATGCTGGCCAGCGAGTTTATATTGACAATAACTAAACCTCTGTATCTGTGGGGTACTGATGTGGTGTTGTGACTGGGATTTGCCAAGTGGCTTGCTCTAAATGAATCCCGCTCGAGGGTGGTGTTTGTTTTAAATTGGCTGGAAATGAGAAGAGGTGGGCTATAATATGATTAGTCAGTTATTATATAACAGTCACCCGCCAGAAAGAAAAAACTGAAGTCCTGGTATTACACAATGTTTTGGAAGTTAACTTTTAGTCAGTCAGGACCTATTTGTCCTAAAGTGACACAAGTTACCAGAAAATAACTTCATCTAGCCTTTATGATGTTTTATTCATTTATAAATAAATAAAAAAGGTTTTCTTTCTTTTAAAATGTAGCTATGGGATTCCCATATATTCCCTTTTCAATTATAGCGGCAGATTACTTCAGCCTGACAGTCCTGTGACTGAAGAGGCTGACCTCACTAGACAAGAATGGCACTGCCTCCAACAGTCGGCTAATTGCTTGGCAGTTTTGTCATCCCACAAGCTGAGTGTGAACAATTTTATTTAAGCCGCAAAGTAAAGCCTGCATTTTACATTACT
This sequence comes from Maylandia zebra, assembly GCF_041146795.1. NCBI lineage: Eukaryota > Metazoa > Chordata > Actinopteri > Cichliformes > Cichlidae > Maylandia > Maylandia zebra. Next base: position 4,277,081 of record NC_135182.1, read on the forward strand.
CGCTTACAAAATGCAGATGTCTAATGTGCAGGAGGACACGCAGTACTTAGCCAGCATCCTCATTACCTCCATATTCAGCTTTGTTTCACTTGTTAGAACTTAGTTCTTCTTTCAAACAAACAAACAAGCAAACAAAATAAGCTTTTGAAAGTGTACTGCTTCTGTGTTTGGTTTCTGTACTAATAGTGACAAAGTGACTCAAGGAAACTGCAAAAGAAGCACCTTGGGGTTTAAAAAGCCTTTGTTTCTTTACTTAAACAAATTAAGCAATTCCATTCATGTGGTGTGTGCGTGTGCTTGGACAGCAGCAAGTTGAATATCACATACATTATTCAACTTTTCATTAAGAGCTGAGCACCTTTGCAAGCATGACGCTTTGAGGAAAACCACTACAGTTCTGGGACACGGAATTAAGAAATGCTCTCAAATCAAAAGACCTTGCTCTTGAATAAAGATGGGACTAAACTCACACACACTTTGCAAAGCTGTTTGTCAAGGAGGCATTGGTTTGCTTGCTTTTACAAATAAGAAAGCATTCAGGTTTTACAAAGGCAGTCTTTAACGCAGGTATACTACACCCACAGTCCTTAGGAAATGTCATGAGTCATGAGCTGATGACTGCACTTCCTTAAACTAACCAACTGCTCAGTCAGCACCAGCAGCAGGTTCCTGCTTCTCTTGTTTTTCTCCCATCTGCTTTTGCTTTTGTCAAGTTCAGTTTAGCCTGGCTGCGGATGAGCGAAAGCCATCCGTGTAATAACAGATAATTGCTGAGAAAGGCTCTGCAAACGAGATACACTTGATGATGGGTTGTTCAAAGCTTTGTGTTTATATGGAAAACAACATACATGTGCCTGTCAGCCTTGATGGACGTCACATTTCCATATCTTGCACTCAGCCACCTTTCACCTCTTTTAAAAAGACCCACCTTTGAAAGTGTTCCCGCTGCATTGGTTTCTTCACAAACTGCTGGTAACGTGATCACATAGCCACTTTTATTTTAACTCGCAGTTAAGACCCAGAGCTGCAATATTCACCTGAACGACAGGTGTGGAATACCGCCACATCAGCACTGACATACGAAGACAATAAGTGAAAACCAGAAGCAAAGACATAAGACCAAGTGTCATGTCGGTCTAACTTCTGTACTGATACACAATTGTATGCTCACGTCTTCAACACAACTCAAGTGCAGTAGAACAGTACGCTACGTTATAAAAATAGTGATGTGCGTGACCGGCAGAAGCAACACAAAAGCAGCAGCTTATGCCAGAAGATGCAACATCAGTTTTGTTGCACAGCATCATGCGAAAGGGGATGAACAGTGAGCATAAAAGTATAAACACAACACTCATCCAGGCAGTCATATCCATCTTTAAACACGCATGGATTAAACAAACTCTGCTTTATTACGACTCGACTACTCTCACTTCCTGTACAAAATGTGCCAACACCTTTCCAAATTTCGCTTGAACAGCACCAAGTCTTTATCTCTCTGTCAGACAGCTATTTGATAAAGGCGAGTTTATGGAGCTTTGAATCAACCTAAGGACCCCCCCAAAGACAGGCTAGAGAATACATGCTCAACCTGATCTGACAAGCAGAGCGAAATAAGATTGTGTATCTGTGTGTGCTTTGTACTCACACAGCAGTCAGTCCAGTAGATGTGGAGGAAGGGGAAGGTGAGAAGAGCCTTGTTGCCCTCCTTTGGGAGCAACTCCTCTTTAAACTGGACAAAATTAGCTTCAAGGAGGATCATTTTTGGTGCACGGCCATAAGTCCTGCACAAAAATGAAAGCAGAGCATCAGTATACAAACACAAGTTTACAATGACTACAGTTTATAGCACAAAATGTCATCTTTCTATCGAATGGATTCTTTTGCCATAAACCCAACCTAATAAACTCTAAAATATCCATGAAGACAGAGCATCATATCTTTAACTGTATCACCAGTAGAATCTGTCTTACTGATGTAATATGTACCTCACACTGTCTTTTCAAATATATCAGGAGGAAACAGAAGCAGTATCTTAGAAATGGTATTACTACACGCAAGTTTCCATTTTGTCCTCAGAATTGTCGATGTGTTTTCTGTTGGATGAAGATAAATGCTGCTTTGTTAACTTCCTGTTATAACAAAATGGGAAAATTAGATCAAGGATGTAAAAAGCCGCCCATCTTCACTCAATGTGGTTACCGTCACCACAAACAGATGGATAAACTGATTCTGGCCGAAGTCATAACGATAACAAAACCCTGAAGTGTTATATCCACGCAGTGCAGATAACAGCTCAGAAAAGACCATCAGAAGCTCTGCTTGCTATGCCAGCTCATAATATTTTTAATACACAACAATATTCACTTTGCTTTCAAATGAAACATCATGTCTCAGAGAGAATTACATTATCAGTATTCCAGTCATTAAGGCAACTCTGGCGATTAATAATAAACCATCCAATATTACTAAGTACACCTCTGAGATCAGGTTAATGTCTAACCTTGTGTTTTTCTGTTGCTACACTTCATGCTCAGCCAAATCAACCAGTTTTTGTCTTTACTGCAGTTTAGCTGCACCTGTAAATGTCATTTATGGTTTGTGATGAACGGACCTCCTACTTCCTCTTTTAATTCTTTACACCTTTGCTTCCTCTAGAACGTCTCTCATTGTGCTCTGCTCCTGAGGTTTTTCTGTGTGATCAATAAATGTAATACAAATGTATTGTGTTGTTGGTGAAACACTGACCTGTGAAATTTGAAAGGAAAGAAGAAGAAAAACAAACTCACCTCCTCCACTCCATTGGCTCTCTGGGAAGCTGTTGAGCCAATGAGGTATAAAGAGAAGTAAACAAGGCCTGATCTCCAGCACCTGAGACAAAAACAGGAAGACAAGGTGGGTTAAAAATTAGGTCATCGCAAAAAAAAAAAAATGCAATAGTTCAAGGGGTGGTAATGGAATATTGTTGTTAAAAAAAAATTTTTTTCTCATGTCTTCTTGACAATAACAGTTTCCCCGACCAGCATAAAAGGATGTCACACCTGAGTTAAAACAGAGCGAGCAGAGGCCTTATCCAGGTAACTTCAGGGTTAACCTTTCATTTTCTGTTCTACGAAGATGATTCACTTCTTATTAGGGTAAATGGCCAAGGTAACCTATGATGTGACCCAACCTGTTCCAGATTAGAGATCAACAAGTATGAAATCAACCAACCTTCTCCGCAGAAAATAGCGTCACTATTCCTGGATGCTCCCTGGGTGGGAACAGTACAAGGGTGTAATATCTTTATGTTTCCCTGATTAGAATCAATAATCAATAATATAGATGTTTAGATGCTTTATTCTTTGATTCTTGTTTTCTGTTGGCAGCAAACAATTTTACAATAATCAGTGTACAACAAGCATTAATATCTGATCCTAAAACAGGACACCTACACTGTGCTTGCCGCCCGTATCAAATGTGCTTGTATAAAGTCTGAATTCTGTCTCTGTGTTTAACCTTTACTCTCAAACCCTTAAACAGCACAGACTCTGCATCTGAGAATAAAAACTAAATGCAGTTACTAGAACACGGAACACACATCAAGAACACCTGCTCAATAAATCAACTTAATTTCACTTTGATCTCCGACAAACTGAAGTGATTTCCACGTCTCCTTTATCAGCCTGTAATCTTTAATGTTTAAACTGGTCCAGTTTAAAGTTTCAGCGCTCTAATATGCAGCCACCAACAGCAGCGCTGAGAGCGCGCTTAAGGATAAACTTATTAACTGGAACTAAAATCTGGATTTCATCTTTTCTTCCTTTTTTACAACAGTCTTGCATTTTACTGTTATATTTCTGTTCTGAACAACTTGATAACATTTCTGTTGTACCTGTCATAGGGATCATTCTGGGTGGTAGAAAAGTCACATGATTCATCAAACACCTCCTTGTCAGATGCTGCCAACGCCACTTTGATGTGAACACACAACATTGACCGAAAAAAATAAGAATTGGGAACAAAATGCAAAGTGAATTCTTTTTTGTATGAAAATATCAGAAATGGAGTAAACAATCACTGCACAATGTGACAAATGGTTTTTAACTCTAAACACCTTCAGAATCTGCAATAAAACCTCACCAGATGCAAAGACAGTCAAGCTGTGATGACACTTTAATTTAGGGAAAATGTTGTCAAAGTTTTCGTCGGGCTAGTCTGGCAGCATCAACCTCCTGCACTGCACTCTTCTTCTATATCTGCTGCCTCCTGTTTAACAGCCCTCTGGGTCTAAATGATGTCAAGGTTTCCAGAATAAAGCCTCCTCTGCTTCCACAACATCATTCTTGGGATTTCTACTTCTTTTTTTATGTTTAAAGCTGTCCAGGAGGCAACTGTACACAGCTCCAGACTAGACTATTAAACTACACAATATTAGGAGCACAAATAGATTTTTTTAAACCCCTACTTCTCTCTTTTCTGCACAGCAAACGCATGCTTCCAAAAAGCAATAGAAATACCCTTGTATTGTAACTGATTGCTATGTCCTAGCACAAGTGCTACTGTTGTGACAGAGATTTCTAGCCATCTACAGCTTATCATTAAACAAAAAGTAAAAGAAAAAAGAATTCATTACAAAGCACATTCACTTTTATTCTAAAGACAGAGCTACTCAAGCTAAGATATTTACACAACCAAAGTTTAACACTGTCAATCCTTTCTTTCATCACGGTGTCATCTGTAAATACAGTCTGGACTAGCCTTCACAGTCGCAGTCATTATATTCCCACACATGGCTCAACATCCGTAAAAGATTCAACTGACAGAAAGCAGAAAAAACTACAGATCAATCACTGGTAGTAAAGAAAGCACATACCTAAAGCCAGGGATTTGAGTTAAACAGTCTATTTTTCTATGCAGTGCCAGTTGCTATAATAGAGCACATGATCAGCAATGCAAAAATAAAAGTGCAAAAACACGCATGCATCAGCACCTGTTATCACAGTGCACTGCCCTACACAGAGCCAGAATCAGCCATTGCTATTGGAAAAACAAACATCTGATTTCTTTTGCTACATGACTCGTTGTTCACGCCCCACCTGCGATTACAAAAAATAAATAAATAAATAAAAGAGTCCCTCTCACTCCTGCTGATACTGCTTTGATACAGACCAGGGTAGAAAACTACAAAAAGAGTTGTGACTGTGACTATGACATAATGGTTCAGACATGCAGCTTTTAATTTAAGGCTCCTCTTCCATATGCCTCCTACACTCCGTGAATCCACTTTTACCAGCGCGGACTGGTAGAGTCACCACTCCTGCAGAACAATGGTGTCCAATTTTAGAAATTATCAAGCTGTCATTCAAGGTAGATGTGTGGGTTTTGATGAACAGTGACTAGCACTTGTTTAAAGCTACACTGCAAACAGGCCACAGCCAGTGAACCAGTGTGAAACCATGTTTTCTTTGAATACACTTGAAAAGTAAAAGGAAACCACATGGTTTATGAAACAAAATGTAACCAAATATCCCAAAAGGTCAGCACTTCAACCTCAACGTCAGGTCAATTTGACTCTTTTGTGGCAGTCCTCGATGTCGCCAGCAGTTGTCCATCAGACTAGAGATGGGGATAATAGTTACTGCTTTTTCTGCGGGGTGTGAACAGGAGGACCAGTCTAACCACCACTGGCAGCAGGTGGAGAACTGGTTCATGTACCACCATACCCTCCACATTCTGACCACACCAGAACATGCATGTGGATCTTGTTCACCCTAACAGTGCCACAAATATCAGTCAATTCTGCCGTTTCCTTTGCATCAGTGCCTAATACACTGAGTGAGGTACATTTGCAAAAGCACTCCTTAAATCGCTTTTAAACACACTATTTAAACTTCACTTTTCCACATCCAGCGTTAATATTTTTTTTCTTTTAGATCTTTTCCTAAGCTTTATCAAACAGTTTCAGTCATTAAAACTAACTAAAAAGGTTTTGTTGCCTCTGCCCAAATAAAACCAAAATAAATACCAAGTGAAAAACAAAATTCAAAGCACTGAGGACACAAAGAGGTTAACCTAACTATTGTATCAAATACTAAAATCTGTACGACTTCAATAATGTGCCTGTACCGTCATCACAGTGACAAAATGTGAACTGGTCATTCTAACAGTTCATGTCTTCCTGTATACTCTGTAATTTGGTCAATTTAGCACAAACAATTCAGATTTGTTGTTCTAATCTGAAAGCGCCATATTTAACTGTTGAAGTTCAGCATTTTATCACCCACACTGGGATACTGCAGTTGTTTGTGTTAGCTCAACAGTTCTTGATATACCCAGTGCAATGCAAACAATAATGAACTTTGGATGTTCACAAAAGCTGCTATTGAAGCTGCAAAGCAAACTGATGATCCTTGCATTGGGTTAGCTGCTCTCACACACTTGGCACATTGCTGCTCATCTACTACATAGACATACTCTGATGTATCCCTCCTCATCGCTAAATGTTGCTGAGCGAATCAATGTTTCATCATATGTTAATTCTGCTATCATCAAGAACACAACCACACACTATTTGAGTGGCATAAGCTCTGTGTAAATCAATGATCACACGGCCAGAGTAAACCAGAGTGTAACCCGAGGTCTCCACTTATGCACAATTACAATCACACACACGACACACAAACTGCGTTTTCAGTATCCAACTTGAGACAGTAAGTAATTTACACAGAAACCCTGACAATAAATCCTGCAACAGTAGGGTGTCATTTTCATTTCATATTACATTTACTGTTAAGAGCATTACAATCTCTAAGGCCTTAACTTCATATTTTATATCTGTAAAAGGACCTATTACTACAGAATGCAACCGTCTAGTGTAGGACACACGATAACCCGTATGGAACGACAAGGGACCCCTATATCCACACTCTGAGATCTACCTGCGATTTCGCTTGTGAACCCCAATGTCTGAACGTCAAAGTGTGCCACCAATGATTTTCATTCATAGTCCCATTTCCTAGAGCCTCTATCTACTCTTATACTTGCGAAACATACATACTGCGAAATCAGATGAAGCTGGCACCCACCACCATTGTCGCTCCCTAAAATAATAACCCCACCAATGAAGCTTCTACCACACTCCACGGGATTTATGAATGGCAAACCGAGCCCAGCTCTCACTCTTCACTGTGGCAGCTACTTTTCGAGGTCCCGACAGGGAAAACTGTGGCTGTATAGCAAGGAACAATATGATACCCCACTAAAACTGCAGCACCTGTCCGTGACGTTCTATCGTTAGCTGGGCCTGTTAATCAGTGCAGCTAGCTAAGAGACCGTCTTTCCTGAGAACATTTAACACGAACACGGCGCAGTATGCACGTCTAAAAATATTACAGCCTAACAGTTTGGAAATAAGCCATCCCCAATTGCTATACACATAAGCAGCGACTACAAATTGGTTATTGTAAGGGGGACAGCTAGCTTAGCCAAAATAAGCTAATGAATGCAGCTAGCAGGGCTAGCTGTCAAGACCATAAAAAATAAAAGAGTGAACGTCTCCGTTTAACAAACACTCACATGTTACAATCGGCTTGTTTTCCATGGTATAGATGATTGGCTTTTCCTCTTGACCCGCCATATGTGTTAGCGATAGCACTCCATGAAAATGACATACAAACAGTGCTTTATTATTAGTAAGTGCTTATGTATGCAGTTGTGTTGAATCGATGGGGCCTGTGTCCCCACTGCGCTTCCGGGAAGTACGTAAGCCGTGCGTAATTAAAGGGCCAGCAGGCGCTTTTCGCATGGGGGATATAAATGACAGGTTTGTCAGGAAGCCAGCATTTTTCTGTGGTGTGCTGTGCACCAATTTAAAGATGTGCGTGTGTTCTAAAATTATGAGGATGAGGATTGGAAAACTCCGTTGCGGTTTCTGGTCCTCTTCTTTGTTTTTCATTCGGGCGTAGTTTAGAGCAAGGATCTCACCACGCTACACTACAGCTGCACGTTGATAGATGGTGTTAACAGACGCAATTTAGTCATAGGGACAATACATTAAAGGGATGCAAGAAAACGTCTGTAATTGCTGGTTAAATGTTTTATTTAAAATATTGGAATCTGCTGTCAGTAACCAATACATATTAAAAGAATCAAAGTGAACACAACGTTTACAACATGTCATGTATATTGCAAATTAATGAATTAAAAAGAAACAAACAAAGAAACCAAACTAATAAGACTATTTTATTGAAAACTGTATAAATATACTAAAGGGAGAGGGGAGGGGTTAATACATTGATTTTCTTGACGATGACTTAGAAGGGAGGAATGCAATGCTGCCATCTAGGGGAACAAATATCCACTGCAGCGTTTCCTGAAAACGCATATGGGAAAAACACAGTTCACATTTCTTTTCATTTTTTCTTAGTTTTTCGTTCATTTCTTCTACCTTTCAGCTTTCTTTCCCTTATCCTTTTCCTCCTTTTCCCTTCCTCAGATTCTCTCTTTCCACTTTTCGCTTCTTTCCCATTTTCAGGTTCAATCTCAGCTCCATCTCCTTTCCCAGGTCTGTCATCTCCTTGGATCTTCTCTCCATCATCTTCACTTTTATCTCCTTGATTATCTGGGTTTTTTGGCCTACATTTATCTCCCTCTACCACCTTTTCAGCATCTTCCTTTGTACTTTTAGTGCTCTCACCATCTCCCTCTTTGGTGACATCATTACTATCATCTCCAAGTCCCTGTTTTTCCCCCTTCATATATGAGCCTTCTTCTTCCTCCTCCTCTCCCTCTGCCTCCTCTCGCTCCCATTCAGCCTCCCTACCCACACCTTGCCCTCTTCCCAATGTTCTGTCTCTCTCTCCATCATCTTCTGACAGCTGAGTCTCCAGTTCTGAAACTTCCAGCTCCAGCTGCGCCACCCTGGCCTGCATTTTGCGATTGCTCGATTCCAATTCCATCATTAGTCGAGCTAATTTAGTTTGCAGAACCTCCAAGTTGCTCTCTAGTCTTTGTATCTTGGTTTCCACTTTCTCTCCCTCCCCTTCCTCTTTCTCCCCACTCTCCTCCAACATGCCCATTTTAGTGAGGATCTGTCGGCCTTTCTCCTCCAGGTGACGTTTGGCTGCAGGGAACTCCGATAATACATCTGTCAGGTCTTCTTTGGACAAGCTGAAGAGATCAGAGTACCCATTGCTTCGGATGTTGGCAGTCCTGCGGTTGCCTGACTTGTTACCTGTAATAAAAGAGAATAGTATTTCTGTAAAAACCTGACAAACCTAAAAATTTTAAGGATGTTACCAACATTTGTTGGTTTATTCAAGACTTTTAAAACCAGCCAATCATTCTTGTTTTGGTCTTAAATTAATTGAATATACACTATACACTATATACACTATATTGCAATCCATGCAAATCATTGAATTCAGATGTATAATATCAAACACTTAGGCATGCAGAATGCGTCTACAAACATTTGTGAAAGAATTTGTTGCTCTCAGCAGCTCAGTGAATTCCAGCATGGGCCCGTGATAGGATACCACCAGTGCAACAAGTCCAGTTCTGAAATTTCCTCAATGCAATGTAGATGTAGATGCAATGTGGAATGGGGTTCTATGGCCGAGCTGCTGCATCCAAACCATACATCACCAAGCACAGTATAAAGTCTTGGATGCAGTGGGGTAAAACATGCACCACTAGATCCCAGAGCAGTGAAGATGTGTTCTATAAAGTGGCGTATTATGCTTTTCCATCTGTTTTCGGGAATGTTGCCAGGGGAACAGTACTTGTCTGAGTGCACTGTTCCAAGTGTAAAGTTTAGTGGAGTGGGGATTGTGGTGTTGAGTTGTTTTTCAGGAGTTGGACTCAGCCCCTTAGCTCGCGTGAAAGAAACTCTTAATGCTTCAGCATACAAAAATATTTTGCAGCAATTTCATGCTCCCAACTCTGTGGGAATATTTTGGGGATGGGTCCTTCCTGTTCCTACGTGACTGGACACCAGCCCTCAAAGCAAATTCCAATTGATTGCAGTTAAAAAACAGCCACCTGATATACAGGTGGCTGTTTTTTAACTGCCATCAGTGTGTAGTAGTATGTCAAGGAAACAAATAAAGAAAAATAGTAAAAGAAAGTAGTAATAATCATCCATAATATTTTGAATGTGAAAAAAAGAAAAATCCAACTGACAGCTTCAACTAAACCAATAGAGTAGGAATTATAGAGGCTCCCAAAAATACCTTTGGACTTACCAAAAAAGTTTAAACTGTAAATAAAAAACTGAATATAATAATTTGTAAATCTTATAAACCAATATTCTATTAACAATAGCGTTTCAAAATAATGTTAGCATAAAATTGTGGACCCTTTGAAAATCTTATCATCTATATCTGGTCTCCTCAGTTCCTAGATGTTTATAGACTGTTGTTAACAGAAGAGGGATGTTACAGAGAGTCAAACACGGCCCTGTCCCAACTTTATAGATGTATTGCTGCTATCACATTCAAAATGAGCTAAAGTCTTTCTTAAAATGTTGCATTTTCTCAGGTTAAACAGGATACATTCTCTATATTCTATTCAATATGCAATATGGGGTTGTGAGATTTACATTAAATTTTACACCATGTCCCAACTTTTTTGAACCTGTGGTTGTATGTATGTTATGGTGTTGTGGACATTTCTAGAGATTTTTTGCAAATCTGTAAAAACTGTAATTCAGCACAACCACTTGAAAGTAAACTTGTTTGCTTTCTTCATACACCAACATTCCCGATTCCAATTATACACTTTTAGATGCCTTCAGAAGCAATTTTCTTTCATCTGAGTCATCTTCTTGTGAAAACTGTGAACAGAATTATAGGCTCCACCTTGAATTTCAGCTGTACTACAATTAAAAAACTCTTAGTATAATTTGTATTTTAGTCGTAATTCTTCACTTTAAATGTGCAGAAATCACGTTCCCTCCTTTTATAGAGAATACTTGTCTATTTCAAGCATCTCTAATAGTCTGGAAGAATACTTTTACCATTGTTGAGACTCTCGGTTTTATTTTTTAGACAACTGAAGAAAAAGAGCTGGCCTGCTTCTTGTCCATGTGTCTCTTCACCAGCTAAACAAATTCACTTGTAAGAGCATGCCCAAATCACTTAACATACCTTTGATGTTAAGGATACTAATTTCCCCAAAGAAATTCCCATCACTCAGCACAGCAAATTCTGTAACCCCATCATCTGCCACAACTGCCAATTTTCCTTCTTTGATGATGTACATTTCATGGCCCACATCTCCTTTCCTGCAGACGTACTCTCCTGGACTGAACACCTACAAGATGAAAAGATAAAGAGCAGGTGACACTTCATCAGCCTCAAAGGATTGTTATATTCCAAAAGCACTGTCAAGGTAAACCAACAACAGTGTTAAATTTGGATCTGCAAGATAACAGTAAGCTACTGAACCACATTCCACAGAGAGCAGGTGCCATTCACTTTAGTTGTGTGCTCTATAAACAAATTAGTGACTATAAGTTACAAACACAGCTTTGCCAGCTTTCTGACCTGAGGAGTTAGTTTGAGAACCAGCTCCTCCAGCAGACTTCTGTCGCAGTTCTGGAAGATGGTGACTTTGGAGAGTGTGCGAAGATGAACGCTGACCGTGATCTCTGTCCTCATATGCAGAGGCAGCTGCTGCAGGATTTCATTTTCTCGCATGATCTTCTTGTTGATGTAAAGATGCTGGTACCAGTTGTTGATACGCTCTCGAAGCTCCTTGCTGATGTGATGACTACGCAGGTATGCCTTTACCTGAAAGAAGGAAAGAAAAACTTGATTTTCTATAAATGTTAGCTAAAGAAAGCTATCACACAATCTTCATTATTAAAAGTCTTTTCAATAAGCTTGGCTCTTCCATCAGCTTACCAGCTCATGGTTAGGGAAGAAGACATTATCGCGATCTCTTAGGCTTGTGATGACATTGCCGATATTGCCAACAATTGACGCAAACACCAACACAGCAATGAGCAAGTCTGCGATCATAAACAAGAACTCCTCTTCCCTTTCTGGCTGGGGGACGTCTCCCACTGTGGTTAAAATCTGAGCGGAAAACCAGAAACAGTAAAAGTACTGACGTCGCATGGAGCCAAACTCTGTGTTGGTGATATTAGGGTAAACCCAAGGATCACTTCCAAAGCCGAGGCTGCTGGACAGCGCAAAGTACAGACAGGTATTCCAGTGGATAAGCACAAAGATGTAGATCATGAGCTTGGCAATGCGGAAGGTGTTGGGGTAGGAGGTTCTTGTCTCCATGCGGTCCAAGGCCTCGTTGAGTCGTGGGATACGCAAAAGGCGGTTGATTCTGACCAGAGGAGTTTGGATGCCGAATGCAAAATACAGGAAGTCGAAAGGAAGAATGGAAGCCAGGTCCCAGAGGAAATGTTTAGAGCGCAGGTAGCGCTTCCTCAACTGAATCAGGTCTTTGACCAGGATGCCCTGATCCAAGTAACCTGAAGAGGCAAAAACAGTGTTTAATGAAGCCCAGAATACTCATCATACAGTGATGTAATTTATCAATACACAGGTTGGCTCTAACTGTTAGAAAGCATCCAAATGACTTTTCCTCATTATAGCTATAGCCATAGCTACAGCGGCCACATGAATAGAAGCAGCTAGGGAAAAAAGACTGTCATATTTAATATGATAAAGGGTTATGTAAAACTTGCACGTGACAAAAGTAAGTTGGAATTTGAACTCCCACTGTAAACCGACAGAATTACCAGTGTGAAGAGTGATGATCATATCAATCATATACATGAGGTCTGACACATAGTCCAGAGTAAGCCACACAGGGAGGTAGCTCAGTGCTATCATAGTGAAACAAGTCCTGAAAAACACAAGCATTGCTTCAGAAAATGTCCTATCACGCACTGTTGTTATATGCTTAGGAATGATTACCATTTGCAAACATACCACACTGCACTACTTTACCTCAAAATGATGATTACCCAGTTGTAAACGATGGGTAGTGTCATGACCTGAATCCAGACATAATAAAACTGCTCAGCTGGATCAACAATGAACTCGTTCCAGCTGAGAAATGTTGAAGAAGGGAAAGAAGAGAAGAACAGAGTCACATAAATATTATGATTCGAGACTTGTCATAGTCAAATTATTAACCAAAGCATTGCTTGTGACAGGAAAATGTATTAGGATTTTTCACTGTGAAATATTTGCCAAAACAGGAGCCCAAACAAAACAATGAAAGACTCTTGTCATGAATAAATGATATTATATCTGATCTAATTTGTGTTAATTATCTCAAACAGGTCAAATGTTTTAAATCTTAATAATTAGAAACATGTTGTCATTCTACAAGCTGCCTAATTGAATAACAGCCTTGTTGTTGTTGTATCACAGCTGCACTTTTCTTTTTCCAAAAAGATTCAGCTTAATCAATAATACTTACTTAAATTTCAAAATTCTGCCCAGGAAAGTGTTATGGTTTCCCTTATCCTTGACACCATCGTGTCCTTCCCCACTGGCTTTCTGCCCCTGTTGCCGCCTAAACAGCCTCTGCCAACGGTTCCCTCTGATACTAACATCACCTGTTATATCCATTTTCCAAACATCGGTCTTAAATGAACGTATTTTTTAGGCAAGTACTGCTCATGATGAAGAGGAACACACAGGCACCACTGTAGAGTCCACCTAACAACAACCCAGGTCTACCTGATCACTGCCTGGTGATGCTGGTCTCTATGGAGGGAAACCATAACAGATGTCATGTGTCTTCTGGGAATTCTTAACTCTCTCGGAAAACAAGGGCAGGCTATCTCTTTAAAATTCAGACACAGCAAACACTGACAGGATTATAGAGCCCAAACTACAGAGAGGATGTCACTGTGTGTCTATAAATTAATAGGGTATGGATTTTTTTTTAATATACCTTAAATTTGACTTGATTATTGAGATTGTTTAATTTTTGTCATCTTCTTGTAATATTGTAAAGTCTTTAGCCTACAATATAGTTGGTGTAAAATAAATTTTGAAATACTCAACTTAAAATGTTGACATAATAATACAAAATTAACACTTATAAATGGCTTTTCTTTTTCCCCAGTGGTAAAAACTTCCATACATTTCTGGATTCGCTATGTGGATTTGCTTTCCATGTTTCCATGTTTAAGCTACGCTGTTTTATTTGACTGCTGCGGGTCTTTACGTTTAGATAAGCTCTCCTTATTTGCCTGTGCTTAGTTTATTTGCATGGCTTTTCTGAAGGTGGAGTAACTGGAGCTTTCAGGTCCACTGATAAAAAACAATTATCCGACTAAGAGGTGAGGACTGCAAACTAACTCCAAAGTCAGACATGGTGCCAAGCAATTTTTCACAAGTTTCAGCTTTGTGCATTGTGTTTAGCACGCAGTGTATATAATCTGGGCACTTTAAAGCCCTCATACAGCTGTGCGAAGCAGCGTCGCTGTGAGTCAGAGAAGACGTGTGGGCGGAGTTAAAGTAAGATGGCTGCGGGAAAGCGAAGAGTGTTTGAGAAACCATCAAATGGGATGTTTATCTGTTGCTAACAGGATGCACAGCAGCCTCAGTGAAGGAGTGGTTGATTTCTTAGCGTCCCTGACTCACTGTGGTCTGTCTTGCCGGTTGTCTTTTGGTCGCCTCCTATCTTGTAATCGCTTACTGCTCTGACATTGTGGAATTCATCAGCAGCTAGTCGCTAGCAGCATACCAGCGCTAACTTACTAGCAACCAGCTAGCAGGTAGCTGCCCAAGGAAAACACCACCTCGCAACAACTGTTGAGACTCACACAAGGTAGGGAGATTCTCGATGACCTCATAGTGAAGTTCAACAGCATGACAACTAGATAAATTAACTATATGCGTTGCTGGCATTTCTAAGGTAGCTGATTATATTTGCAGTGTCAATTAGCTTGGTCCTCCGTCTTGCATTTGAAATACATTGTTGTTTTCTGTCGAACCACAGCGTAAGGAGCCTCGCTTGGCTGAAGTGAGATGTAGTGCAGAAAAGCTCAAGTGCTGCTAAGTCATGACAAACCAACCGGTTTAGGGGAAAGGGCGTAGTATTTGCTGTGTGCACTGTATGTGCTCTAGCAGTCTGTCAGATTGAACGGGACACATGACCCCCAAATACTGCAGTGATTGATGATTTATGTTGTGATCTTACCTGTGAACTTTGAATTAGATCTGTGGACTGGGTTGGACTTTGGAATTATAACTACACAACTCTAATCTGTCACTTCTGTGCCCAGAATAACTAGTAGATCCCCCCCATCTCGAATAAGCCACATATATGCATATCACATCAACAGATTAAATCATGGTTGAATAGAAAAGCCTTGTTCATTAATCGCTTAAATTTGTCTGTTTGAGAACGTACACTCTTGCTTATCTTTATTCACTGGGTTTAGATAATAATTTCACCATCTTAACAGAAAGTTAACGTGTAACTATTTTCAGACACATCTTTCAGCCTTACAAGAGTAAGAATAAAATTGCGGTTTTCAGATGAAGAGAAGAGCATCTGTAACGACTTCAGTTTTTAGCATTTTGGGTCATTTTCAAGAAAAATGTACCAGATTCTGCTCAATTCAGCTTCCTAGATGTGAACATTTACCGGTGCTATGGCTTCAGTGTTGGATGATTATTTAAATTTGATCTAGAGAGGAGTCAATATAAGTGTGCCACATTGGGGCAGGAAATATGTGATTAAAAAACCAGATGAATCGGTATTAGAAAATAAGCACACGTTCCTCCAGGTGTCTTATTAGTTCACGTCTGCACTGTTAGAATAGCTTTGGATTATGCAAAGGAAAATCACATTCATATATTATTTTCTTATACAGAAAAAATGATGGTGGTTGCAGACTGAAAGTATTCTTTTGTTTCTACAGCCTGATTCATGTATTGCTTTAATAATATTTGCCTGTCACAGTTAAAGATAAAGGATATATGTTTTTCTGATATGCATTGATGCAGTAGGCAGTGGCAGAGGCACGAGTGTGCATCATAGCTGAGCCGCTGATGAGGAAGAGTCAAGCAGTGGTTTAATTGTAAGTTGTTAACTAGTTAGTAAACTGCAGGGAAAGTTGATAAACAATCACTAATCATTTTCTTTTTTGTTCAATAAAACCCTGTTCCAGATGTCATGTCACTCAAGTTTATTACAACCTTATGCAAGTCAATCATCACAGCTACTACAACATAACCTCAGTGTTTGTTTTAAAGATTCAAGATGAGTGTTTCTGCCATTGCCACCTTGGTTGCAAAAAGACAAAAAAAACCAAAAAACCCAGATGATGAGGAAAGGCTGGTCTGACTGTGAAATTGTGTGGCTAACAACTTGTCAGTCACAAGTCATTAGCTAATGAGTGTGCAGTTTTGTGGCATGTACAGGCCTCCCTCTTTGAAATACGGTATGACCAAGACTTTACCCTAAATGTGTACCTGACCCCATAAACTCATCAGCAAAGTGTTTACAGAGATTGAGACCGAAAGCCGTTTCGTGTAGTCTTTTACGGGACTGGAAGTCTTTTGTTCAACCACAGCTATCGCCATCTGGTGGCCTTCAGATAGAATTCATTTTTAAGGCCTCCCATATTGGCTTAATTTTGGCTACATGGAAGCTACATCCATCTTTTATATTGTTTATGACTCTTTGACATCCTTCCTCTTCTTCTTCAACATGTAAGGATAGAGAAAAACACTTGTAGGTGTATGCCACCCTTTTCAGTTCCAGATGAATTGCTGTCTTGGCACATACACCACCTACAGAACCACTGGTACTTAAGCCAACAAAAAGCACTGTTGTGTAGCCGCTGACATCCTTAAGTCCTCATGTCTTGTCTATGGTTGCTCACTACTTGAGTCACAGATGTTATCAGTAACTATCATCAGTCCTCGTGGATATGAGTGGACGTGGAGAATTTCTGGTTAAGGCAGGAGTGGCTCTAAGTTTTTCACATAAATACTTTTAGTTAGTATAAAATAGGTCTTGACCTTTAGACTTTGCATTATGAGACTGTAGCAGTCAAGACTGCTTTGGTGTTCTTCATGACTAAGCTTTAGCAAATACTTCTCTTTATGAAGGCAGCCTCCCTCCAGTGGAATGTCTAGTTGAACTTTGAAACATTTTATGATTCAGTGTGACCTGAAATAAAACTAAAGCTGAATGGCCATATACTGTATTTTCTACTTCCTGCACATCGGGGTCAGAAAGTTTTGAAATGCTGGTGCACAGTAGCTGCATCAGCAGTTACCTTAAACTTCATTTAGGGTAAGATAATCATCTTATTTTTATCCTCGTTATGAATTTATGCATTTGAAGCAGTTTTCAAGCAGTGTCATTAAGTTTGAATCAGATGTTAAGGAACAGTGAGTCATTAAAAAGTGTGGACTATAGTAACCCATCTTTTCCATTGTTGTTTGTGTGTAAATACTCTCTATCAGGGGAGTGAAGGAAAAAAAAAAAAGGGAAGCATTTGAGCCTTATTGATTTAGGGAAGTTGAGCATGACGTTGGTAGACCTCTTGCGTGTGATCCAAGTCCAGTTCATGTGATGTTGTTCCACATCATGTGGCCACAATAACAAAGGTTTGAAATCTACTTTAACATTTATGTATCTCAGTTAAAGTGAACTTACTAACTTATCAAGCCTAAGGGATGTTATCCATAGGAAATACATACAATACTGTGCAAACGTCTTGAGCCAGGATTCATTTCTTTACATTTTGCTTCCAAGGAGTCAGAATTTCTTAAGATCTTTTGAAGTCTTTCTTTGGACTTTGGCTGCTTTTTCACCTTTTTTCAGTCCAGACCATTCAAGGATTAAACAAAGCACTTAACTCAAAGGATAAACTAGTGTTACACATCAAAAACAATGGGGGGGGATAAAATTGTGTCTTTAGTAGAGATGGACAGATCCGATATTACGTATCTGCATCGGTCCGATACTGATTTAAATTACTGGATCGGATATTGGAGAGAAATAAAAAATGTAATTCGATCCGAAGTATCACACAATCATCTCACAAAACGCGCTACTTGGCGTAACCCAGCTCGGCGCATCGGAGCAGTATGTGTCACATGATAGAGCGGCTGTTGTCTGCGAGACCTGTTGGCGGTCTGTTGGAGCATTTGGAGCCTCGCTACATGCTTCCTAACCGCAGAATTTCATCTTGGCAAAAACTATCCCAGAGAAGTAAAGCAAGTGTGTAAGTTCATCCCTGAATGTTTGCAGAGTATTTCCACGTTAAGCTTAACAACTAATATATTGAGCCACAGCTGGACTGGCCATCGGAGTTCCATATTGAGGTGAAAAGGAAGCGATTTGTCCCGTACTCCAGCTAGAATAAAAAAATAGACACAAAGCTGGAGTTATTCTGTCGTTGCTGCGCAGTTGCATCTACTTCTCTCATTCACTCCCCCTTCCTCTCCTGTTATTAGTTCAAACATGAAACTGATCAATGATCAGCTGATCGGCTTTTCTGCCACAAGTCCCGCCTTTCTTGTTTGTTTATCGCCCACTTTGCGCTAGAAAGAGGAGACCAGCGGATAAACAACAGCAGCACGTTTAAGCGTGATAAGCTGTTGTTAAAATTTATTTAATATTAATTTCTAGTATCAACTGAGGTTTGCTGGAGCCATGGCTGTAAATGCTGTTGGTCATGATATGGTTTGGATATGTGGTGAGAGGGAAACATCAAGATGAAACCAGGAGATGTCCTTACTGAATCATCAGAGCTGAACAGGTGATGGAGAAACAGGTTTACCTTTTAGGTGACATGAATGAGTTGAAGGGAAGTTATGAACTGTTTCTGAGAGACAAATAACACCAGGATCCTTTTCTAAGTAGCTGACAGCTGGTAACTGTGCAGGGGCGGGTCTAGCAAAGTTTTGTCGGTGGCCAGGTAGGGCATTAACAGGGAGAGGGGGGCACAAAGAAATACTTTTCTTTGTTATGTCATTTAAAAACTTTGATTAAATAATTATCTGAATCTTGCAACAAAAGTGGTCATCCGATTAAATGTATAGAAATCCATTATTGTATATAGTAACTAATAAGTCTAATATACACCCTAATAAGCTATAGTACTTTTTCCTTTGGGAAGGTACTATCTGTGCAGTCTGCAATTCTGTTGAAGAAAGATGTTGAATCTATTTAATTATTGTAGAAAAATAATTGATTTCTGTGCATTTGTTTTACACTTGCATTAAATTAAAGTTGATTACATCGATTAAGGGCGATGACACCACGGTGATTGGCCTCATACCTCATAGCTGAGCCGCTATGAGGTATGTGGTTCCACCACAAGGGAACCACCCCCCGCCCTAATATTTTTGCTGGGAGTTGGCAACCCTATTAGTTAGGTTGCTTAATATTTCTACTAAGTACTCTTTAAAATACCAGAATAGGGAGGATGGTGTAGGTTTAAATTTATTAGACCGATCAGTGTTGCTGAACTTTAAAATGTTTTGGGTGGAGTGTATTTTTTGCATACAGGTATAACAGAATAGCTTCGGTCGCTTGTTTTTTTTTTTAAAACTTAGGTATGAACTTATACAAAATGCAGCAAGATATTTATAAAAAAAAACAGTTTTATTGATTACAAAATACGCTTTACCGGATTCATATCGGTATCGGCAGATATCCAAATTTCTGATATCGGTATCGGACATTAAAAAGTGGTATCGTGCCATCTCTAGTCTTTAGGCACTTGATTACTAGCAGCTTGTCACATAAACACATAATCTGTTCCCATTTCTTTATTTCTTTGAATCTATGAAAAGTGCCAATGATAACACAGTTCAACAGGTATAGCATGTTTTGAACCAACAAGGAGATTTCAGAAGAGCTATTGGTTGAAAACTTAGCGTATGTCGGCTTGGTAAATGTGTCAAATGCACTGGACATCTGGAGGAACAGCTTAACTATCTGCAGAAAATGAACAGTAATTCATTAAAAATGGTGGTGGAGGGGGTGGGGGCATCCAAAGACCTAAAACAGGACCTGAGCGATGCATCTGGCACTTCAGTTGATACGTCTACTGTTTGCTGAAGCCTCATCAGAAATGGTCTCAGTGGAAGGGTGGCTGTCAAGAAGTTATTCCTAAGGAAGGGAAAGGGGGAGAGAACACTAAGGTATATCAATTACACAAGAACTGGACTGAAAATGCATGGCAACAGCGATGAATCCAAATTTGGAGGTTTTGGTCAAATTGTTGTTAGGGGTGCTCAATGTAGTCTCAATATTATATAACAATTTTTCAAGGAAATTTGCAACAGCGATATTTTTGCTCACATATATAATAAAAACAAAACAAAAACCAGAAAATTTTTAATGGTGATTGCAGTTGCTAGGATGCTGACATTTGGGAGTCCTTATATTGATACTATCATAAGCATAAATATTAGCATGAATCCGTAGTAATGGTCTACAGACATCTGTAAAACACTGTGGAGGCTCTGGCATGGTTTGGGACTGTGTGTGATTGGCAATGACTTGTTTTTCAGCATGACAGTGATCCCGAACACAATGCTAATGCAGTAAAAGCATACCTGGATAGAAAAACGCACAATGGAAAACTATCAGTCATGGACTGACCCCTCCAGAGTCCCTCAACATCTCTCAAGCAATGTGGGATCATCTTGACAGAGATCTAATTAAAAGGCACTCAAAGAAAAGCTTGAATGCACTTCTAGAAGCCTGGAAGACTATTGCTGAAGATAACTTGAAGAAATCATGCAAGAGTTGCCCAGGAGGGTTCAGGCTATGTTGACGAATAAAGGTTGTAATGCCAAACACTATCTTTCAAGCTTCTTACAATTCTGTAAACTCTTTTTGCTTTATATATTGTATTATCCATGTATGTTTAGATCTTTCAATAAATCATTTTCTAAGCCACATGGAAAGAAATGAGGGGTGGGTCAAGTCATTTGCACAGCGCTGTATATGCAAGAGTCAATAGGGTTGATATTTACACTTAAGTCTAAGAGCCAAAAGTTCTGCACTGTAGGTTTGCACAACAGTAAAAGAACAAACATCCCCCTCCCCCCTCCTTTCCAGCAGCAAAATCCATCATTAACCATCTGTTCAGTTATTTCTCACTAATCCTTACAATAACTCACTAAGTGCACTACTTCCTGGCCGATATTTTTGGAGCTATTAAATTCTGATGGTGCTGAAGGAAAATATCAAATATCCCACTTACTGGCGGAGTGCATTTTATACCATTCAACCTCTTGTTCTTAACCAGTTGAGGAATACAGCACAACCCGATTACTTGCATGCACGCAAAAGCACAGAAAGGGTTTCTGTCTTTGGATGACTTAAGACAGCAGAATGACATTTAGATTAAGGATATTGATAAGGGATTTAACAAATTAAGCAGAATTGCTACCACAGAGAAAAGAAAATGGCGTGACGAATCATGCTTCTCCATCTGGCAATCTAGTGGATGAGTGAGTTTGGTGGTTGCCAGGAAAACGGTACCGTATTTTTCAGACCATAAGGTGCACCACATTATAAGGTGCACCGTCGATGAATGGGTCTGTTTTCATACATAAGGTGCACCGGATTATAAGGTGCATTAAGCGAAACAAAACAGATAAGTCAAACTTTACTCAACTCATTCGTCTTCCTTCCTCCACTTCCGTACTATTGATTCATTAGTGTTGAATTCTCTTTCAGCTGCTCTATTCCCATGTTGTTGCAGTATATGAATGACTAACCTTGTGAATTATCTCAGTTGTTCTCCTGACTGAGGTTTGGTCTGTTTACAGCATCCTGCCATGTGATTGCATTTGTCCCTAACCATCGGGAACCCTCACGTTAACTTTTATCAAGCGGAAAAAAGTTAGCGTTCATCCTCCAGCTTCACTGTGCTAATGTCATGCTAACATCAGAGCTCGCAAAATCGCTAGCCTGACGTCCCGGGGCTAACGATTTTTCCAGTCGGGCTACCAAAATCTATCTCTGCCCTGCCCGTCGGGCTATCGTAGGGAGGAAAAATATATGTCAATGCTTTTGCATTCTTTCAGAAATGTAGCTGGGGAATTATGTCATTGACATCGGTGAGCCACTGTCAATATGTGACATATTGAAATTGCATTTGAATTTGTGCTTGCTTTTTGCTTTCACTTTGCAATCGCGCGAACTGTGTATAGAGAGCGACAGCACTGATTGGTGAGTGACGATAATTTCCGCACATCATCTTATCAATCGTTAGCTTACTATGCAAACATGACAAGTGAAATCTCCCGCAGCTTAAACATGTGAGAGGTTGATCGCGCAGAGAATCGCTGAGCGTTATGTGAGTGCGTGTGTAAAAGCAGCAGGATTTATATTTCAGTTCTGCTGAGCCAAATAAAACAGGTCAGGGTGAAGAAGTGACAGCCAAAGAAAAGCTTACCACAAAACGGAAAAGCTATGACAAATCAGACTATAAGGCAAAAAGAAAGTGCAGCTTTATGGTTTCATGGACAAAATAATTTCTGTGGCTGCAATATGACGAGCTAAATAACCAGGGCTGCACATAAGTGGTCCGCAGGTGCGCATTCGCTGTCAAAATAAAAAACGCACACAAGATAAGAAGTTGTAACGCGTGTTTGCGTACATAAGATTTCTGGAGGAGGACAGACATTTGTTTAGAACTCTTAAAGATGTCGAAGAAGCTCCTTTAAGCAATTACTGTGATGTTCCTCCACCTCCAAAGAAATGTCAGGAGTCCGAACCACAAAAGAAGCGTGTATTCTCGGAAAAGTATTTGCAGGAGGTGAGCTGGCTTCAAACAAATGATGCACGCACAGAGATGTGGTGCAGAATGTGCCGTGAAAATCCCACTCTAGCGGACAAAAACAGTGCTTTTTATATGTACGCAAACGCACGTTGCAACTTCTTATCTGGTGCGCATCTTTTATTTTGACAGCGAATGCGCACATGCGGACCACTTATGTGCACCCGTGTAAATAACATAATGTTCTGCCGGGTGTGTTGTTGGTTTTCCCTCGATTTCTGAGTCGACAAGTGCCTTTGTTACTGGGACCAGTCATTTTAAGAAAGGCCCCCATTAGAACCCATGAGAAATGCAAGAAATGCATTATTGCTCAGTCTGCAATATCTTTCCCAGAACAAACACCAATTGCAAATAACATACTAAAAATAAACCTGAAAAAAAATCTGTTTAGAACAGCGTACTATGTTGCAAAGAGTGAACTACCACTGGCACAATTTAGCAGTCTTTGCAAACTTCAAAAAGCAAATGGCCTCGATCTTGGTTCCACTTGCCTCTTACCCGTGACTTCAGTGGAAATTTCAAATTCAGGTACATTTGAATTTGTTTCAGAAATCTGTCAGAACATGCTATATCATGCTTAGCTTGCTAGTTTCCACCTAACTTCTAACTCCATTAAATTTAATAAATTCTGTTTTCATGGATGCCCGGATGTTAAACTTAATTTGAGCACATAAAATCGGTTCAAGGCTAGTAAGCACAACCAGAATTAATACATAAGGCGCATCGGATTATAAGGCGCACTGTGGATTTTTGAGAAAATTAAAGAATGTTAAATGCGCCTTATAGCCCGAATAATACGGTACTTGTCTGACTGCTTTGTGTCAAATGTATAGTTTGGCGGACGGGGGCATTATGGCGTGGGGATGTTTTTCACCCCCTTTACTTCCAGTAAAAGGAACTCCTGATGTTTTGCATACCAAGACATTTTGGACAATTTCATGCTCCCAACTTTGGAACATTTGGGGATGGGTCCTTCCTGTTCCTACATGACTGCATCGCAGTGCACAAAGCAAGGTCGATAAAGAATTAAATGAGCGGTGTGGAAGTGTGAGTGTGGAAGAACTTGACTGATCTGCACAAAAACCTGAACTCAACCCAAAAGAACACCTTTGGGATGAATTAGAGCAGAGACTGTGAGCCAGGCCCTATTGTCCAACATCAGTGTCTGACCTCACAACTTTTATTCTGGAAGAATGGTCAAATAAGCACACTGTAGCATATGTATAGCAGACCCGACCACATATCAGCGGATTTTATTACAGTTGTCGTTTTCACACTCGCTTCTAATAGAGACGCTGGCTTCTGGTAAAAACGAGGCAGGTCCAGACCACATGCTGGCCTCTGGCCCCAGCTGAGCAGCTCTCTCCCTGGTGCCAGCCTCCGGCTCTGGGTGAGCATGCTGTCCCCCGCATGCTGTCCACGCTGTCCATCGGCTCAGGCCGAGAAGATGCATGAGCAGGTGGTGTAAGTGGAGGTTGCTCATCCGCCCTCCTCCGTGGAACAGGAACAGGTGCAGGCGCTCCCACCCAAGAAGTGGGTACGGGTTTAGAGGTAGGCACGAACTCGGCCACCATTTGGGTCAGCACCTCCCCTGGCTGGCCCGGTCGCGGTTCCGCCATGCCCCAATCCTGGGTTTTTCACCACTGTAACATATCAACAGCTTCAACAAGAGTTGAAGCTGTCATAGCTGTAAATGGTGGGCAGATGACATATTAACACCTGTCGATTAAGAATGGGTTTTCACTCAAGTTCATATGGGTGTGAAGACAGATGACAAAATACTTTTGGGAATATAGTATATGTATATAATCGCATTAGATGTTCTTGAGTGCAGTGTTCAGCCAGTGATATAAATACTGACGACAAATGGACACAGCAGCTACTGATACTGCACAGTCCTTTCATAACATGGACCTTTTTTAAAGCATTTTGATGTAATAGAAAATGAAGGAAAGCAAAAACATTTCTTTTCCCTTCCTTCATGAGCTCAGTCCATGCAGGTGTTATGAGGATTAGACTTGGGATAAAACATCAACGTTTTCAGTATAATACTGCAGAAATGTTACTGATAGAAATGGTGTGTAGTTAAAACTTGTTTTCTGAAACTGTTAATTCTTTTACCGTGGCTCTTTCTACTTTAAATCTTTTCTTCCATTGCAATAATTTTCTAAACGTATCCACAAAATGTTACACGCTTCACATGCAACAGCTTGGCACCAACCATGAGCTACTCACCTGTTCAACCTCAGTGTAACTGGGCAAAATCATTAATGACATTTCAGATAATTGCTGTGCGTTTATTTATTCTTATTTAAGAGTAATATGTGTGGTCTGAACACTCAATGACATCGTGGCTGATGTGATCCCATTGAAAGGTGATTTGTAGTTTTTGCCATATGCATAATGTCATTTATAAATCTTTCTTTCTTGAAAGCTCTGTGGGGTCCTGGGGTAGCTTACTGCCATGGACCCTGCCTCCCGAGCCACAGCGAGTGAGGCATGGAATCTTGTATCCATGTTGCCTTACATACATTCTTCCCACTCTAATCTAGTGGTTATTCTGTCATGTTTCAAGTCCACATTAAGAGAAATGCAATGAGATCTTTTAGTAATAGCAAGTTTGTGAATGAAGCTGTTATTATTCCAGGTTTATATGATGTTAATGTTGTTTTGTTTTTGGGGGTTTTTTTTGTTCACACAGAGAGACTGCCAGTCCTGACCGGCTATGGAGTGGTGTTGGCTTCAGACTGGATGACAGGGTCTACGAGGAGGACAGGGTCACAAAGTTTCTGTAGCAGCAGCAGCAGCAGCAGGCTTTTCCTAGATGTACACTGAGCGGGATTGACAGCCTGCACAGCCGACCTCTTTCTCCTCTTCTCTGTTGTGATACACTTTCCCTTCCCTTTCTGCCCTTCTTTTTGCACTTCTCTTTTCCTCTCTCCCACTTCTTGTTTTCCCATATAATTTCCTTTGCCTTCTGTTAGACTCAACGTCATTGAGTTTTAGTGATCTTTGGTCTGCTTTAAGCTGGTTTCACTATGAGCTGGCTGAGCAGGTTAAACCCACGGGCTTCTGGGAGTCGGTCGAGCCGGAGTGCCGCCCCCTCCAGCCCCTGCACTGCAGACCCAGAGACCTGTCTCATGGTGTTTGAAAACCACTGGAGACAGGTGAGCTTAAGACACACACAGTTTTTTTTTCTGTTTCTTTTCTTTCCAAAGCTCTTGTTTCTTGTCTTTCCTTTATACTGGTATGTTTTTACCCCTCCCTTGGACCCATCTCTTGATCAACAATCCATCTTAAAAAAGTAAAAGGCACATGTAACCCATGGAAGAATTACTAAAAGTTGGCAAACGCTGTCTTTAGCTCTCCGCTGCTTGAGCCGTGGCTGCATTGCAGGTCCCCAAATGACCCTGGGGCTGTTTTTGCCCGTCTGCCTCTGGAGAGATATCAAAGTGGAGGCAATGCACCAGTTGCTCTTGCAAGATGGGCTTTGCAGTCAAAAATACCTCTGCTTAACGCTTTACCAGATGACCCTGTGTTACTCACCAATTTGTGTTTATTATCAATTGTATTTAAATTCCAAATAAATATCTTTTAAAAGGACATTTTTTTAAAGTTAGTTAATAACCATTCAAGGTTCAAGGTTCTTTATTTGTCACATGCATAGTTATACAAGTATAACACACGGTGAAATGTAGCCTGACACGCTCCTCGACATGTGTTTATTATCAATTGTATTTAAATTCCAAATAAATATCCTTTAAAAGGACATTTTTTTTAAAGTTAGTTAATAACCATGTTAAGTACTTGAGACGAAACTATATTGGGGATTGAGATGATGATTTTTGCTATATTTGAGCAGCCTTACTTAGTGCAGCTGTGTGTGCTCGTCACAGGAAATGGTGTGATGGACTTTTTGTGGCTTCAAAATAATAAATAATAAAAATTGCTCGATGTTCCTGCCCTGCCCACAGTGGTCTACATTGGTACTGATTTTTTTTTTAAATTAAAAATGTTATCTTGATGTTACAGCATCAATGTTTGAACTAACACACAAAAGTTAATTTTGCACAAAGACTGTCCCGTTTTCACAATTTGAGGCAAATTATTTTTCCTACCCAGAGTGAAAACTCAAGAAAAGCTGAACTCAAAATGAAACAATAATTTTGTCAGTCACAAAACAGAATCAAAGTTAAAAACTGCTTTTTTAAATTTTCTTCAGCGCCTAAGTAACATTCTCTCTCTCACAGGTGAGTTAATTATAATAAATCCAATTTATTGTGACAGTTCAAATTTTCTACTTTTAATCTTTTTTCTTTTTGTGTGATTTGAAGGCTTTGTCTTTGTTCTAGTGAATTATTATGTGTTCACACAATGTGTGAAAGTTCACTGTGTCAGTGTCAGTGAGAGAAGTAAACTAGCTGGCTGATGTCCAGTTACCTACTGAACGTTTATAGGTTACAGAGGTCTGTCACTGCCTGACGGTTGGAACTAATCTGAGGCAACAAAAGATGTCTGAGAAATGATCTATTTTCTGTTTTTCCCAGGGATTGCAGGGCGTGCACACTTTGCAAACCCGCTCCTTCTTTGGCGAGACTTACTAAAGCTATATACAGGTCCGATCCTGTCAGTGAGTTTTTCTTTGAAAGGATCGGTTGTCATAATGGAGAAATGCATTTATAATCCACTGTAGAAGAAGCAGACACCAGCCATAAGTGAATATGTTGCAAATGCATTGCAACAGAGCCACAGAAGTGCACCTAAATGTAGTTCGTGACTTGTTATCCAGTATCTAACATGCAGCTCTTATCTGTTCAACATGGGCCCAGATCTGCAAATTCATTCTTGCTGTAGTCATGCTGACCAATGAAACTTCTGCTTATCATTTTGCTCTCACACACTTTTGACCACATACTCTCACCGTGAAGCGCTATACAAATACAGGCCGTTTTATATCTTGCAAAATAATTGAGTTGTGTTGCACTGTTGTATTTTAACCTGTTTTGAGTATTATCTGCCTGTATGCCTCTTTGTCAGTAATAGCCATGGCTGGAGATATTAAGTTTAAGGGTTGCCTGTCTGTTTGTGCTAATGGACTCGATATCTTGGGAGAGCCTTAAGGGAATTTCTTCCTCTTGGACTAAAGGATGAACCAGTTACATGGAAGCAGAATTGATTGACTTGAGGAAACATTGTAATGTGGAATAACATTCAGTTCTATGTATTGTGTTACATAAACAAATACCCACATGTGCCATTACAGTTCTAGTGTTTGTCCTGGTCCCGTTAGCATGGACCTCAAACACTTCATCACTTAAGCCCACTGGATAAAGCAACAACACACTCCTTACTTCCTTTTCTCAGATATCTTGGGTGTTGGAGCAGCATGAGACTTCATCCTCCAGCGATGACCTTACGGCAGTGAGAAACAACACCGACCAGATGTTATGTTTGCTGGCAGAGGAGCGTCCTGCTGAGAGCTCAGAGAGCGGCACCAGCGTGCCACCTATGGGGCCCATACTGGAGCTTGTGGTCACAGAGAATATCCTGGAGAGGCTGGTTCAGTGGCACCTTCGCCGTGGCTTGGACCCAGACAGCCAGGGTGCACTGCTCAAACTGTTTGAGATGCTTATCGGTCAGTCCCAGCAGCCCCTGCTCCAGCACACAGCCATTCTCCACCCCCTTCTTAGGCTCCTGGGAGCTTGTGCTGACCCAGAACTCGGCTGTCCTTCAGCTCTGGAGAACAGCCTGGTATTGTTGCTTAACCAGGTACATACAAACCTACAGTCTTTTCCAGTGTGTGTATGCAGTCACTATAAACAAAATATATTTCACCGGTAGTAGACATCCCACAAATGACAAACAAGTTTTGTTTTATTTTTTGTGTTAAAATTGAACGGATGTGAGATGACTGAGAATTGAAGGCTGGAAAAATTGGCTGTTGTATTAAAAACCTTAGCTGAGCTGTGGCTCTTCATGAAACCTGACAATTTGAATTATAGTAATTTTTCATTTGCTGTTGGCTTCCTGGAGGGGACTCAGTCAGCATCGTCTGTGACCTATGCCTGTCCTCAGGTGTTGGCGACAGGCCTCAGCGCTCTTTATTCCTCTCTGCCGAGGAAGATAGAAGTTATAGTAGTTTTTCATTTGCTGTTGCTTCTGCTGCATTTACTGTTTGCATGCTGTTTGCTAGGTTTTTTTTTATCTTAAAATGTAATTTGATATCTTTTTCATGAGAATGCCCGGCAGCAATTGATTGAGAAACCAACAAATGAGAGCATCACATGCTGTGGCGTTTTTCTCCCCCAAACAATAAAGTTAGTTGAATATAGTCCAGCTCAGGTTACTGATTGGTCAGAAGACGTACCATTTAATTGCAGGGGTTCCACTTCAAAAGCCAGGTGAATTTGGTGCATAAATAAATAGTAATATAATTGATGGTGTTCCCTGAAATGTTTTTAACTCCCCAGAAAGGGGCACTGACCTGCTCTTTTCATATAAAAGGAAACCTTTGTAGTGATTAGTGATTCATTTCTGTGCTAAAGTTGGAATAATAACTAACCTCCAAAGTAGATTTTTCAACAGCGTTTCATGACTCTTGTTCTTTAATGGGATTCTTTTTCCCTCCATCAGATCTGCGTGTCAATGGCCCGACAGCCGGTGGTTCTAGAGATGTTGTTCCGGGCTGCACCAGCCCAGCAGGGCTCAACCAACCTGCTGATCTTTTCCCTGCTTGTGCCATTCATCCACCGAGATGGAGCCATTGGACAGCAGGCGCGAGATGCACTACTGCTGGTTATGGCGGCGTCAGCCAGTCACAAGGCTGTTGCACGATACATCGCTGAGAACTCCTACTTTTGTCCGGTGAGTGAGGAGCTTTTGAGTCACTCTTCATTCTCTCTTTTTTCAGACAGTTTTCCCATAATGATGCTCATTTGGCTTGTGATTGATAGAAGTATGGTCAAAGCCAGACTCAAATTAAAACCTCTGAGTCTAAAAACCGTATAGTATATGGTGAATATGACCTATTCTTTATTGATGTGATGGTTAAGGACAGATTATAAGAGTTGGATCTTGACTTAGTTTCCCTCACTGCTTCTAAGAAAGAGAGGTGTGTGTGTGTGCGCGCGCGCAGGCTGTCTAATTCTGATGCATTAGTGATGGTGTGCGATAATGGAAGGAGAAGGAGATGACTATGCACTCTGACAGACCGTTCATCCTTATCTACATCCTATCAACTGTGTCTCAACTCGAGGCTTCCTATTTAAAAAAACCCAGAAACTCACCCAACATCACATGTTTGCAGTTTTTAGGAGAAACTTTATTGTTTAGTGATAAAGAAGACAGCTTAAGAAAACTTGTGTGAAATGCAGTTTCCTTACTGATGCAGTTCTCCCCCAGTGAGTTTAGAAGCACTCTTTAGTAATAACTGTTTGTTCTTTAAGCAGGAGACCTAAAAGAAAGATGAAAACAAAGGAAGGATATTTTATCATTTTTGAACTGTGATTTCTTTTTTCTGTTTGGAAACACAATCATAACTTGAAGGTGGAAAGTTTATTCCGCTTTGAAGTAAAACCTGTCTGCCTTGTTTTTGTCATTTCTTTTAGCTGCCACTAGATGTAATTAAAGAGCCATGTTATACTTAATGCAGTCTGAGGTGCATATTTAAAGCTATTAGTTTAATTTGCTTAACAGTTCTGCAATGGGAACATGTGTCTGCATACATTTGAATGTATGAACAAGAATTGGTCAGGATTTTAACTGAATCTGGTCCCAGAGCAATGTTTAAGCTTTCATACTGCATTATAAGAGCGAGTCTTGCGTGATGTCTGCATACAGCACTGTGGTCAGTAGTCTACCCCCGCCCCCCTCCCTCTCAGGTCTCTATACTCTGGTGCTAACTCAGCTATTTTCTGCTCATCTTCCTTCCAGCAGCTTCAGTCTGACCTAGTTACAGCTGAAAGATCCAGTGGAGGTGGCGTTAATGACCAATTGCTCCTCTCTGTCCGAGTCTGGCTATTTCCTGTCTGTGCATACTCACACGTATCATAATCAGCTTTGCTTTGACAGTTTTGGATCTAGTTCAACATTCTTAGACAACAGGAACAATTGTAGTCTTTCTCACGTTGTAAGCAGAGTACAGAGAACATCCCGTCTTTGCTCCCTGTCCCTCGGTGTCCGTGCACAGCTCTTTTTGAGGAAGTTTGCATCTGTTTTGTCAGCCTAACGGGTTCAGGTTTCTCCATCCTATATGTGCACGGCAGCAGCAATAAATATTGGATTTTCATAAAAGTCATCAGCTGTTATTAAAAGGGCTTTGACGGGCTTTGAGCTAGACTGTGAATCCACTGTGTCTGCATGTGCTGCATGTGCTGGGAAGGCACATGCAGCAATAAATATTGGATTTTCATAAAAGTCATCAGCTGTTATTAAAAGGGCTTTGACGGGCTTTGAGCTAGACTGTGAATCCACTGTGTCTGCATGTGCTGGGAAGGCACTCGTTTAAACCTTTTTTTGGTAACAACAGTAGGACTCAGAGTATGGACCATCATGCTGCAATTATTTGAATTATGATGAAAATATTTAAAAACTGTTCATTTAAGCAGTTGAGATTTGCAGCAGACAGTAATAATAGCCGTTAGTCAGCACAGTCTTAATGGAAGGGGTTGGATGGGCTGTGACTTGGTGATATTTGTATGAAAATGCTGCTTATTTTCTCCATCATTAATTTGGTGTAGTTTGTAGCTCTTGTTTGTTACTTCCAAAAGTCAGAACTTTAAAAATAGACTCCTATTTGAGAGGTGCCACCTGCTGACTTCCTAGAGGTGACTCAGTCAGCAACGTCTGTGACCTCTCTGCCTCTCCTCAGGTGTTGGCGACAGGCCTCAGCGCTCTTTATTCCTCTCTGCCGAGGAAGATAGAAGTTCGAGGAGATGACTGGCATGCCCTTCGGCGGGAGGACTGGATGGGCGTGTCGTCGCTCGTGCTCTTCATGAACTCGCTCGAGTTCTGCAACGCCGTGGTGCAGGTCGCCCATCCCCTGGTCCGCTCACAGCTTTTGGATTACCTTCACAACGGCTTCCTTGTACCTGTCATCGGCCCCGCCCTGCATAAGGTAGCAAAGGGGACTGTTTTTGTTAGAAAGGCTGCAGTTTCTTTAACAGCCGAGTTGGGGAGAGGGGGTGAACAAATTCCCTTAATGTTGCTTTTAACTGTGCACACATAACTATTATCATATTGCATATTTTTGGCAGTTTTGAGACACCTTTAATTGTGTGTGTTTGCAGTCATCGGTGGATGAGATGATCGCCAGCACAGCCTACCTTGATCTTTTTCTGCGCAGTATAACGGAAACTTCCCTCCTCAAAACTTTCCTGCGCTTCATCCTGCTGCATCGCCATGACAATGACACCATCCTGGACACGCTGCTCACGCGCATTAGCAGCAATTCAAGGGTCCGTATATATGTGTGTGTGTGTGTGTGTGTGTGTGTGTGTGTGTGTGTGTGTGTGTGTGCGTGCGTGCGTGCGTGCGTGCGTGCGTGCGTGCATATTTGTAAAGGAGCCCTGAGGCCCTCATTTGAACTCGACTGAGTGGGTGGTGAGTGGGTTTAAAGCAGAAACTGAGTAGGATACAGAATAAACATGGAAACTGAATCTCTTCATGTCTGCTGCAACAATTGAGGATTGTGTTACCAGTTATTTATAAGTGGTTAAATAAGCCTCAGCAAAATGTTTCAACATTATCTTAAATTCCCTCCAAATGCATAAATATCAGTCTTTTTGGAACAGCAGTGGTGTTAGGAAAAAAAATCTATTAATTCACCTGAAGTATGACGGAAAAAAGAGAAACGATGGTTACCCCCAAATAGGAGTTAAAAAGGAATAGCGTTAAAACATCAGCACTGCTGACTAAAATTACTGGTGTTCACTGCTAAGAAAATAGTAAATTTTGCTGTTATAGAATTTTATTGGAGTCTAACCAATATTAGCTTCCAACATATGGTATCAAAATGTACATTTCAACCACGTTATGAGTGTTGATGTTGCGTAGTGTGTTTACCAAAGGGACACAAATACCAACTTTTCCAAGTGGAGCAAAAAAGCGTAGAAAGGTAATCCAAAAAAACAGAAAACAAACAATATCAACCGATATATCACATTTTTAAATTGCCAAAAATTGGCATTGAGCTTAAAAATCCTATATCGTTTGGGTTCTGAAATTTATTCTGAGGGTTTTTTTGGAGGGGGGGAATTCAAAAAAATATTTTTTATGAATCATCACAGTGTCCTACGTATGTGTATGTCCTCCTCAGAAAATGGTTGTTTTCTAACCAGTTTCTTTCTGCTTGTTTTGCAGCTCTGCATGGTATCGTTAAGCCTCTTCAGGACTCTCCTGTCCTTGAATTGTGAAGACGTCATGCTACAGCTTGTACTCAGGTTTGTGTGCGCTTCAGAGCATTTTGCCAAATGTTATACTTCCAAAGGGCTTCTTCACACATCTAGTCATTTAGATTAAGTAAAGGTTATGACGCAAAGTCACCATCTGTCAGCAGTTACCACGAGACGATACAGACAAGGTTATTTCTGCCCATTTTTACAAAAATTTTATGAACTACCAATGGCTGTTTCTCCCATTTCCCATACTACTGTCAGAAGCTGCCAGTGACACCCCCCCCCCCCCCCCCCCCCCCCCCCGTTAACACATTACCTGCAGGCTGTGATTAGGGCATACTGTCTGTGTTTTAAGGTGATTTGTCACAGCAAGATAAATATGGCAAATATTAAGAATGGAAATGTAGAATTAAAAATGACAACACAGTTTAAGCTTCCTGAATAGTAACCTATATCCTGTGCATGTGGATTAACTTATCTAAAATTACTGAAGTTGCTTCTGTGTGTTCTCTCGCTCTCAGGTATCTCCTGCCATGTACTCACGTAATGCTGAGTCAGCGTCGTGCTATCAGGGAGACTGACTTATACGGAAAGTCAGCGGACAAGTTCCTGTCATTAATCCCAGAGTGCTGCCGGTTCAACGCAGCTGCCTCCTCTGAGAGAGATGAGGAAAATCCATTTTGGGGCAAAGGTGAGCTACACACTTGTGGAAAGTGAGCAGTTGACACTAATAGTTGTGGTTGTAAATGATATGATCTGCACTTGAAATACAATCTTTTACTGAGTGGAATACACTGTACACAATAGTTGTGCAGCTACTCTAGTCACTTACTTTACTTAAGACCTTTAGTTGTAGAGCCAGAGTGAATTTGCATGGAAAACTCTTGGTGTTAGGAATGTTATTGTATGTAAGTTGATTGTTTGCATACAGTGTCTGTATTAATTGGGATAGCAGATCCTGGCTCTACTCATGGTTTTCCTGTTTGCCCGTATATTGTCATCCTGCAGTACTGAATAGTCCCAGCACAGAATCTCCCGCCCCACCCAGACCCAGCACTCCATCCCGCCTGTCCTTCTTCATGAGACAGCAGAGCAGTGGAGGTGGATCAGGAGGTGGAGGTGCTCCTACCTCCTCTAGCATGGATCCACTGCAGTCCAGTTCTTCAAGCTCCCACCAGATGTCTCCTGACAGCCCGATGCACCATCAGCAGACCCACACAGATTGTCTGGACTGGGATTCAGGTTATCTGGAGTATCTTAAGGACGCTCGGAGGAGCATTGAGTTTTGCTCTTGGGCTTGTCGTGACTGGTCGGCACCATATGATGGCGAAAACCCATCCCCAAACACAGCCCCGCCACCCCCACTTCCCCCTACCTCCAATGTCCCAATGACTATGTTCCCTGAGCACTTCTCTTTCCAGCAGGGAGGAAGTCATAACTCTTCTCCCGGTCAGCAAAGGGCGGCCATTGTGGCAGCAGCGCGGTCTGAATGGAGTAGCTCTGAGCGGGACAGCGGAGAGTGGGATGTTACGATTGGCAAAAACAGCTGCATCAGCCTAACGCCTCGCTCCAAGAAACGCAGCCTTCAGAGAGAGGAGCTGCCTCCCAAGCCTGTACCTCCTCTTGTACCTTCTTCGTCTTCAGCAACCGCTTTATCCACTTCTCATCCCATCTCCTCCCCAGCTCCTCACATCCCCTCATCTGCCATCACTGTTAGCTACCAGGCTATGTATAATGGAACAATGGTGCAGGGAGACGGGTGCTCAGACAGTCGTGATAGAGGACTGGAGGTGAAGAAAGTGAAGAGGGACTTGGATGATCAGCAGTATTTGGATGAAAACGCCAACCAAAATGGTTCCCTTGTTAACTGCCCCTCGCAAAGCTGCACTGCTCTCCCAAAGTCTATTTTTAGCAACAGTGACATCAGTGATGCACAATCTCTTTGTCCTAGCAAGATTTTTACTCAGACCTCCATTAACCAGTCAGCATCTGATACCAAACTGCTGTCAAGTGAAACCTTAAACCCACATGATGCATCCTCAGATCTTCCAGAAGCCAGTCAGCAGTCTGTAGAGAGTCTTATTGAGGAGCTGCTGGAGCAGGCGCCGGGAGACCCACAGCTGCCTGGCGATGCCAACGGTCAGGGCATTAGCATTGAGGCGTTCACACAGGAGCTGAGAGAACTGGAGGACCGGGTGAAAGAGCGCTGCAAAGCAGCCTGTCAGCTGGAGGAAATCGCCAGAGAGAGTCTGTCCACTGAGCGCCAGGAAGAAGAACAGCAGCTGTCATCAGCACTGGAGGGGAAGCTGACAGGTGACGTGAAGGCAGACGGGTCTGCGGTGGGCATCTGTAGTCCTGCCAGACCACTGAACCAACCTGTGTCCCAGCCATACACAGGTGAGACTCACGGATTTCTTTCACTGTTGCATCAGTTTGTGGATACGTCTATTGCTGTAATCATATTTTCATGCTCACACTGCTGTATCAAATAAGTGGTTGGATGTGTAACAGGAATTGTATCACTGAGCTCTTGCTTTTGATAATTGCTAACAGCACAGCTGTTGAAGTTATGTGGTTGATGGTGTAATTACCACCTCAAACTTAGGAACTCTTCTTGACTATATTTTAAGGATGGTGAAAGGATTTGCAACCATATAATCACAAGCAGTTAAAACCCACTTCTGAGAAGCAGTTACTCTTTCCTGCTGACAAGAGTTGAGCATTCTATCTTTCTATTCAATGATCCACCGCTCTTCCTCCGTGCAGGTCCATTCATGACAGTTCTGTTTGCCAAGCTGGAGAACATGCTCCAAAACTCGTTATACGTCAACATCCTGCTCACTGGCATTGTGGCCCAGCTGGCCTGCTATCCTCAGCCCCTCCTACGCTCCTTCCTGCTCAACACCAACATGGTCTTCCAGCCCAGTGTCAAGTCCCTAATCCAGGTACGCTGCACTATGCAGAAGTTGTTTATAATGGTTTTTGGTGCCCTCTTTCCCCTTGTTCTGAAAATAGTAGAGAAAGCGAATAGTTTCTTTTTGTCTTTGAAAGGATTACAGTTTTTGGGTGTCTGCCTTTAGGCATAGTTGTCCACTTCCAGCCCACCTTACTTCTGTGCACGCTCTGGTTCCAAAAGCATCAGGCCCACAGTGATATTTGCATCCAGTTTCTTTCCACATTCATTTTCTTTATTTTCAGATACTTGAATTCACTGCTGCAGTGGACATAAAAAAAATACAATAAATGAATAAATATAACTGCAGTTTCAGTCGAGTGATCCATCCACACCCAGCGAGCGTGGGTGTGGATGGATGAACTTAACAATTTAACTGTTAAGTTAAATTGTTAAGTTCATGTGAATTTTAGTCTTGAGGGATGACAAGCCTGCGAGAGGGGTTAACAACACCAAGCAAAGGTGATCAAAAAGTTTAAAAGTTTGTTTCCACAACTCTCCTCAGGTTTTAGGTTCTGTGAAGAACCGCATCGAGGCATTTGCCGCATCTCACGAGGACTTTCCTGCCATGCTGAGGAAAGCCCAGCAGTACTTGGTGGCCCGAAGCAAAGTGGACTGGAGCGACTCGCCGGCAGCGGTTCCTACTTTGCGCCGCTCTGATTCCCTTGGTGAGTATAGAAATAGGAAGAGCTACATTTACACATACAGGCGTGGCTTTGATGACTTTGGTCATAAATTTAGTGAGAAGTGTTAATCAAAGATAATTTACCAAAATCCAATTAACAAAGACGTTTAAAAATATTTTAAACACACTACGAAATTCCAATAAAAGTACATTTGAATTGGAAAACTTTAGGATAAATTAAAAAAAAAGACAAAACTGTTAGAAAGCAGAAGCAATTTATTGGTGCCGTAACATCTTACCATTAGTACTTTGTAAAAAAACAAACATACCTAACAGATTTGCTTCAGGTTTAGAGGTTTTTGAGGGTTTTTTGTTTTTTGCTGTGCAGTGATTTGTTACCAAACTCCACATTAAAGGAGATAATCAGAACTATAGGCCCACTTGGTGACTTCTTTTCTATCTTTGAAAACGCCGGGGAATCGCAGAGATGTCAGAGCAGTCTCGCGTCACAGTTTTATTTCCCTGTTGTGAAACCGTGCCCTTCTCTTCCAGTGAAGAGTCGAAAGCCATCTCTCGGAGACCTGATTCTTCGTCACACAAACAGTCCAACACGGGCTCGGCACGCCGCTCAGCTCGCCCTCGCACACGTACGGGATGGCGGCCAATCACTGCACAGCGCTCTGTTCCGGGGCAGCGGAGGTGCGTCTGGCATTGAGAAGCAAGCTGAAGCGCTGCGAGTAAAGAACGCCGTCTACTGCGCCGTTATCTTCTGCGAGTTCCTCAAGGAGCTGGCTGCCCTCACGCAGGAGCACGCCGTCTCTTTGCCCTTCCCGCACAGCCAGGAAGCAGAGGAGTAGAAGGTAAACTCAGACTCCTCAAACTTAGCTTCACATCTGTTGATTTAGGCTGTACACAAAGAAGAGATTGATATAGGATTCTCCCATCAGGACACATGTGAGACTTTTCTGTCACTGAAATGGATCGTCTGCAACGAAGCAGACAAAAGAGGAAAACTGGGATTTTTTTATTACTAAAATTATTATAGGATACCTATAGGACTGGAATCATTTTCCTCATCTGTACACTTATGATATTGTGCATATCGTGTATTATATTCACATCCTGTACACAGAAAATCTCGGTAAATACTTGAGATTCGGGAGCTTGTATATACACATGCCATTTCATGGTATAATACGACACAGTAAAGCCACAGATTAAAGAAGTAGGTGCACATATTGGTGCTAGTCAATACTTGTTATCTTTTGTTTTGAAAGGGTGCTTTCAGGCTGGCACAAAGAAGGTTTCCTCTTCAACAACAACAGAAAAAAACACCAAAAATTGTTTGGCAGGAAAAGATTGAAAGCGTGTGCGAGTCAGCCACTTACAAAGTAATCCCATCAGTTTGGTCATCTCTGTGCAGCTGGCTCATGTTTGCTTTCATCAGAGCTTTTGTCAAGGACGGACTAAGAGAAAAAGTTCACTTTAAAAAACAGAAGCATTCCCAAAAAACGTGGGAGCTCTTTTAGGTTTATTTTAAAAAGGCTGCACTAAATGCTAGTCATCACTGAATGAGATGAAAACTGGAAAAACCTCCGTGTGGGAGAGCGCCACTTTGTCTCCTGTGAATCAGCACGACTACCATAATTGTACTGAGAAACTTGGGTAATTATTGCCTTTTTCTTTTAACGTTTTAAACATTTGTCTTCTGAATTTGCACCATTTTATAGACATATCAGCAACATGTGGGAGCAGATGTGTCTGCCATTGTGTATGAGAGTTTATTTGAATGAATCACTCCTTTCCAAAAAGGTGACGCCAACTGTTCAGGCCATTAGCTAACCATTCACTGTTCGCCATTTAAAAAAAAAAAAAAAAAAATTAAGCGGAGGAATCACGAAGCCGGCAAGAGGATCATTGCCACTGGGGGAAAAAGTGGGCACATCTTTTTTTTTTTCTTCTTCTTATTTTCCAGAATTCAGACTTTTTCATCAGAATTACTTTTTTCCCATAATTCTGACTTTAATCTCAGAATTCTGAGAAAAAAGTCCGAATCCTGACATTAAAGTCAAAGAAATTTTTTTTCTCAGAATTCTGGAAAAGAAGAAAAAAAAAAAGATGTGCCCACTTTTTGTACCCCAGTGACCCTGATCCTCTTCCGTACTTGTACGTGTCGCATCCTTTGTGTGTCATTCAGTGTTTTTGAAAGACCCGAAATTCTGCACGATTTTTAATTTTTTTTTAATTCCACCTGTGCGTTGGCATTATTTCCCTTATTTTGAATTTGATGACCCAGAATCTCATGAGGCGTTCATGACTTTTCTTGAAAAAGATTTTGTTTTCTTGGTGAGACAGGCCAAACCGAACACACAGCACATCTGGGAAAATAATATGCTGCTACTTTTTTTTTTTTTTTTGAAACACTAACACCCATTTTAATGGTGAAATAGCTACTCTATCTTTTTATTTCATTGGGTACCAAGTATAAATGTGCACGTGGAGGTGCTGATGCAAGTTGTGATCAGCTTTTCTTTAATTTATTGTGTTTTGAGGTTGAATGAAGTTGCAGCCACACAGTGTTAAAAGCTTTTGCCAAGACTTGATATTCACTGTTTTCCTTTGTAATGTGTTGCTAATTTGTTTTTGGGGTTTTTTTTGTTTTGTTTTTTTATAAAATGGTAAGTAGTCATTTTACAGCTCTGTAATATCTGTAGCAGTTTTCTGTAATGCTACCAGAAACTGTAAAAACTGTAAAAATGTGCATTATTCTTAGGAGTGCTTTGTTAAATCATCTACCTGTGACCCAGCTTTCCAAGTAACATATTTGCACATACTAGCCATTCTCTCTCAACTCTTAGCAGTAGAGAAACTGCCTCCCACCCTGCAAAACGTCTAACATTTCTTTCCCATTACACCACTTTCACTTTCTGCAACAAGCTGAGACGTCCTCAGCTCGTCGAAGCCATAGCCGCGTTCGTCGTGCTCGTACGTGTGGGATTTCGTCCCGGCTGTGAGTCACTTTTCTACAGAATTTCTTAGATGCATTTCGTAATGACCCATAGTTTGTTTCTGGTTTTTTATTAATAGGTAAATAGTTTCTGCATGTCAGATAAGGCGAGGTTTTATGATAAACTAACAGTTAAGTAGTGTTTGGTTTGTGCAATAGTACTGAGCTTAAATTAGCTTCCATGCAGTAGGGTTTAGTGGTTAGTGAGTCGTGCACCTGCAGAGCTCGGCGATGACAGCGAGGTTTCACGCTGAACGTTTGCTCTGGGTAGAGAAATCTCTCTTGTACTTTACACACTGCCATCCGTCCATCCGCGTATCACCCAGTCTGCTGTACATGTGTGATCTGAAGAGCGAGGGAGAGGAAACAAAAAAACGAGAACAGAGGGCCTCATTCCTCATCAGGTTCCATGTCTTTTACACTCAAGATTGTGTTTTCTAACAAAACTATTTTTTACAAACAGCTCTGATAAAGATTGATGGTACTTGCTCTGTTTCTTAATGTCACTTCCAGTCACAGTTACAGTCATTAGTGTTCATGGTACACCAAAGACAATCGCTGATACCTGAAACTCACAATGTCTGTTTAAGCAATCGTAGACAGTTTGATGGTACACGGTCTGAACACTGTAATGAACCTTATCCACGAATCGCGCTTCTTTAGTCAACGTTTCACGCCCACAAAACGGTGCCAGTTAGTTTTTGTTTTTTAATAATTTTACATTTTTAAGGCTCAGCCTAATTAACGAAAAGGGAGCTTCTCAGTAAGAACGTGGCATTAATAAATCTGTCTAATTAGGGATTGCAGTCTGTACTCGCGGTTAATCTTTTACTTTTATTTGATCTTTTTTTAGTTCATTTGCAAGTATACAAAAACCAATGTGATGAAGTTTGTAATGTGGCGTTTTTATAAGGGGATTGTTTCCTACCAGGGCCTTTGACGTCTTCCTTGAAAGACTGTAAGCAGAAGTTTATTTAGAGCAGTGATTATATGTAAAAACACACGTTGCACACAGGTAAATGAAAGGGAGTCTGGCAAATAGAATCAAGGCTTCATGGTGACTGTGATGGATTTACTTAGCTTTATGGAAGTTGCTTTTCATACTCTGCTGGTTTTTAAAGAAAAAAATATATATACATGAGCACTCCAATCGTTCACATAACAGGGGTCATGGACGGGGGCACAGGCCTTTTTTTCCCTCTTATTCTTTTTCATTTTGGGAAATTGATTTTGACGCTTTCTGCTTTCAGCAGCTACCACGGCTGGATGCACAAGATGTTTTTGTTCCTCTAGTGGCCACGGAGTAATCATGCTGTAACAAATCTGAAAAAAAAAGTTCCTGCTTAATTTGTTTAGCACAATGAACGATGGCCTTCCAAAACGTGTGAGCTCTTTATGAACGAGCATCTCAGCCAGTGTGAGCTGCAGCGTCTCAGCTCTGCTCAGACTCCAAACCTGCTTCCTTGGCCTGCTATTGTTGTTTTCAGACTCTGTTAACTGACAAATAAAAAAAGGAGTTGTTGTAAACCCAAAGCTAAGCTCCGGAAGATTATGTTTGGCAGCTTTTGTTTGTTTTTACTTTTTTTTTCTGCTGTGTTTTAAACATTTTCTTGAACACTAAAATTGATCTGACAATTAAGTAAAAAATAACTTTTAAAATAAATTTCACTAAAATTGTTCTTTGAAAATTTTCCTGTGTTTTTGCTTAATTTTGAGCGTGTAATGTCTTTTGGGGGGTTTTTTGTTTGTTTTTTTTGTGAACGCAAACAGCAATCCAAAATGTTGAACTGCCACTCCTGTTTTTACATTGCGAGCTGCAGCGCCACCTGGAGAAAGTGGAGGGGTGGGACAGTAAACATCTCAAGGACTCATTTGCCGCTTCAAAATGTCCAATCTGTGCCATGTTTGATATTGATATCTTTTGTTATGATCTTGTTTCTTTCAAAGGCTTTGACCTTTCACCTCTGACATTTTCCCCTCTGTGATCTATGCAAAACATGCTCTGGTGTCTCTGGGTTGAAGCTGAGAGATGGTATGGATTGATTTTGATGTGTAAATACTGTTTATATATATATATATATTTAAATATATATATAAACAAAAAAAACAACGATAAGCAAGTGGGAGACGAATGTGAAATGATTAACGCTACAGAATGAAAATCATCTGAAAATCATGTCATGATGAATGTTGTCAGAAATATTTTTCTATATTTTGAAATCATTAGAGAAAAAGAGGACACAACTTGCAAAGTGGGAAAAGCTGTCAGAAGAACACTACAAAGGGAATGTTTTTATTAATTTATAAATTTTTTTGCCTAGCAATACAACACTTGTCCTGGTGTCTTTTCTTTGGGTTTCTTTGAACGTCTTGGAAAAGGGACTCCAGTAGAGGAGATTTTCAGTTTAAAAATATCCTCGTTTTCTCATACTCCTGTTGAATCACATAAGATGTTGGCTCGTGCTCCAGAAGAGGCAGCACCCAGTACTTGTGGGCACCAGCTCATCTTTCTGCTTGAGTAATGAGTTCAAAAACTATAAACATACAAAGTAACATCACTTCCTGTCCTTTTAAAATCCATCCGTACTTGTGGAAACATGCAGATGAATTCATGGGCATACTGTGCCTGAGACAACCCCTTCAAATAAAAATTGTGTGAGATGAGACATTCATGTCATAAAAGTAGAATGAAATATCAGAGTGTTAAATCTGATGCCTTGGTATGGCACTCTACTCTGCAAAAGTCTCAAGCCACCCCTCTTTTCTTTATCTTTTGTAAGGGAAATGGGGGCAACGATTTATTGAAACGCACATATAGTAGATGAGGAAAAACCCATTTGTACAATTCTTTTTCTTTCTTTTTTCTCAGGTATGTTTTTACTGCACTGGCAGTGTGTTTGGGATCATGCTGAAAATGATGCTATTTGGAAAGCTCTTAACATTGGATCAAAATCAGTACTGTTCTGTGTTTATAATTCATCTATTCTGACAAGATCTCCAACACCACTGGCTCAGATGGAGCCCCAAACCAATGACCGAGCCTCCAGTGTGTTTTAGACAGCTGCAGGAACTCACTGTCTGCCGACCTCCTGACCTCCTCTGTACATATTGATGACAATTTAAACGAAAGATTTGACACTGAGATTCATCGCTCCTCCAAACCCGATGAATGCTTAGTAAGTGGATCAACTGAAGGGCCAGATGTAGCTCTTAGGTCCTATGTTAGGTTTTTACCATTTATTTTTTTTATGTGCCCCCCAATTTACTGTTCATCTGCAGATAGTTTCCAGGCTTGACACGTCTTCTTTTGACCCCCACATGCTCTGTTTTCTTACATTTTTTTTTTAAGGACACACTGCACACTATGGCAAGATTTCCCAATTTTTTTTATCTAGTAGCTCTTTGGAAAGGACCATGTTGATTCAAAATACTAATTAATGGCTGTCAAACTGTGTTTCTGGCATTTTTATTTTTTTATTATTTGTAAAAATGGGAACAAATGATGTTTTGTGACAAGCTGCCAGGAAAAAATTGCCTAAAGATACAATTTTAAAATTGGTTCATTGTCTGTTATGAGAAGACACAGCAGTGGTTCATCCCTTGAGTTAAGCGTGAATGAATCATAGGTCAGTGACTTTATAATAAAAAAACAAACACAAAGAAAAAAAAAAAAGCGCTCCTCTGAAAATTGTCAGGTACGAGTTTGGTGTGAACATAAAAACTGCAACAAACGCTGACTTCTTTGGAAGCACAATATAAAGAACTGAA
Organism: Maylandia zebra; assembly: GCF_041146795.1. Taxonomy (NCBI): domain Eukaryota; kingdom Metazoa; phylum Chordata; class Actinopteri; order Cichliformes; family Cichlidae; genus Maylandia; species Maylandia zebra. Next base: position 4,320,617 of record NC_135182.1, read on the forward strand.
GGGTGACTCAAGACTTTTGCACAGTATTGTAATTTGGTGAAAGGAGGAGGCAGCTACTAGAAGCCCCCCGCAGCTTAACAAAAAATGTGATGGAAACTTTTGTTTTTCAGGCTGACTCACAGTAATTATTTGCCTAAAATGGCCATTTTGCTCACTGCATTTCCTGTTCATCTGTGTGAATGTTCTTAGAACATTGGTTCTAATTGTCCTTTTTTTGCTCATCCAATGTTCCAGTAACCAGTAACACCAACACTCATTTTTTCATGAGGAAAAACTACATAAGTTAAAAATTAGCTAAAGTAAGTAACTATTTGGCATTTCCTTAAAATTCTGTCGGGATACATTGAGACCGAGCCACCTAATGACTAGCAGGCATTTCCACACTGCACAAATACTGTTTATTTTTTAACTATATGTTTTAAGATTGGATATCTCTGTGTCAAAGTCTTACCTGCTCTGTTGGTAGAGTTTAGAGCTCTGTTGAGTTATTATAAATGATTTGAGATAGACTTTTAACAAGTTCTAACAATAATGTTTTTATTACACAAGTATAAAATATGGGATAGAAATGAAGAAAAGCATTCTGTGTTCCTGCTTTAATCTAAGGATGTTTTGCTTTTCTCTCTTTGTAAAATTTAGATATATTGGATTTGCCCTTCTGGTCAGACAAAATGAGCATTCTGCAGTCGTCACTATATAAATGTACCACGCAGCCCTAACTTTGAAGAATTTATATCTGAATTTCTTGAATAACTAAAGTAAAAATGTGAATTTCAGGAATGTGAGTTGAATTTGAATTAACTTGAATAACTGTATGTAACACTGTTACCTCACAGTAAGGTGGTTTCTGGTTTGAACCTCCTGGTCATGTTCTTCCTGTGCCCATGTGGACAACTCCGGGTAATCGGGCTTCCTCCCACAGTCCAAAGACATGACTGTCGGGTTAACTGGTGTGTATGTAGAGATGTGTTTCACTGTGTTGTCCCTGTGCTAGGTTAGCCTTCTTCCACTGGTCAGAAAAGACATTTGGAGACATTACAGCACAGTGTTTGAACTTGATTGATCAACTAATAATAATATTTGTCCCCAATCACCACAGAGAATATAAATGGCTCATGTTTCGGGGGGTGGGGACTCACTGACCCTAGAAATCAATGTTTCATGTAGATAAGTAAATCTCTAGCATTAACGATAGCTTGAAAACTTCCATGGGTTTTCATCATAAAGCTACATGACATAAATATGTGGTGGTCCCTGAAGCAACGTACTGTGTGGTTTGAGTTAATAGATTTACTCTGACTCGCTGCATTTTCTAAAACACACATCTTCGGTTCAAGTAAAGTATAAAGTACACAGTCTGAACACCAAGACAAATGTCAAATGTGGATCCACACAATTTGAAGTCTGCACAAAGAGGGAACTGGAGTTGGCTTGGCTGTGTCCTAGCAACAGCAAACAAGAGGGAAAATGGCACAGAGGGAGGGCTGGAGGCTGATTGTATGAGGAGTACAGGGATGTAGTAGAGAAGAGTGGAGCGGTGGAGCAGAGCCGGTACCTGACTACAGGTAAGACATTACAGGGTTTGATGTTTTTTGTTTTCTTCCCCTACAGATGTATTTCATATACCTATTTTCTAGTACAATTTCAATGTTTTGTTAGTTTATTTTATTTGAAAGTGTGGGTGTTAATTTACATTATTCACTTTTTTGACATATCATGAATCCTTTGATTACATGTAAAGTTCAGTTTTTAATTTTGTTTTTATGTTTTTGTTATTTTAATAATACTACAAGGTTTCCTATTGACTTTTCCTTACATGGCCTGACATTCAAAACATGAGCAACTGGACTCCCTCATCTATAATTTACTTTGGTAATGTGAGCACAACCTTTGGCGACTTGTGCCAGTCCTACCAGAGATGGGACTACCACAGTTCCTCCTGTCACTTATCCCCAACATAGATAAAGTTACTGGCAATGATGGTGGAAACATTCATTGCTTGTTTTTGAAGGACTATGTCCAGGTTAAAGTTTGGGTTCAGTGATTCGTTTTGCTCCTTACAATGTTTTGAAGTATTAAAGTAACAAATTGTAAGTGCTGTGGATTTCATTATTTTTAATTGTTAATATTAAAAAAATGTAAACTGCAGACAGCAGACTTGTTACTGAAATACTTAATTCGTACAGCTGATACAAATGCCACAGGCTAATACAAAAAGTAAAATAAATGCAGTCAGCAATAAATATATTTCTCTCGACTGTTTTTTTTTTATGGATCTGTGTTGGTTGAATACCCCAAATCCTTTTCTCTACATACCCAAGCAAAAGCATAACCATAGAGCTTGCTTTACTTATGATTTGTGTACAACTTTTGGGAGCTCGGCTTCAGTTTAGGTAAAAGGAAGTTATAGGACGTTAGATTGCCCATAACTAGTAAAGACGAGCTTCATTCACTTCTATGACCTTTGCTATGGTAATTAATTTTTCCCACCAATGTTAAACTACTACCTGCCCACAAATGAAGCATTTGGTTAGAGTAACTGTAGTTCTCTGGAAATATTACCCGGTACTCAATTGCTCTCACCAAGAGGCACTTCCCATAGTGAGATATGGAGTGAGGTTTGAAATAAAACTGCACGTAACTCACATTAAGTAGGGTATCACGGTGCTCGTATCAAGCTAAAGCTAGTTTCCTAGCTGTAGCTAAAAACACTTTGTATTTATTTTGTACTGAATCGAATTTAGGTGACTTCTGAAGTATTATCATAATTGAACATTTGACATATTGTGGGTAATGCAATAAACTACTTTCAATTCTTTTCCTTATTTTCAATAATATACATGATCTCACTGAACAGAACATGCAGTATAGCACAGTAATTTACTTTTACTGTAACATCAAATAGGCCTAAAAACAACAGTCACTGTCTATTTCATGCTTCATAAGCTTAAAGTCAAAAGTACACTTCAAAAACTTTTGAGGAGAAAGTTTGAAGTAGAATATCTTGTTGAAGCTACTTGTTGAATTGTGACTGTTGTTAAGTATCTCAAGTTGTTTCCACATCTGACAGAAAGGTGGGATATAAATTTCTTTATGTTTACCCTGCATAAATGCTTCTGTTGATTTTGTGATGGCTCACCGTGGTTATCACAATACAGCACACAGAGGATCGACATCTTTCACTGCTGCTTCTCTACATCGCTTTGTACAGCTCATGAATAAAATATCAAAGCAAGATCAATTCGCAGGGACTGGGGAGTTGAGAAGTACTGTTGTGTTGACACACTGGCTGTCTCCTTACCTCCCACTCTCGCCCTCACTCTGGATGCTTCTGGCTGTCTGCTGCTATTTGAAATGCTAATAGATTTCTCGACACTGAACTCAAAACTTTTCTTCCTTGCCTTAGCTAGTTCTTTCTACCCACAGCCTCAGCTCTCTTATGGCCTCTCTTCATATCTGTATCACCTTTCCATAAGCAGCTGTTTACTCAGAAGCACTTCACAAGCAAGCATGCACCTCTGCCAGACTAAATTGGTGTGTGACTGATTCATGATTTTGGTCTGTCATACACTTACGCATTACGGAAATCATGCCTAATGACAGATAATTTCATGGGAGTGAGGTGTTTTGTAACTGGATGCCATTATCCCAATTTTAGTGCAGATGGATGACTGAATATGCTGCATGTTGCTGCTCCAATACAACAAAACTCGTTAAAACACAAGAGTTTCAAATCTCATTTGAAATTATACTTAGCTATTCTTAGCATGGCAGTTTATTAGATTGCAATCATACTTGTTACAGGTATTATTTAAGTCACAGGACTAATATTTTAAGCTACTTTTAAAAGAGTATAAAATTGTGCATAAACTCAATGTAGTACACTGAAAAAAAAAGTTCTTTCAATTTACTTGATTTTATTGTGTACATCGGTCCCACATAATATGAATAAGTATGACTGACTTAATTTTCCACTTTCCCTCAAGTAATTAATGCTTGTCACATCAAAGTATTTTATTTCCATCAGATTACTTTAAAAAATCATGTTTGATGTACTAATATTAATCTATTATCATAATATCAATGTATTGCATAATGTCAATATATTTTAATATTTAACACCAACTTATTTTTATTTGCCAGTGGTACGCAATGATATTACGTAATGTAAACACATTGCAATTATGTTCTTGCAAGACAAATTATGGCTTTAAATCCTACTTAATTTTTTCAATTGAAATATTAACTGATCATTATTGACAAAAAAGGCAAAGACTGAGTGCTACTGAACAATACACCTTTATTAAACTGTAACAGCAGTGAAAGCAGCAATTCTGCCATGAACAAGTCCAAAATCGCATCCATATAAACTTGTTAACACATTTTTAAAGATGGCCTGCAGAAATAACTAAAAGAAAAAGTTAGTTTGAGAATATATTTGCAAATGTTTCACAAAAAACTGACCTTAGCAGCAAATAAAAGAAAGTGCTTATAGATGATCCTGTCATCTCTTACATATAACATTTGTATTAATTACACAATTGAAAATGTAAACTAAATTAAGACTACCTGAAAAAAAGCAACACGCTTTTATGAATAAACAGCACTGTTAGCTAGCACTGTAAAAACAACATGTAGATGCATTACAGACTACTTTTTATATAGCATGCATGCACTACAACAATTCTGTGAAAACGTACCCAACTAAAACAAATGTATTTAAATTACTTACCTTCTCAGTATGCCTGACTCAGTGCCAAAGGTTGCATGTGGCTGAACAGTCTTCCAGAATCTGGCGGTCAATTGTGCTCTCCTTAAATTATGTTGTTGTCTTATTGGATAAGACTCTAGGTCTTATTATCCAATCATATTTAGTTGTTGTCTTTGAATATATTGCATCATTTCCGGTTGTGGTCAAACATGATTACAATGGTTTTAGTATTCTAATTTAGTCACTTTAAATCAATGCAAGAAAAATGAGTAGTCTCAGTATTGTTTATAATCAAGTAAATAGTACTTTATTTAATCATGTAAATAAGAGAAACATGAAAGGCTTGTGTAGCATTAACTAAATTCATTTGTGCAAATTCAAAAGCCTCCCAATTCCCATTTTTTCAGTGTAGATGACCAGCGCTTAATTTTAGACTACATAGGTTCAAAATAAAATCCCAACATTGAAAAGAAAACTTTGAAGTATGTACAAAAACTTATGACTCACTCCTAAAGTCATGCTGAAGTAAATCGGTTGGTTTTGATAAATGCTTCGGAAATGTATGCACCAGAACTTTACAGTGGTGTTGTGCCCCGAGTGAAGCTGATCTTCTTTTTTTTTCTGTATTTATCTCTCCGTCATTCTGAAGGAACTAAATACTGGAGAAGTACAAATCCATCCATCCATAATGTTGGGAACATCTTTGGGCAGCACTCCCACTTCTCCTATCCCAGGCCACTGTCCAAGCCCTGATTGCCAGTCAGATGGTCCTTTCTCTGTTGTTCTCCTGCATCAGTACCCTCCATGCTGGGTAACCCAGGCACAGTGTGACCTTGCCCAGGCAGAGGCAGAGCTGCGCAGGCTGCAGGAGCATCATGAAACTGAGACTGAATCTGTAAAGCGTGGTGTAGAGCGAGCTATCCTGGGAGCACGCAGAGAAGAGCAGCGCCTGCTGGAGAGGGTGGAGCAGGACCATCGGGACACTCAGCAGCGTCTAGACCAGATCCAGCGGGAGAACGTGGCAGCAGCCCGGGTCAGCCAGTCCCTGTTGGACCAGCGGCTTTGTAAACTGGCAGAACTGAAAAAGCAGATTCAGGAATTGGGTCAATCAGTTGTAAAGGACAGTGGGCCAAGCCAGAACCCACTGCTGAAGGAGATTTCAGAGTTCCTACAACCTTGGGAAATCTCAGTTTCTCTAAAGAAAGTGAACTTCAAACCAAGCTCACAACCGAATGCTGTCAACTTTGGAGATATTCGTGTTCAAGAACAAAGCCTTTGCCTGCATGCTGGAGGTTGTGGGCCACAAGGACAGCCATGTGCTCTTCATTCACAAGAGATGCTCTGTGAAGACACAAACTATCAAGGTTTTGGAAAAGAGAAGAGCACCCAAGGACAGGGATTTATTTCACCAACCGGCAGGGTTGTTAGAAAGATCAGCCTTTCTAACCGGGGTGACCTAGAATCAGAGGAGGAAAAAAAGCACTCTTCTGCAAAGATATGTCACTGCGAACAGGCTGACTGGGAATCATCTCAGGAAGATGAGGTAGAATCAGTTTCCTTCCAGCCACAAGGTGAGGATGTATTTTTGGCTGTACCTACAGTTCTTAAAAAATTGGACATGGAAGACGAGGACAAGATAAACAAGAATGGGAAACCTTACTCACCAAGGAACAAGAGGAAATGGCTAACTGTGGCCTCCAGCAGGAAGCCAAACCTTTTACCTGAACAAAAACAGCAGCATATAAAGCTTAGTCAGTGCTTAAGTTTAGACGGTCAAAATGGAGATAAGGGAAGAGTAGGTCAAGATTCCAATTATAGACTTTTAAGATACTGCAACAGTTCCCTAACATCTCAAAGAGAACCTTCAGCCAGCCAAAGCTGCCTAGACCTCACATCCAGGGGTCGACCCCCCTCTTGCCTCAGCCAGTCTTCTGATGAACACTCTCTAGGGACGCTCGGTGACTCTGGCCGAGCACCATCCCCAACAGACAGCCTTGATTCTAGCTATACTTTCATTGTTAGCCCATCTCATGACTACAGTATGAACAGAGGCTCTTTGAATTACAGTTGCCGCTTATCAAAGTCTGCAGTGGACTTGACTCACAAGACGCGCCCATTGATTACTAGTGGGCCAATTGAGCAAGGAGTGTGGGGGATTAGGGGCAGCAACTTCAAGACGAGCTTCACCTCAACCTCGCCGACTCTCAGAAGGAAATTGAAAGCCTCTGACATGGGGCATACTTTCTCGTCGCCTTCCTATAGAGGTCAAAATATTTTATACCAGCCACAGAAACAGGCTACAGCTGCTGGATCAACACAACCTCCTGTGGCTAGGTCTTTATCCCTGTCTGTTATAGATGGTTCCTGTACAACAGAACTTGAGGCAAAAAAGTGGGGCAGAGGACAAAGAAGGCAGCAAGCACTGGTGGAGTTAGAGGAGGAGTGTGACTTGACTTCCACAGAATTTAAACCCAAAGGTGTCCATCTCATTGGACAATTTGGAAAGCAAGGTTCAGGTCGAGCTGATCTTACCCTGCCAAGTGGTATCCATGCCACACCACAGGGTCAGCTCTTTATAGTGGACTGTGGAAATGCACGAATTCAGGTAGGTGTTATACAACTCAAACATGTACAGAAATTTTTTTTCAGTGTGGGAAATGAAACTGTCAATGAGGTTATAATTGAATTTCAACTTTGAAACAGGTGACTGACGCTCGTGGAAATGTCCTCCAACAAGTGACCTCTCCAACTGCTGGTGGCTCTGACAGACGGTGTAGGAACTACTTTGACATTGCGGTCAATGCTAAGGGTCTGATTGCAGTAAGCTGTGCAGCAGAAAGAGCTCTTCTTGTGTTCAGCAGGCACGGCCGACTGCTTCAGACCTTTGGAGGGTCTGGGTTCGGCTCTGCAAAAGATGAACTGGAAGCTCCCAGGGGTGTGACTGTAACCAGGCTCGATGAATTCCTGGTAGCTGATATTCGAAAAGGTACCCTCATTGCCCTAAAGCTTGACCCTAAGACAGGCTCCCGTCTTGAACGCACAGTGGTAACTGGATTCCACCGACCCTACTTAGTGGCAGCTTGCTTAAGCTCAGGCATGGTGGCTGTATCCGAGAGGGGCAATGAAACTGGTCGTGTACCTTGCGTCAAAGTTCTGGAGCCAGGCTGGAACACAGTTAGAGTTTTGGGTGTATGTGCAGGAATGGGACCTGTCCTGACCTGTCCCTGGGGTATCTGTATAGATACAGATGGTAATGTTTTGGTAGCAGATTGGGGGGAGCAGCACAGAATCCTTTTATACCCAGCACAGGGAGTAGGTTGGCCCATAATAAACCAGGGTTTGAGTAGTCCACGTGGCCTATCCTTGCTACCTGATGGCCAACTTGCAGTGTCAGATAGCATGCATCATTGCATCAAGATATACCAGTACAAATCATCCCAGGACTAGGAAAAGTGTGCTGATATTAAGAAAAAAAAACCCTAAAGTACAGCACTGATAAATGATGCATTAGTATTCGGCCCAGCTGCACCTATGAGTCACATGTCTGCCTGGATTTGTAGGCCAAAGGCTACATCCATGATAAAAGCAAGGACTATGAAGCTAAGCTACAAAGAGAAAGGAAAGAAAAGCTGGTGTTGCATTAGGCAGTGAGTGTTCCTCATGTCATTTTTAGCTTGTTGTTGTTTAGCTGCTTTGAAGTGTTCAGGGTCAAGTAGAATTGCTGTTTGTTTGGTGTCTGTTGTTTGTAGATTAGAGTTTAGTCACAGTCTGCACAATGTCTGTGTTGATCTGTGTGCTGCTCAGTTTTCTACCAAAGCTGATAACCCGCAGGCATGAGCACAGGCTAGTATTTACTCATGCATAAATTTAATAAAGCTATCCAATCCTGCACGAATATGAATGGACTCGCATTCATTAACATAATATTATTGCAATTTTTAAAAAGTAGAGAGTTTGTACTTTCTCCAATGTGGCATTTTTATTTTCAAGTGATACAAAGAGCAGGGTGTCTGTGTTTCAAATACATCTCGTCACAATTGGATTCGGTGATTCCTGCAAATTCTACAATTTTTCATGCTGTCACTGATTTTTACTGACAACGAGTTAAGCTCTGTGGCTCTTTTTCAGTCCACCCACTCCCTTCTTGCACAGCAGCATCTGTCAGCAGTGGAACCCGACTGTCAGCCAAGTTTTCTTTTGTGAGATGTGGCTGTTTGTAGCAGATGTTTCATTCGGCAGACGACTGTCCGTTTGGGATAGGGTGAAAGCGTGAAATTATTAAGAACATTTGCATTTGCTTTTTAGAGCTGAGAGATTTTCTTTTGCAGCACCCTGTGGACATATGTATGACATATAAAGGTTAGGCATAACATTATGACTTCGGACTTGTTTGTCCAGCACATCACACAGATGGGAAGTTTGGATTGAGATCTGGGGAATTTAGAGGCCAAGTCAACACCTTAAACCAACTGTTGTGCTTCTTAAACAGTTCCTGAAACATTTTGGGGGGTTACATAGTCTGCAACATTGACACATACCACCCACCTAAGCAAAGTAACATCCACATGGATGGGAGCACCCAAGGTTTCCCAGCAGAACATTGCCCAAAGCATCACACTGCTTCTGTCAGCTCACCTTCTTCCCATAGCATCTGCTGGTGCCAGGTGTTCCCCTGATAAGTGACACACAGGCATCCGGTCATCCACGTGATGTAAAAGAAAACATGATTCATCAGATCAGGCCACCATCTTCCATTGCTCTGTGTTCAAGTTCTGCTCACATGCCCATTGTGTTATTTTCAGTAGTGGACATGGATCAGCGTGGCCATCCTGACTGGTTTGCGGCTATGCACTGCCACACACAACAAACTGTAATGCTCTGTGAATTCTGACACCTTTCTATCAGAACCAGAATTCACGTTTTCGGCAATTTGAGCTACAGTAACTTGTCTTTGGGTTCAGACCACATGGGCCAGCCTTCCCTCCTCACACGTGACCCTTTCACTGATTCACCATTTCCTTTCCTGGACCATTTTTGACATATACTTACCACTGCAGACCAGGAACACCCCGAAGAGCTCAGTTGTCTAGCCATCACAGTTTGGCCCTGATCAATCGAAGACCCATATCGATTGGAACTGATAGCTTTAACCTAAATATTGTCCAAAGGCTGAGCTTGCTGGATAGATGTATCTGCAAAGGATGCAATCTTCTGCCATTTAGAACCTTACAAGTTAAAGGAAAGAAAAATGGGTGGAGAATTAGTGTGAATCATTGCACCAAAACTTAAAAATTCTAAACTAAGTTCTGTAAAAATTGTGTCTCAAACAGCATTTATTTAAAAATGTCAAACAAAAGCCGCTTAGCTTTAAGATTTAAGTTTCTTTGAGGTAGCAGCCAAGAAAGCTTTAGTCCGCGTCTGTGAATACCCATGTGTGCATACCTGTGTGGATCAGCATGCTTGCATTCCAAAGGTTTCTCCATGTAATGATCTGCTAGGGAGTGTGGGGGGGCCACAGCCCCGTCCTCCAGGGTGTGAAGCGGGTATGGAGGAGATCAAAACTCCAGACATCCAGAGGCCCCCAGAACACAAGAGACCATGGAAGACCAACAGAGGGGCAGCCGCGCCACTGTCCCAGTAAGAGCTGAGGAGAGTCCCAGATGAGGGCTCGCCCAGCAGCCGCGGAGCAGAAGTCAGGGGGAGTTGCAGTGACGCGCCCGTGAGCTCCGCCGGCCCCCAGCTGTGCCTGAGTGACCGAGCCCCAGGCCGAGAGGCCGGGGGCACCCCACCTCCAAAGGGGCCCGAGCGAGCCCCAGGTCCCAGGCCCCGACAAGCGGCCGCCAAGGAGTGAGCCGGTGTGTACCCGGACGCCCACCCCCAGACACAAAGAACCACCAACACACCGACACCTGAGGGAGTCCGCCACCGGCAGGGGAAGTGGTGATGGGTGGAGATAGGCCTCCAAACCTTGGAGGGCCTGAGGTGTCCCCAGAGAGGTGGCGTCTGATACCCAACCTGACATATAGACACAGACATACAGGCACACACAGACACAAACATCCATTCCCACCCTCATGCTCTCATATGCACTCACTCCACACTCAACCAACGTGGAGACAGACATAAAGAGACGCTGTACACACAATCACACTCCCCAAGCGTACTCTACAAACCGGGTCTAGGTACCCTTGCCCCTGGAGGGGGGAATTGCACCCAGACCCAGGTGGTGTTACCCTTTTCCCTGCGGTGGGGAGAGGCAGACCACCCCGACTCCGCAGCAGCAGGGAGGCCCCACACCCCAGACCGCAGTCGGACGGCCAACTCCTCCTACTAGCCCTCCCGCTCCAGCAGGCCGCAGAGAATGGGGGTGGGAGAAGACTCTGTCTATCTTGCGTGCTGCACAATATCGTTTATTATTTAGTAAATATTGATATCTATGACTAGCTAGTTTATTGTGATGGTGCTTTGTTTTCTCTATTATTATGTTGCTCTTTGTTGTTTGCTGTCTCCTCTGTTTGTTTTTTTTGTTTGTTTTTTTTTTTTCTCCATACAGGTGACCCAGGAGTTCTTTTTTTTTTCTCTCTCTTCCCCCCCCTTCTCACCGTCTCTTCTCCCCTTTGGTTTTCTTTCTTTCTCTCCCCCTCTTTCTCTCATTCATTCCCCCTGTCCTATTTATTAAAAAAAAAAAAAAAAAAAAAAAAAATGACAAAGGATGAACTGAAGCTCTGCCATCACGTAATGTCGCATACTGCTGTTTCTGATGTCATTTAAAAAAAAAAAAAAAAAAAAGATTTAAGTTTCTTTTTTCTACCCCCTGATGGCAGCAATATGACATTCTGCTGGTTTTAACACTACTGGGATGTATATACGTCCTTAATTCAACACTAAGGCTAATACCATTTTCACCATCACTGTTCTTATTTCAGTGCATGTTTACATCATTTTTACATTTGTTCTTAATAATTGTTAATAAATCAACACTCGTTTTGTTGTTGAGTTGCTGCTTTTACTGAATTTACCTGGAATTTTTTTCTACCTCTTGAACATGTCTAAAATGTTCCAAGCCTTTCTGTCATGATACAGTCACTAGGGAACAGAGAGGTTGGAGAACATGGCATGACCAAATTACTGCAACTCTGTGCAGATTGTTAGACCTGCAATCTGCCTTTGAAGTGGTTTCTTTGAAGACGGGGACCAGAGCTGCCGTCTTCACATTGACTTTGTTGTGCTGATAAAATGGCAATAAGCCTGAGTCAGCCTGCTCAGTCCTATTGCCTCAGAGTTTGTGATTGAATGGGCCTATGAACTAAATAAGTAAAAGTGCTGTTTGTTGCTGTCTACGTGCATAACTAGTTCGATTCAGACTCCAGCTAGAGGCTCCACAAATACTGATGTACTTGCTGCCTTATGGCAAAATAACATAGATGCTCAGGAACCTTGAGCATCTTGAGACACGTGCAGACGAGTTGCATGGATCAGCACAGACGGCCTGAGATTGATGGTAATATGCTGTCTGCTTTAATCAACTGGACTGCTATATTTGGGAAACTTGGTCAACTTGTATGCTCTTTGAAAGTCAGACTGGTGCAGTCACCATGTGATTGAAAGCAGTTGCCCAGAGGTTGAGAGTTTTGAACACTAAACCTCTGAACAACCAGAACTTGGAGGAAGCAATGGACAGAAAATAATTTCACTGCAATCACTGATTTTTTTTTTTCCTTTCCTAATCACAAGGTTTTAAATCCTGTTTTTCTCTCTAGTGTGTCTGAGCATTTAGATTAAGCCATGAAATGTCAAGACAGATTTAATACATTTAATACATTTAATACATACATCACTAATACTGTCATCTTTTTTTAACTTCATGTCTTTGGATCTCTCTAGTTTTGATGATTTTCCATGTTAATGATAATAAAATGTAAGAAGGAAAAGTTGTGTGATCTTCATTGGGCTTCAGTCGTCTATTGAGTCCTGCTAATATCTTGTATTACCTTAAGGTTGTCTACAATATTAAAAGTTGACATAAACACAGTGTTTGGTTCACAATAGCGTAAACTAGATCTTCCACACCATGAATAAATATGGGGTTTGTGTCTTTTTGTGAATTTAAAAACCAATATAGACTGTGGATTTTTACACAAGAGCTCAGTAAAATTCAGCTGTACACACCCACTACAATTATGATTTTATTTGTGGTGAAAATTAATAGAATGAACTTGCACACAGAAAGAAGTGAAGGAGGATCCTCTCGTGTCTAACGCCCACCTATTTGTATCCGTTGCCAAGTGAAGAATAACATGAGGGCTCTGTTTGCATTTTAAGTCAATTTCCTGCACATCTGAGATACTCATGCCAACCTCTCCACAGATCAAACTCCCCCTCACTCCTCCCCAGCTGTTTATCAGTACTCGTCTCTCTCGAAAATGTCGTGATTGCTTCGCAGAGAATGACACATGCTCTCTGCACACATTCTGGACATTTCGTACAGAGTGAAAATCACTTTCAGGGTCTGTTAGACAGCCAGCGGTGCAGTGTGGTCATCGTGTCATACAAGGGGAAAAAATGGCACAATGATGTCAAGCATTTGTTGAAAGGTTGATTCCACAGTAATTGCTCATACACAGTAAATGTAGGGTGTGTAGTCCTTTCAGAAGCTCAGTGTCAAATGAAGTTTGTATTTGTGTGACACCATCCTCCAGCACCGGTTTTCATGTCCTGTTAGACTGCTTCTTTCTTACAGCCACTAAGTAACCTCTTATTTTCTTTGGTAGTGTTTCCTGAATTTTGGTCCTTTACTGACCTCATCAAAGAAAAGAGCATTTCGGTTTCTAAATGGTAAATACAACACTTTTGTAAAGCTCCACAAATTAAAGCTGACACTTGAACTCCACTGTGATAGCGTAGAGACGCAAAATTACTCTACATCTCTCAAAGATAGCAGCCAAATCCAACATTCAAATTAAATACACATTTGCATGGAAGTCAGTGGCCTTTACCTGCCACTAGATGTTACTAAAGGGACTTGGTTGATTAATGGGGTAACTTTAAAGACATGCCATGGATTTTATCTGCAGACATACCATTTCCTCTCCTCTCTGTTAACTGCAACGCGAGCTCTTCAGAACGAATCTTCCTGTTTCCGTCTCTGTAGCTCCACCTGTTTCCCACGAGCTGTTTCCTAGCCAATCAACTATCCTGTTCATCCATTGTTCTTCACTCAGCGAGCTTCCTTGTTTCCAGCCAGCTGGCTATCCTGTCATCCAGCTTTCCTGTTCCTCATTTGATGCACCCCATTTCCCAGTTCACTTGCCCCAGAATTTTGTCAGTTACATTTTTTACAATGCGTTAATGAAACTCCATGACCTGCCAAACCTGCAACACTCTTAGTGAGCATGTTAAATTATAAAATCAAGGAAGTAAATAAATTTTAAACCTGTAAGTTCGAACAGTGTTTTAAATGCACATCAATTCATTTATATGAGGGTATGGTAACCTTGTGCTCGCTGTATAGTCTGCAAGGATGTTGTTATGCAGCTGTGGAGGAATTATGGAAATGAGCCAGTTCCTACACACAAAATAGCATAAAACAATAGAAGATTAACAGATTAGTGAGAGCATTTGTAAAATATAAAAAGCTCACAGTGTCTCTTTCTTATGGTCTTGGAGAAATTCTCAGTATTAGTGTGTTATTCAAGCTTCTGTTCATAATTTACATTTTGCCCTCAAGTAGCTTTAAGGTTCTGGAAATCATTATTCCGTGTGCCTCACAGTTTCATTAAAATACTTCACATGCAGCGCACAAATTTTTAGTGACCCACAATGCTTTTAATCCTGTATATGCATTTGATCCTTTTCCTAAATGTTACACCCTGGGAAAAAAAAAAAATCACATTGTTTGCTTTTGTGCTGACTTTATATGCCTTTGTTGGAAAAGCAGCGTGCTAACTGTTCCAGCTTCTCTGTAAAGCAGCAGGAGCAGTACGGCTTCTCTATGGAAACGCGCAATGTTTTCAAGCTGTTCCATTTTCTTCGTCAGCCAGCTTGTAGATAGTGTCGACTCTTGCATTAAAATAAACGTTTTGCTCGTAGCGCTTTTTAAGGCTGACACTTCACACCAAGAAATAACTTTTCAAAATCCTCTTAAGAGTGGAAACAAATGCAGATGAGGGAAAAATAATTAGCCCTGCAAAGACTGCTCTCACAGTGCATCGGTTGTTTTCGACATAGTTAAGAATTCAGACAGTGTGACATTTTGTTCTTGGCTTTAGAAAGACAGGAATAAGTTTTGTTCCAAACAACATGTAGCTCTTCCCTCCAATCTTCATAAAACAATCAGATGGGAACATTAAATAGGCATCTAATAAAAGTGGTGAACACAAGCTTCTTATCATAAAGGAGCTAACATGAGGCGATTGTTAGGACTCACGCCTGAATTGTGCTTCTGTATTGAATCTATGTAGAGCCTCCGATGTAGTACACAGCTAGCAGCATTTATACTTCTAAAGAGGTGCATGTCATGTTACAAAGGGGTTAATACACAGAAATACAAATCAACTGTGATGATGAATGTTAATTAGAGCCTGCTGGGAAAACTTGGCTCCCGGCATTTAAGTGGATCTTACATTTTCATGTACCACCTACCTAAACACTGTAGCTAACCATACACAGCAGCAGCTCGACGCACCCTACCACACATCAGTAAGTGCTCAGGGAACCAACCAAAGAGCCCAAGGCATCGACTTGGCCTCCAAACTCCAAAACATTTGATATTGCAGTTGCTACAGATTTCAGATGCTACGCCTCAAAAAACATAGTCAAGAATCGCCATGAGCTGCGTCTGGTCCCTTCTACAGTTTCAAGTGTGTCCAAAATCATTTGGTTTCATAACCCCAGGTGGCCAGCATCAGCCCGCAGCCAGACTTTCATCTCTGCACGATGCAACCACATCAGAAGCCATCCGTGACATTTAGCTGCAAAAGTGCTTGAAATGCAGCTACAGTAAAAGTATAAAACACACGAAGAACCACACAGAACGTTTTATAGCATCACTTGCCATTTTAATTTATGTAATTAAATATTGATGAAAAAAAATGAATAAAAACAAAACATTTTAGGCCACATACACGTTTGGAATTAACAGCCCTCCCACATCCACCCTCAGTTTTTATTGTCCAGTTTTCATTTTCCTTCCTGCCTGCTCACAGACACACTGTCAGTGAGCCAAGTCGCATTCTGCAAACTTGGCGGCGTTTTAGGGTTAGCACTGTATCATAAACCAGCAGTAGGTCAGGCTCTGGTAGGCTTGTTTTTCTGAAAATTATTTTTGGTTGACAGCTATGGAACAACTATGGGGGATGTAGGCCAGTTTATAGCAAATACCAAAGGCTTCCCTAAAAGGTCAAGGCCACAAGCTTAAAGCTCTTGAACATGACTGTTTAAAAACAAACAAAAAAAAAACCTCAACCATTACTCTATAATGGCTCTACGGGGTAAAATAAATAAAAATAAAATAGTAAAAAGGTATTTTTGTCAGACCAGTGCCGATCAAAAGTATGCTATCATAGAAAAATAACATCCAAGTCATGCTTTACACTAAATATATCAGCATGATTTAGTCTATAAGGATGTGCTCTGCTCCTCCCACACAACAGGTAAAACAAAAAAGAAACAAATGCTTTAATGTCATTCAGTCTCTTCTTCCTCTGGTTTTCTGAAAGGATGCTGAAACAAGGAATGATTTCCTCTCATCTGAACCCAGTGAATCACTGCCAAAAAAAACTGCCATCTCCTTGAACATAAAATGTCCCACTCCACCTAAAAGAAAGATAAAATCATTAGCATTTGAATAAAAAAGAAAGGGGAAATAAGTGCTGTGCAGTGTAAGTGTGTGGTTCTCTCCACTTAATTACTTTAGATCAATTAGTAATTTTTACTCTTTTGAATCTGGGTATGAATGGCTGTCTGTCTCTGGCTGTCTGTTAGCTCAGTGATCAACTGTTAAACTGTCCCGGGTGTGCTTGACCTCCCGCCCAGTAACAGCTGGGATAGGCTCCAGGACCCCTACAATCCTGAATTAAATAAGAACACAGATTGATAAATGGACTTCAAAATAACAGTCTCACCATCTAATTAACCAAGTCACCTATCAAAGACTTGATCCTGTCAATTTTATTCTCACTGGACACCCTTGAACTAAAATGAATTTGGTTTGACAGTTACTATGTTTGCATTTTTGCTGCTGACAGTTGAATTATTGAATTATTTACATCACTGAGCCACAGTACAGTAAAAAGGTTGTGAAGAAAGTCTAGTCAGTGCTAACTTAGGCAACTTACTTGAGTACCAGTCACAGAGGCGTCTCTCTCTTGTGTAAGGCTACACTGGTGGGACCCTCAAACTGCAGTTTGATGGCCCGTTTGAGATTAAGCTGTGGGTCTGTGGTTGTCATAGTGACCATTACATCATCTGGCAAGGCACTACAGGGTGGGACGGGGGAAAAGCTGTAGCAAACCGGTGACAAAATGTTCTTCTGGGGTTTAGAATCCCAAGCTTCCTCTTGAAGTGGGTTCTGAAGCCTGTACGGGTATCCGAGAGGAGCGTTCTCTCGGTTTTTAGCACCTAGCGGTTGGTCCTGTCCTGGCATTATCCCAAGTGAAGCCATTACAGAGTTCCATTTGCCACCTGTGTAATTAGTCCTCTCTGTTTTTATTAAATTTGAGCTTTGTTTGTTTATTTTGTCATGATATTCAAGTCCAGATGATAGGCCTTTCTGAGGCAATTCGTAATTATGCACCATGGCAGTGACTGTGCACACAGTAGGGGGAGGGCTGCCTTTGGGTTGCCTCTTACTGCTTCCGTGGAGACTACCTATGCCCGAGCCCCCTGGTGGAGGGAGGGTGGAATTACGGCTACGACTGCGGGGCAGTGAGTGCTGTTGGATCTGCTGTATAAAGCTGAGGCTGTCAGCTGGCACCGTCTGCACCGTGGCCAGTGAGTGGCAGGTCGATGAGGTTTGGGAGCTCTGCATGGAGTGGAATCGTTCTGCAGTGGATCCTGGAGAAGAAACCGAGGACGATGAGGTTGCAGCAGTTACTTCACCTCCACTACTTTCTGAGATTCCTAAAGATGAGATCATGTTGGATTTTGAAGGGGATACAGTACTAGAGTTAGGCAACACACCTAGATATGGCTTGGCTCCATAGCTCTCCAACATCCTGACAATGTTATAGTGTCCATGTTTCCCAGCCACTTTGACCGGACTGCGGCCATATTTATCCATGTGATTGGGATTTGAGCCTCTTTCTAGAAGCATTGCAACGATGTTAGCATGTCCCTCCTGGGCAGCGATGCTCAGAGCTGTTGCCCCCTGATGGCAAGCAAGGTTTATATTGATGCCACTGGCTTCTAGGAGGCGATGTCCTACTTTAGCGTGTCCTGTCCAAGCCACTGAATGTATTGGTGGTCTCCCCTCTGCATCTTGTGCATTGGGATTCGCCCCGTGTCTTAAAAGTAGGTCTACAATCTCTACAAATCCTTGCCAGGAAGCCACATGAAGCGCTGTACGGCCCTCAGAGTCTCTGGACTCCAGAGGAACACCCCCTTTCTCAATTAGGAGAGTAGCCATATCAAGGCGACCCTCCAATACTAGGAGGTAGAGCAAAGGACGCCCTTCGGCATCCCGGACATCAGTATCAGCCCCTCGTTTCATAAGCAGCTCTGCAACATCAGCATTGCCCTCCAGGAGTGCAGCACTCAAGGCAGAATGCCCATCATAGGCCCTGTGGTCAATGGGAGACCGTCTGTCTAATAGAAGTTTGGCAGTGCTCCAATGGCCTTCTTGGGCAGCTAGTATAAGGGGAGTGCGTCCCTCGATGTCCATCTCTCCAACTCGTGCCATGCTGCCTTCTTCTGTCAAAATGGCACAAACTGCACGATGTCCTTCACACGCAGCAGTGTGCAATGGAGTCCAGCCAAGATCATCTTTATGGTTCTCATCCAGGCCTCGGTCCAGCAATGTACGAACAACCTCTACGCTCCCTCTGGCTGCTGCTAGACATAGTGCCGTCCTGCCTTCACAATCAATGGCATCCACAGCCGCTCCCCAGAAAAGCAGCCGTGACACGGTCTTCATGTGTCCCATTGCTGCTGCTGCCAGGAGGGGAGTAACAGCAGCAGCAGCAGGCACACTGCCGTCAGGTCCAGCAGTTTCATCTACGTCAGCACCAGCTTCTAACAAAAGCTCGACTACATCTTCATGGCCCTCATAGGATGCAAGAAGAAGCGGTGTCATTCCATCATGGTCTCTGTGCCCTGGATCTGCTCCACGCTCCAGTAACAGACTTGCTACCTCTCCAAAACCTTTGACCCCTGCTGCTGTAGGGACACAGACAGCTGCAACTGACAGAGCAGTGCGTCCATCTCCATCAGCCAAATCAACACGTGCATTGTGGTCCAACAATATTGCCACTGCTTCATGATGTCCCATATAGGCAGCTGCGATAAGTGGCGTGCGGTCCTTGCTATCAGCTTTGTCAACTTGAGCCCCATAGTCCAGTAGTGTGAGAACAATTTCATCATGACCGCCCCATGCAGCAGCTCTGAGAGCAGTTCGGCCCTCGCTGTCACATCCATCTACATCTGCTCCTGCATCCAGCAGTAGATGGACAGCCTCAGCGTGTCCACCCCAAGCTGCAGAGCGCAACGCTGTCCATCCTTCATTGTCAACATGCTCCATCATCTGTACTGCAGTTTTTTGGTCCTGGCTCTTGGCCCATTCCAGGAGTTCAGACAACACTTTGACGTGACCCTGCCTGGAGGCTAAAGTCAGTGGCGTCTGACCCTGATGATCACTGATCAGTGGATCAGAGCCATGTGAAAGGAGAAGTTTAGCTAAATTTGCAGAACCCTCGTGGGCTGCACTAGCAAGCAGAGTCTGTCCATCTGTAGAACCAGGCTGGTTTACAGACATGCCACTGGCAAGCAGGTCCTTTATATACGTCTCCCTTTCAAGTGTCTGTTGCACATCAATTCCTTCTTTACCTACACTATGCATTGCATCACTTGAGTCTGCTCCAGAAAAAAAGGTTCGAGAGACTAGTCCACTTCTCATCAGCAATTGAGCAACATCCTGACTCACTGAAACAGGAAGCTGAGCTAAGGATGTGGCAAGTGCTTTACTGCAGGTGGGGTTAAGAGCACGTACACCTGCCCACAGCATCCACAGTGCCAAAAATGCAGGTTTATCTTTATGGTGCCCTGAGCAAATTAAGTGTGTGGCTAGCTGGCAAGTTTCCTCAACGTCAAGGTTAGGTCCCTGTAGAGTCAGAGATGATGCAAGCATGCTATGACCTTCTGTTCTGCTACACAGATATTTCTGTGTGCAGTACTTAACATCTGTCAGCCACTCTGTAAAGCTTGCATGAAAAATTAATTTGGTGCCTCCGGTTCCATCGATTAGGAGCGCAGAGAGGGTTTCGAGATTGTTCTCAAAGTCCTGAAGACTTAATAAGGTGTCCTGAGTCCAGACTGCCATGAATAGCTGCTGGGGTGTTAGGGGCCTCGGGGCAGCCAAGAGGGCATTGAGGAGAGGCCTTACGTAGATGAAGCGCCCTCGGGGGAACAATCTCTGGCACAGCCAAAGGTAGAGTCCGTTGAGAGTCCCGGGGATGTCCCGGATCTCTCGCAGACCCACCAGCGAAGCTGCCACACCGTCCAGAACACGCTGAAGAAAAAGAAAGCAGCCGCCACTTTTGATGTGCAGAAGATTCAGCATATCAGCGGTATCAGGGGTGAGCTGTCGACGAAGCGCTGCTTCTTCATCCAGACGACAGAGGATGTACTGCTGTACGTCACGGACTGCTGGAGGCTTCCGCAGATCATCCAGACAGAGTTTACGAAAACCTACAAACAGATAGGACAGTTGTTTGTTTGTTTGTTTTAAATCTTCAATAAAGTTTTTTATATTCCTCATGGATTCTATCTACAGTTTTTTTTTAGGTTTTAAATTTTTTCAGTCTTATGTGATGCTTTGTTTTTTTTGCTTCTTATTTTGAAAACTCTATGCCAGCTTGTTCTAGTGTAATGGTAGACCTCCAGCTAACAATTTATCTAAGTCCTGGATGATTTGGTATAAAGTTCCACTTTTAATGTGGCAAAATGGAGAATGTGCTTAGCAGGTGTAGAAATAAAACCACGTTAGCTTAGCACCTCAGGCAACACCCTAAGTAGCACCTGGTCTAAGGAGCTTGGAAAGAAAAGCGTCTGGACTTCTTTAAGTTGCTGAAGACGTTTCACGTTTCACCTGATTGTGACCGACACCTGTCTTCACACCTTGGCTCGTGTGATTAGGTAGAGGAGCATTGGGGGGGGGGGGGGGGGACACTCCCACAGGACTTAAATCTGGGACTCTCCACCGTTTGACCCTAGAACTGAAGAAGCTTCTCGGATGAGAGGTGAAACATCTTCAAGCAACTTAAAAGAGTCCAGAGGCTTTTCTTTCCGAGCTTCTACGATGAGCTGGATGACTGAGAACCTTCACAGACCGAAGTAGCATCTCAATAGAAATTTTGAAAATTCTTGTTTGTTTACTGTATTGCAGTGAACAGCCAATTAAACTACTTGGTCAGTGTTTGTCAGTGCATTTTTAGATGACAAAAATAGTGATTTCACTGCACAATCATGGCCACACCCTAACCAACCCATATGTCATCTTGTGTTCACATGTAACTGATCGCATTTATTTATTTTGTAATATATTGCATAATCTTATAAGAGAAGTATGTACATACTTGAGAACATCTTGCACAGGGCCTTATTTTGGCGGCGGACCGAACAGACGAGCAGCAACCAGCTGGGCAGCAGGTGTTGACTGCAGGCTAAAAGCTCTGCAATGGAGCCACTCTTCCTAACTCCTTCCCTTGGTCCATATTCTACGTCCAGAGAGTCTATAACCATCATCAGAGTCTGGGCAGGAGGAGGAAGGTCCGACAGGGGTTCCAACACTGCTCTAAGGACATGCGAGGAAGAGGCAGACACACAGTGCAAGACATTACACTTAAGACAATGTAATAACAGCAGGATTCGTGGGTTGATAATAGAGTTGAAAAAGAAAAGTAACATTGCGAACACTCGTTTGTGCCAACAAAGCAGATTAGATCTTTCGCACATTGTCAGTGTGAGTCACTGGGAGTGACAGTCAGACTTTGCTGCGACTTCAGGCATCTTTATTTAAAGTGTGGAGTTTAATTTTTTACTGTATTTTATGGAAGTTTTTTCATTGTTTTCCATATGTTGAATCTTCAGTAATACTGGAGTCATAATCAGTTTCATTCAGCCATTGAAAAAGAACTCAATAAAAAAAGTAAGCAAATGTCAGGCAAACTAAGCATTCCATTTACACTTTCACAGTAATTTAGGTCAAATCCAAACTACAAGTGGGTAAACAAGAGTCAACCAGGACAACTGCTATCAGATGCTTCTGCAGTAAAATTAAAGCCGACTCTCATGTTAACCTGTTAACACAGATATCAAACTGTAATCAAGAGAACTAAACAGCAATTTAGCCCCACACCCCACACTTTCATTAAACACCGGAACAAGCTGCAAAACCATAAAACAATTACAAACTTGGCTAAAGCTAAAATAGCGGCGTCACTGCCTTTTAATCACTGCGGTCAGCACCCACACCCTGCTGTGATCTGATGGTGACTCAGGTTAATGGAACATGTGAATTTACAGCTCCACCCTGGTCTCTCTCTCACACACACGCTATCAAACTGGCAATTCTTTTCACATTATTATTATTATTATTATTATTATTATGGATGCACGGCAAAGACACCACTGAACTTCTTGACCCTGATGTCCAATCATAGTGGTGCAGGAGAAAAAAGAAAAAAAACATTTGGAGAAGCTGCACTTCCGTGTCATGGGTGCAGGTCAGCAGCAGTATTATAGCAAAACTTCTCACCTGAGAAAAAAGTAACACCCCTAGAGGGATCATTCAAATTTCCAAATATCGATAGTACAATACCAATATCGAATCAATGCCAGTACTGGTATTGGTATCAGATTGATACTAGCACAAGAGGATCAATACTTTGTTTCCATCCAAGTTCAGCATGTAGTCCGGTGATTTAGTCGTTATAAAATTTGTTCAGAATTTGCAAATATATGATTATTCAATTCAGTTTTCTTTTTATAGCACCAAATCACAACAACAGTTGCCTAAAGGTGCTTAAAATTCACCTCATAGGTCATGACACACTGCTCTTCAATTCAATTTTATTTATATAGCGCCAAATCACAACAAAAGTCGCCTCAAGGCGCTTCATAGATACAGAGAAAAACCCAACAATCATATGACCCCCTATGAGCAAGCACTTTGGCGACAGTGGGAAGGAAAAACTCCCTTTTAACAGGAAGAAACCTCCGGCAGAACCAGGCTCAGGGAGGGGCGGCCATCTGCTGCGACCGGTTGGGGTCGCAGCAGATGGCCTTATACATACATAAGCTGGCTTTATAAATTTAAAGCATCAGCGCTATTATCGACAACACTACTTGGAATTACTTGGTATCCAATCGATGCCACGATGTGTAGTATTGCACAGCGCTAGTTTTCAGAAGAGCTTTACAGCTGGCAAAAATGCCTTATCCTGCAACAAACACAGGGTGTGGGTTTGCATGTGAGCTGTCATTAGTGTTAATGTCTGTGTTTAAAAATGACCACAAGGTCCAGGTACCATTAGAGGCCAAACAGGTTTTCATCTAATGGATTTAACAGTTGTTGTCTTTTTGTTTGTTTGTTTTAGAAGTAAAAAGTCAAGAGGAGAGAAACTTTAATCTCAAAATAATGTCACATATTCAACATTATATTTAAAAAAAAAAAAAAAAAAAAAAAAAAAAAACTACCTTAAAAGAGTTTCACTCAGACTTAAACAATCTAAAGTAAGCTGGGTCACTAACTGCTTACACTCAGGGGTCAAGGATTAATCAGCTCTGGATTCATATGTACATAATAAGGAGTGGGAGGAGAAGTTTCACCACTTTAAATATATATATAAAAAAATTAGTCATCTCTATAACGATTATACTTTAGGCCTAATAGTTATCTCATGCATGGATGAGACACTAAAACAAACAGGATTATATGCATGTTCTGAAACAAATGGCACCACCCCAAACAGTTCCCAAGTTTATATGATCAGTTAATGTATCTGTTATTTTGAAATTAAATAGCTTTTCGTGAGTAGGGTTTGAATTAATAAAAGGAAGCAAATCCTCAGATTTGATAGGCTGGGAGCGGCCACTGGTAGTTTTGTGAGATTGTGGCTTTATTTGATGAATCATCAAAGCTGCTTACAAAAGGTCTTTTGCAATGTCTTGAGGTCACTAATATTTCAAGACTTAGCTAACCATATAATAGACTCGACCTTTATTATCAAGTATATTACGCAGTAAAAAGAAGAGCGACATCCTGCTCTGAGTGATGATTTCAGCGAGGTTATGACAAGCTTATCATAGCACTGCGCGCTTTTAGTTATCTGATTAAAACAACACTCCCTCAGCGGGCTAACACTCTGATGTGAGGAGGAGGAAGGGTAATTCTTTCATTCAGGTGACACAGTCATTTAACATGGGTGATCTAGTTGGATAAATCCTGTAGAGACAACTGTATTTGTATTGTATACTTTTAATATATTTTCTTACACACACACAGGACATTGCAGCCAATGCTATGTGCACTTTAAAGTATGGTGGCTTTACTCGAACTGATATGAAAGATGTTCAACACAATTCACTACCTATTACTGAGCTTACTTAGAAAGAGCTTCACTACAAGCCGCCCATTTGTCCTGCTGTTGACTGTCATTACTGCTGTCATGGGAAGTCCAGCGGCAGTTTGTAGCACTTTGTCATCAGATTATGTGTCTCCCAAGAAGCTAGCATAGCCACAAGTGTCCAGTGAGGCAGTGACTGGGTGAACAGTCAGCTCGTGTGTCTGAAATGATACATTTTCCCAGCTTGGCACTTAGGTTAGTGCGAACACCAAAAAGGGCACGACCCAGTATTGAACAGTTGTTTCTATGGCTCGGATTAAAATCAATATAAGACACCAGTTTAGCGAACAGACCCAGACAGAGGGAGCACTGCACTACACACAGGCTTATTTTCCTTCTCTTTCACTGCCAATTCAAATCCACGTTTCTTCAATTTGTCCATGGGTGTCCTGACACAGTGGAGCTTCACCCGCAGCCACCTTCTCTCAAAAGAGCCCCCCCAACACAAACAGCTGCTGGCTGCGAGCCAGTCTGAGGGGAATGTGCAATTCAGCTCAGCACTTCACACCAGAGGAGAGCAAACAGAGGAGGAGTGCAGAAGCGCTCCGACTCACCGCAAAGCAAACACACCGGCAACGTGTCAAAGTCTCAGAGAGGAGAGTGACCTCGCTGACCGGTGCCGAGACGGTCACCGGGGAGCCGGAGGCATTTTTTCACCTCTTTGTCCCCCTCAGTCTCTGAAAGGATGTTATGTTGTAAATAACACTGCAGCGTTCATTCACTGGAGGCCCCATTGTGTGTTGTGAATGGGCGGCATTATGAGGGGGAGACATAAATATAAGACGAGGAAGAATGGCTGCTGCACACTTTTCCTGCGACTGTCCCGGCTTCTGTTTGCCGCTCACTGCAGCTTTTACATGTACAGACTGTGAGGCAGTTAACTGCCTGCTGAGAGTCTAAACACCTGCAGAAAGCCACCTTTATTTAGACAAAAACAAAGATAACCTTTAAGCTCTGCTGGAGCATTTTCCCACAACATGAACAGCTGCTCGTGCTTTTTGTTTTGAGAGTGAGGCAGCTTCACTCTTTACATGCACATTACTTCATGACAGCAGCCTTTATTCAGCTCACTTTTTATCTACTGGATCATGGTATTTAGGGTGGTCCTCTCTCAGAAGGCAGACCAGACAGCACTACTGTTTTTGAGCTCAGTGATCTTAAGTGGAGATGTGGGAAAAACTTCAGCTTCACCGAACTGCAAACAATGAAAAGGGAGCTTCGCAAAATGTGTTAACACTGGAAACCCGTGAATTCAAACCCAAGCCGAGTCCACCCAAGTAAAAAGGTCGAAGGTAAGGTGGCTTTGTGAGATGTCCACAACTAACTCTGCTAGTCCTTCCCCCAATTACAGGAGCTCATACCAACTCTGGCAACTCAGCAAGTGTTGGAAATGACGTTTAGCTTACTACTTTAATCTTTCATGCAATAAAATGAATAAAATTTCAGACTTTCTGCCACAAAACCAAAAAAGTTATATAGATTTCAATGCATGGAACTGGATTCAAACAATAACAGCCCTAATCCTAGATGCTGTCAAATAACCGGATGGTCACGGATTGAATTTCATAGCTTCTGTGTTGCATAAAGTTAAGATCATCATGTTAACAAAACACAAAATGGGTCATCAGCAGGTTGACAGTAAACAGATAACATCATTGTAAATACACGATCTGTTAACAGCTACATTTAAAACTAAATACTCAAACAGGCCACTTATACAACAGCACCGAGCTGCAGTGCCAGGACTCCGTCGGCCTGTTTTCATTGATTTTGGAATCTGATAAACTGCTTTTCCCACGCACGAAGTCGGAACTTTGCTCCGGCTTTCATCATTAGCGTCATGATTTACAGACCCCCACATAAATTCTGCTGTGATGAGCTGGGCATGAGCCATACCCTTGAACGTGCACATACACGCTGAGCACCTGGATTTGTTTCAGGCAACTTTCTTTTCCCTTTCATTTAGAAGAAGTGGGAAATTTCCCACTGATGTGTTTCAACAAAACTGATCTCAAAAGATGGAAGCGCTGACTTTTTGTAGGACACCAAAACAAAGAAAAAAAAAAAACCAAACAAAATAAACATGGTACAAACCTCTTGAAGGTCTCATTAGGGTCTCTTTGACACATGAGAGGCTCCAGGGCAGAGGATACCGATGGGCTGTTAAGGAGCTCTTCGTACCCTGGAGAGAGGAGAGGAGAGGCCCTCAGCTGTTCCACCAAGCCCAGGACAAACCTCCACAGCACTATACTCGTCTGTTCCTCCCTCTGGCAGAAGTGGGCCGCAAGGCAACGCTGTGCCAACCCAACTGCCAGCCCTGCCTTTGAGGTGGGGGACACCACCTCGGTGCACAGAGCTGTCTTCCCGGCACCAGGTCCCCCCGTTACCAGGATCCCGGGAGCTTGCCCGGGCCCCGAGCGGGCGTCCAGGCAGCGACGCAGCTTGTCCAGGGCCCATTCCCGGCAATAAAAACGCCGGCCCCGAAGCAAGCTGGAGCTGCTGCCAAATCCACTGCTGCTCATTTGTTCCTGGGGTCCTGACATCCAGGGGACAACTTAGCACTGTGAATGTCACATCCCATACTCGGTGACTAACTCCACTCCTCTTTGTGGTACAGCTGCAGCCGGTGTGTGTGTGACAGCTCTAGGCAATAACTGGATATTTCTTTAGCTTGTCAGTTTCTGAAAGTGTTGCATCAGGCGATTATTATCGCTAGTTGTCTTTCTCCCGTAGGTCCCAAGGTGTAAGGCTGACAAAAAAAAAAAAAAAAAAAAAAAAAAAAGAGTCAGAAAAAGGTTAAGTCAGGAAAGGTGCACCTCTTCATTCTCTCTCAACGTCTTGATCTTTGTGTCGCCGAGTCTGAAATGCTACAGTTCACCATGCTTCTCGTGGGGGATCATGGAGCTGCTCTGTCAGATATCAAGAAAGAGGGAGAAGGAAATGAGGAATGAGTCAATGACAGCATGTATCTCACCCCCTCCCCTGTCTGAGTTGCCCTCCGTGTGCTCCAATTACAGCCACAGTTTCCCCTCTTCTCTCACTTTCTGTCCTGCTTTTTTGAGAATCGACCCAAAACTGCAGCTGTAGCATGACATTTTTTTCCCCTTTCCCACACCCACGATCTTTGCCTTCCCTCAACCCCCCCCCCCCTCTCTCTCTCGCTCTCTCTCATGCCTTCCGGTTTTTCTTGTTTTGTTTTTTTTTGTCTCCACCCTCTCTCAGTGTTTCACAGCATGTCCGGGCATGCACGGGTGATCAAGGTAGAGGAGTGGTGAGGGGGAGGACTCATGTGATCATAAGCCACTCTACAGCTGACAGGTGGGAGGAGTTACCTGGGGTCAAGGTTCAATCGCAGGACACTCCGTCAGCTGTAGGAAAGGTATCTGCCAGACTACAGCACTAAAGTTTTGTGTCAAGAAGGTAAGTTGTGTTGCTGGCATCAAAACACGAGCCTCGAATTTCACTTTCTTTTGTTCTGATTCACTTTGAGTTAATTAATTAGTCATAAATCATTTACTAGGCGAAAGTGCCAAACATTTTATCCTCCTTATATCATTATAAAGAGAATGTGTTTGATATTTTGACTGCTGATCTAGAGCAAAACAGCTCACTCACTGAGAAAATATAATGACATATCCTTTGTTTTCTGTTATTTATGGGAAGCGTTTCAGCAGTAACACCAATCATAACACCGCTAATTTGACTATTCTCTTTCTGACTTCCACTTTGCTGATTAAAACCTAGTTTTTAATTAAAGTGTGATGAGGGCGCATGCAAACTGGAAAACATAAACAAATCAAACAGAGTCCTCTGAACCTTTCTGAATTATTACACGTTTAGGAGCTCACTTCTCCTACCTGTACTTTCATTAAAGAGGGGCGGCATCTTCTTCGGTCAAACACACTCTGGCATTTCCTGGACCAGCGTTACACCCTACATTTAAAACAAACAAAAAAGAGGATCAGCAAATCAAGTTTTTAGTTTCTATTTTGTGGTAGCCAATCATGATGGACAAACCGGGAGAAAAAAAAAATATGCTGGAGGAACACTAACCTCTTTATTTTCTGTGCAATTAAAAGCACCTTTTGAGAGCTCCTGTATGTATGATTATGTTATCTGCTGTTTTTAAAAGCCGTCCCACAACATTCCACATTTTTTCCTGCTGTGAGGCAAACACTGAAAAGCTGAATGGTTGGGTTTTTGAGCCTATATGATACCAAGCACATGTCACACATATCCATTTTTCACATATGAGACAATGAAGAGAAGAAAAAAAAAAAGCTTCTACATGCAAACTGCCAATACATACTTTAAGTTCTTCTGATTGGACAAAAAAGTGTATAGTATCACGAAAAGGCAGTAAAAAGACGAGTCTGGTTCTCATGAAGATCTTTGAAGAATTCGGACAAAGAATGCAACGGGCCTCTGAGATAAACTCGGCGTGGTGACGATGTTGATGAGCGTGCACGCTGTTCTTCATTTCAAGTCAGTGACTAATCAAGCATCAGCTACAGGAAGCTGAATCTGACGGATGAGACTGTGATTTAACACTTGAAAGACCCTGCTGCTGTGCATATCATCGACAGCACGCCAGCCTGCTGACAGCGTAATTCAAAGAGCAAAGGAAGCCAAGAGCCACCAGCCGACGTTCCCAACCTGTGCAACTTTTAGTCTGTATGCTTTCTCAGGCAAGGAATACCCTCCTATAGGTGGATGACACATATGCTGCACCGTCGGCTGACAAGTGCCAAATACTGAAAATCAACTAGAGAATGAGAGATGTGCTGTTTTAGCAGCACACTGATGACAGTAATGAGCAAACTTGGCACCAAGCAGAGAAGTTGTCTACATTCTTGTCATTACTTGTGGTTACTAACAAAGCCCTTTGGACCTGCTATGCAGCCTGAGCAGATACTGGTGCAGAACCCAAAGCTGAAGCCTTCAATAGCAAGCTGTCTAATTTATTCATTTATGTATTCAGTTAGAAAAAGTTAAACATTGACGGAATCAAAAGTTATTCAGACTGTAAGGTTGGAATTATTTAGGAATACAATCATCTGTTACTACTGAAGATGACTTTTCAGGCACCAGAAGCAGACACCCAGAAAATAAGGTACCTCTAACTCCATGCTCCAATTACAGTAACCCGGTTTCTCATGCAGTGTGAACCTAAAGTGCATGTGAATGCACTGAATGAAGTTGCTAGGCAACCAGCAAAGAGGTTGCACACCATTCCATTAAGATTTTTTTCCCTTTTCTTACACCCTCTGACTCCCACAAGAAAACTGAAAAAAAAATGTGTGCGTACAACTTACAGCATTTGTTTGGAAGTCTGAGCAATGTGATTATTTGCTCTGGAGCTGAAGGTTCAGCACAGAATTGAAGCAAGCTGCTGTGCTTTGTGTTATGACTAAAACAGGGCAAAGAAAAGACAGCCCAACTCTACCTGCTGTACCAGAAATTAAAAAGCGGAGTCAGACCGATCGATACTGGATTTTTGGGGTTGAGACAAACACTCATTTTATAACATTTTAACTGTACATTAAAGGAAAACCCTTAAACCAACAGTGAGGCAAACCAGTAGCTCTGTTGTGCCATTATGAGCACTTTAAAGTGTTCTCTTCCATGATGACAGGATCTACATGCACACTAGGCCTACACAAATGGCTGATTGAGTAAGATGTGATTCTAATGTTGCTGTTTACTGTTAAGCGGTGCACATACAGGATGAGACTAGAGGTTATGCAGAAAAGACAGAGCATGAAAGTGACTTAAAGAGATCACAGGTGAAATAACTGCGGTGGGGACCAAGTTAAGAGCAGAAGACTGAGTGGGAAATATGCAAGATGATCATCTGTGCAGAAGTGCCTACAACGTCCACCACAGCAACCAGCATCCCCTTCAAAAAAATCCACACACAGCAAGCAATTCCCTTGATATGTGGACAAAGCTTCAGACTCAGCATCATCAAAACATCAGCTGAGGGAATCATTTTTCTCCAGAATGATTTTTCGCCCCTCCAGTAGAGTTCCAGTGGAACATTAGACTATACTGGTGCATATCGGTGCTACTATAGGGTTCACAAAAAGAGAGATGGATAAATGACATCCATTTCCCGGCAGCTGAAGGCTGTTTCCCGAAGCGGTTCTTTCGCTCCTTCCACATTTCTTAACAAAAGACGCAAAAAGCAGAGTTTGCTGCAACTGTGATGCACATGCATTTACACAGCGCCTTTTTTCTGGTCGTACAAGCCACATTTTCACAAAAACTATAAATTCATGCAGTGTTTTATTCTATACACTTCAAGCACTTCGCGTGTGCATAGCCAATTTACAGTCACCAATTAATCGAACAAAAAATGTAATTTTTTCTTGAAAATGATTATTAGCTCATGTTAATCAACGTCACAAGGTCATTATCTGCAAATACCTTCAGACGATTCTTTATCACCGGATCACAAATTCCCACAATTACCCAGCGTGCACGGCACACAGCAGATCAGCTGCAAGCACTCTGGACGCGTTTGTCTCGCTGCTGGAATCCACAGGTTGTCAGCGTGCCTGCTCCCACACCAAATGCTGGACGATTCTCCCACAGGTGTGACCAAAGATATCCCGTGATAATGTGTCAAACTGCTTCATTAGGCGTCGCCATTCAAAATATGAGCACAAATCTGTTCGCGGAAAGGCTGTTTTTAGTCAAAGCTCACAGAGAAAAAAAAATCTCCCTCCTGTGCAGCAGGACACCGCATCTGACTTGTAAATGCACACAGCGTGATCTTACCTGCCACGAACGCTGCTCTTCTCCGTCTGCCGCTCAGAGGCTCACACTCCCACAGCCCCTCACCGGATTTTAATCACGTGTCTCCAACAATTCTTCATACCATCACCTTAAAGGTGAACTTAATCCTACTGGGAATTACATTTAAAGGACAGTCATTCCTTCCTTACTCCTTAAACAGTGTGTTTTGAGGGCACACATTTAGACTGGACAACAGATTTTACTACTTATGCTAAATATAGTTAAGAGAAATAAAAAAAAATCTAAAGATAAAGCAAAGAAAGCGTAAACCGTCGAATTTGATTGCTTATTTTATTTTATTTTGCTGAAACTGCACATTCACTGACAATAATAGATACTGGGCCTTTCATTTTAAAAAACATCTTTCTTGCAATAAGAGGAGCTGGTTTTTAAAGTGACCTGTGAGTGACGTGTTTGCACCAAAGCAAACAGACTCTGCTTTAAGCCACGAGATCCGGTAAACGGTCCCATAATCACAGTTGAACTCACAGTGAGATGAGAAGTGACCTTGTTAGCCGATTGTTCACATTCTAACATATACGTATAATAATAAAATTAAATACCAAAAATCATTTTCAAAAAAAGATTTAGCAAGTTTGCAAAATGAAATATAATGCACATAATTATGTTTAAACATAGAGTCCACACACATATAGATAAAATATGTGAAAGAGCTATGAAAAAGACACCAAAGACTTATTCAGTAAAAATGCATCATCATTGTTGTTGTTGTTGTTGGTGGTGGTGTTGTTGTAGTTGTATGTGACCTCCTAATTTGAATTCACTTCAGGACTGTAAAGAAGAAATATTTTTATCCCTTTCATTCCTGTTGCGCAGAAGTCAGTCACTGAGTTCTACAGACCCCTGGTGGCTATTTGTTGTAATTACATGATGACAACACAGCGTCACCATGACACCGTTTGTTATCTCGTCTTCGAAATTTAGAATTCAGAATTCCTTTATCGTCATCGACTAATAAAATAAAATAAAATTGTGTCCACTACCTCGAAAGGAACACACTTACTCACTCACAGAAACAGGTTCGCACACAGTTTCAATCAGGTAAGCTTAAATGACGTTAAAATGGGATGGAGCAACGCTTTGTGTGAGTGTTAGTACTCTTACAAAATATTACATTTGTCTGAGAAAGTCTTACAATAGAATAATAAATGAAAAATGTGTGTTGCAGATTGCGTGCAGACCAAACAGTCGTGTTTTGGATGACTGTGTTGAATGCTGAGCTGTAATCCACACAAAAAATAGACACGCGTTTGTTCCTTGCTGTCTGGGTGGTGCTAAAGAGCATGGAGGGTGATGCAAATGATATCATCAGTTTTGTATAACTACTGATGTGAGTCCACAGTAGGTTGGAGAGAATCCATAAAGTCTCTGAGGACCAGTCCCTCCAGACATTTCATGATTTTTGCTGTTTGAGCAACTGGCATGTTGTCGCCAAACATGTTATCACAGACTGTTTGAGAACAACACTAGTGGATGTCTTACAGGAGGTGTGGACAGTGCATTCATTCATTATGAATTCCTCATCCTGGAACAGCACCTGGACCACCTGCTTTCCCTACATTCATATTACAGAGTGTGCTGGCATCCGCAATCTGTATGAGGCAGCTGACTGACATACTCACTGGTCATACTGGAGTCTACTTTGGATTATTTCTTTTCTGTGGCTGTTCTGAATATGGTGTGCCACAAGGTGCTGTTTTGGGGCCTTTGCAATTTCTGTTATATACAGTGGGGCAAAAAAGTATTTAGTCAGCCACCGATTGCGCAAGTTCCCCCACTTAAAATGATGACAGAGGTCAGTAATTTGCACCAGAGGTACACTTCAACTGTGAGAGACAGAATGTAAAAAAAAAAAAAAAAAAATCCATGAATTCACATGGTAGGATTTGTAAAGAATTTATTCGTAAATCAGGGTGGAAAATAAGTATTTGGTCACCTCAAACAAGGAAAATCTCTGGCTCTCACAGACCTGTAACGTCTTCTGTAAGAAGCTTTTCTGTCCCCCACTCGTTACCTGTATGAATGGCACCTGTTTGAACTCATCATCTGTATAAAAGACACCTGTCCACAGCCTCAAACAGTCAGACTCCAAACGCCGCCATGGCCAAGACCAAAGAGCTTTCGAAGGACACCAGGAAAAGTATTGTAGACCTGCACCAGACTGGGAAGAGTGAATCTACAATAGGCAAGCAGCTTGGTGTGAAAAAAATCAACTGTGGGAGCAATCATCAGAAAATGGAAGACATACAAGACCACTGATAATCTCCCTCGATCTGGGGCTCCACGCAAGATCTCATCCCGTGGGGTCAAAATGATCATGAGAACGGTGAGCAAAGATCCCAGAACCACACGGGGGGACCTGGTGAATGACCTGCAGAGAGCTGGGACCAAAGTAACAAAGGTCACCATCAGTAACACACTACAACGGCAGGGAATCAAATCCCGCAGTGCCAGACGTGTTCCGCTGCTGAAGCCAGTGCATGTCCAGGCCCGTCTGAAGTTTGCCAGAGAGCACATGGATGATACAGCAGAGGATTGGGAGAATGTCATGTGGTCAGATGAAACCAAAGTAGAACTTTTTGGTATAAACTCAACTCGTCGTGTTTGGAGGAAGAAGAATACTGAGTTGCATCCCAAGAACACCATACCTACTGTGAAGCATGGGGGTGGAAACATCATGCTATGGGGCTGTTTTTCTGCCAAGGGGACAGGACGACTGATCCGTGTTAAGGACAGAATGAATGGGGCCATGTATCGTGAGATTTTGAGCCAAAACCTCCTTCCATCAGTGAGAACTTTGAAGATGAAACGAGGCTGGGTCTTCCAACATGACAATGATCCAAAACACACCGCCCGGGCAACAAAGGAGTGGCTCCGTAAGAAGCATTTGAAAGTCCTGGAGTGGCCTAGCCAGTCTCCAGACCTCAACCCCATAGAAAATCTGTGGCGGGAGTTGAAAGTCCGTGTTGCTCGGCGACAGCCCCAAAACATCACTGCTCTCGAGAAGATCTGCATGGAGGAATGGGCCAAAATACCAGCTACTGTGTGTGCAAACCTGGTAAAGACCTATAGTAAACGTTTGACCTCTGTTATTGCCAACAAAGGTTATGTTCAAAGTATTGAGTTGTATTTTTGTTATTGACCAAATACTTATTTTCCACCCTGATTTACCAATAAATTCTTTACAAATCCTACCATGTGGATTCATGGATTTTTTTTTTTTTTTCACATTCTGTCTCTCACAGTTGAAGTGTACCTCTGGTGCAAATTACTGACCTCTGTCATCATTTTAAGTGGGGGAACTTGCACAATCGGTGGCTGACTAAATACTTTTTTGCCCCACTGTAGGTTCTTCTTCAGCAAATTTTTAACTACGTTTCTTATCACTGCTACCCAGATGACATTCAGTGAGATATCACTTTTAAGCCACAATCATATGACCCCTTATGAGCAAGCACTTTGGCGACAGCAGGAAGGAAAATCTTCCCTTTAACAGGTGGAAACCTCCAGCAGAACCAGGCTCAGGGAGGGCACGGCCATCTTCCATGACAGTTTGGGTGTAAGTGAATGAGACAGGACAAAGACATACTGTGAAAGAGAGCCAGAGATTAATAATAACAATTAAATACAAGTGTATAAACACACTGGCTCCCTATTAACTTCAGTGTCACTTTTCTTTGCTAGAAAGCAGCAAAAAACTTCTTTGTCAACTGTAATGACTTTGTCTTCATTTTTTTTTTTAGCATTTTGGTTTGGAATCATGTTATGATATTTGTCTTATAATATAAATCCTGTGTGATATTTTACAGTGCACATGCTAATAATCACAATATCCATCTTAAAACTGTCTTAAATATCTTGCAAACACAATATTCCCATATCTGTACAAATGCAAACTGTATGAATCTGTAGAACTGCAGGATGACTTACCTGACCTGGACGTCCTTTAGGCCTAATTAGAAAACAAATTTTTCATATCCGCATCAAAATTTCAGAGGATCACAAATATCCACAAATAATTTGTTAATAACCCACACACTTTAAAATCAATAAAGATTTATACTTTGCATCGTATATGCAGGTGTAGGTGTGCGGCAGACAGATTTGTGGACCCGAAAACGCAGGATGAACTAAAAACACACAACAAAAGGCAAAAGACTAAACTAAACAGTGACAACTTCAAAAACTGACTCAGTGACAGGCAGGAAAGCAGACAGAGCCACTTTCTACAATTAGTAAGAACATGACAGAGAACAGAGGGAACCGCAGATAATACACACACACACACACACACACACACGATAACGAGGAACAGGACACAGGTGGGAACACAGCTGACGCTAATCACACTGACGAGACAGGAGAAGCAAAACTGAACATAATACACACGAGATGTAGGCTGTATCCCAATTCAGGGTCTGCAGCCTTAAAGTACGCAGCCTCAACGATCCTCAAGGGCCGCGTACTCAAAGACCGCTAAGGCCGGAAGTGCGAGGCTTGTGAAATGGGACGGTCTAGCCTCCGTTGCGCTGCCCAGGTTGCCTAGCAACCATGATACTAACAGCTGGAAACGTGTCATACAGCTTTGTTTGACAGAAATAAAGGAGAAAATCTTTTGTTCATTTGTTTGTTTGTTTCTACATGAGCTTTGATCATTCTCTGTAGGATTAAGCTCAGCTATTGAACGGCATATATTTTAAAGTAAAGGCTTTAAAACCAAGTTAGTACAAACGTCACTAATGTCACATAACTTTGCCGACATGTGGCCAACAGTAACGTTTTAATGTTCTTCGTTATTAAACATTTGCACATAAATAAGTGACATAATATTCAGTACTTAAAGTTTACTCTTCAGGCGCCCCTCATCCGCCGTTTTTTTTCGGCAAAGTTATCCACACCCACCGCCGCACTATGCATTCTGGGATATGTTGGGCCACGAAGTCTACACTGCCACAGCCTTAAAATTCAGGGAAATGAAGGACTCATTTCAGGGCCGCATTTCGAGCAGCCTTTGAATTGGGACAGCCTTTGGCGCGCCGATGTGACGTAATCGGCCTTGAAATGCGTACTTTAAGGCTGCAGACCCTGAATTGGGATGCAGCCGTAGACTATCAAAATAAAACAGGAACTAACACAGACTAGATCAGCGGTCCCCAAACCCCAGGCAACAGACCCTTACCGGTCTGTGGCTGTGTCCCAATTCAGGGTCTGCACACTTGAAGTACGCATTTCAAGTGCGGTTACGTCACCGCCACGCGACGATGGCTGTCCCAATTCGAAGTGTACTTCAAATGCATACTCCAAATGCGCCGTCGATTTCCCCAAATATCAAGCGTGGTCCGGTGCACGCATCGTGGTCCCATATATCCCATAATTCATAGCGTGGCCGTGGATAATTTTGCCGCAAAATACGGCAGAAGGGAGCAGCCGAAGAGGTTTTTTTTTTTCCTCTAAACTTTATTGAACTTATAAAGCAGAAATCCACTTGGCAAAGCAGCAGCTCGGTACTCTGTAAATAAAAGGCAGGAGATGACTTACGCTGGACAGTAAAACACAGAAATATTCCTCAACTGTATCGTTTTCATTACCTGTCCACAAGTTCACGTCACACCTTAATAAATGTGGGTCAGTGGCGGTGAAGTGAAGGAACGCAATGTTTCCTACCTACAAGGGTGCAAATAACTGTAAATCTCTGCCAACGGCCAGAGCTCAAGTGGTCCATTTAGTGTAACATACCGTTCTAACAGAAGTTTAGGGGGACCCGCATCAAGCTTTCATTGAAAGAAATTTAAAAACACCAACTTGGACCAAGCACTCGCAGCTTCAGGTTTGCTGAGGAATGCCTAATTGCCCACACCTGAGCTTATGAAAGGAGCAAAGACCAGCTCCGCCCACCAGGGGCGGTTCCCAGACTCAGGTCTCACCTGTCACACTAAATATATGTGAAATGAGAACTTGTAAAGGTACTCACCTGTCCTGGTTGCTTCTTGCAGGATGTGGAGCAAAAGAGTGAAAGTGGCTCAATCACCTGCTTAAGAGCTCCTGGAGCAGTTTAGTGTGCCAGGTTAGGGAGTATGGTTAAAGAGGGTTTTAATTTAGATAAAAATGGGTGAAGCTTATGTTATTGGTTTGTTTATAGTACGTGTTGGAAATATGTATATGTTTGTGATGTGCTTTAATGTTATTGTATGTTTGTTTGTGTGGAGGGTTATGTTTTCATGTTGGTTACTTGCTCACCTGAAAAGGTAGAGTATAAAAGGAAGTCATTTTGTTTAGTTAGTGGGGGTTTTTTTTGTGCTGTTAACATGTGCCTTCTTTAATAAAATGCCAATCCATGGATGTATTTTACTCCAGTCTCGCGTCATGTTATTAGACAGAACCTATGACCGCCGGCCAAAACTGACAACAACGAAAAACACTAAACCTGAAAAACAAAACAAACCATTCCTCGGGATTCCCATATGCTTGTTTGGCATTCACCTAGGGACCATTTTTGATCCGAGGACACCACAAGGGTTACATAAAGCAGAACACAAAAAGTCTAAATGCATAAACAATGGGTCACAGACCCACGACAATGACATCTTGTTTAAATTCAAATGTACAAAACAGGTTACACACTACGTAATGGATTGCTCAACAATGACACTGCAGACGGAAAACACATTCAGGGCCAGTATTTGTCAGCTTCACTACAACAACAATCTTTGTGCCAAAGATAGACTAGTGATGCAACGGGGCTTCTGTATGTGGAAAGAATTTTCTCCAAACAGAACAACAACAATATGTCCTCATGAGCAAATACGCAGCACTGTGCCACTGCTTTGTAACAGATGAGTCAGAGGTCTTCATTTAGAAGCGAATGCAATATTTAGCTAGTGTCAGTGTCAGTGGCAACATAAAGGTTTTACCCATTTAACACACTGTAAAAGTGCAATAACTTAAAGGATTACATTTAAACATGAAACCTTGGTTTATTGTTTAAGAGTATTTCCAATGGAAATCATAAGTCAGTATAATAGTAATGAACATGTATAATGATTCACTTACTACATAAAGACCAACCTGCCTGTTCTATGCTTGGTTTTTGCTGTTGAATTGTGTCGTGCACTTTAGACTGAACCAGTGCGGCCTTTTGAGTCAGAAATAAATTTTTTAAAACCAAATGTAACATAATAATGTAGCAATTTACCCCCACACAGAAACAAGGAGGGTATGAGTCCATCTTATTCCTCACCTAACAACATATTTAACATATAGTACATGGGGTACTAACTTGAGCCAAGAATAATTTTACTGTACAAGTAATCATAGTAATCATAATATATATATAGCACTCCCAAATGCCTCCTTACTCTGTCTCTAAAGGAGAGGCCAAACATGCTTCAGAGGAAGCACATTTCTCCTTGTATCACAATCTCATCTCTCCTTACACCACCCAGAGAGCATGAGGGGCAGAACGTAGATCAACCTATAAATTGACAGCTTCAGGGTCAGCTCTCTCGTCACCCCATTACTGCAGATGCCACATCGATCTCTCAGTTTCCTGCTCCACTCTCCCGTCACTCATGAACAAGACCCTGAGATATTTAAAGTCCTCCACTAGTGTTGTGCGATAGCAAATTTTGGTATCGATCTAATACCAGTTAAAAAAAGTGCCAGTATTGCTGATACTCAGAGGTGTGGACTCGAGTCACATGACTTGGACTCGAGTCAGACTCGAGTCATTAATTTTATGACTTTAGACTTGACTTGAAAAAATGTTCTAAGACTTGTGACTTGACTTGGACTTTTACACCAATGACTTGGGACTTGAATTGGACTTGAACCGGTTTACTTGAAAAGACTTGATATTTTACCCCAAATATAAAATTTAACATGCATATTATATAGAGATTGAAAATGTGACGTCATTCACGGGTAGAACCGCAAAGGATTCTGGGAACTCGTGGCAAGCGGTACTAGGCTTTCAATTAAAATCAGTTATACAGCAATAAAAAGAAACACAAAAATGTCAAGAAGCTGTTGTATTATTAACTGCAATAGCCGGTCGCATGACAGCCACGGGAAGCCGACGGGTAAAGAGATCGGTTGTTATCGGATTACGTCGTTGAAGAGAAATTGTTCGAGCCATGTTTCCAAAGTAACAAAGACGCGACGGATGGCCTGGATTGCAGCCATTCTAAGACCAAATATAACGTCCCAGAACACTCCAGCTCACAGGTTAGTCTGCTCCAAGCATTTACACGAAGGTCAGTCTGCTGTTGTAGTTAATGTGTCATTTTTCTTAACATAATTGGTGATATAGGTTACAAGCAAGTCTGGCGCTGAACAGAAATTGTCGCGCTATGCTCCTTTATTTATTGTGCATAAATAGTGAATTGTCCTGACACAATATTGCGTTTCGCTTCTGTTATTATGGTACATTGACAAAAACATATACTTTTATTCACAGGATAAAACAGGTTTTTTGTATCACTAATTGCCCAGTACGATTACAGCATACAATATTATTGTCACTGCTACATTTCTGTGATGCTACCAGAAATTATTTCCACTACTAATTAATTACAGTTGAGCTCAAAGGTTATATTAATAAACGGTTAAGGAATGTGTATTTATGACGACGATTTGTGAGACTGGTAAACTTATGATACGTACGATGGTCTTTCGTTCTACACGGTGCATTTCAAGGTCCTGCACCCATCCGGCGGTAAACTGTACCTGGGCTTGTTGCAGTGACCGGAAGTTACTAAACTTCATGAGTGTATGCACTCACTCCAAGAACCGTATGATTATAAATATGCATATAAATATGCTACGATGAGATAGCTGACTTCATCTAACTAGCAAATGTTGTCCAGGCTACGTTGGTGATGCAGTTTTTTTTAATGTGTATGATATTTTTGTCATGCGATTTTAAAGCCGGTCCTACAACCGCATCCAAGAATAACATGCAGCTTATCTCAGAACTGTCGGTGAAAATTATTCTTGGAGCTAAGTTTAATTGAGCTGCATTTTAAAGAGGTGCAATTTTACAATTTGTGTATATTTTCTAAGTTCGCTATTTTGTCATGTGTTGAGAAAAACACAGATTTTAAAATTACATGGTCTAATATTTACATTTAGCATAACTGCAACATGCTTTTTTTTTTTTTTTTTTTAAAGACTCGAAAGGACTTGAAATTCAAAGTTTCAGACTTGAGACTTGACTCGGACTTTTACACCAGTGACTTGAGACTCGACTCTGACTTGCCTGACATTACTTGAGACTTGACTTGAGACTTGAGGATAAAGACTTGAGACTTACTTGAGACTTGCAAAACAATGACTTGGTCCCACCTCTGCTTATACTTGTTTCCCTATCTCACTTAGCTGCTGGCAGTATGAACCAATCTCTCACTATGGTTGTGCAGGGACCAGAAACAACTAAAACCAACTAACACTAAACACACTACTGGGTGCACATATTGCACCTAGTTTGCCTCGTGCAATGTTCAGGGCACGCTGGCATGTGACAGGAGGAGCATACAGTTTCCACCCCCTCTCTGTGATCCAGGAGCAAAGGTAACACCTTTTTCAAGTAGATCTCCCTGCTGAGCACTGGACCGTCAGCAGGTGGAGTTTTACTCACTCCTGGGAGGTGCAGCTCAGAATAAGACTTGTTAGTAGCAGTTTTAGGTCTCCTTTTCATGTGTTGCATGAGCAAGGCGCAGTCCACTCCAGCAATGTCCCCAACATCAAGTCTGAGAAGATCCCCATCAGCATGATGAAGGCAGTAATAGTAAAATAATGCTATGTCTCAATCTTTACAACCTTTACATCTAATATGCTTTTTATGGTCTGAATAAAATATCGGCTTGTTTGCATTTTACACAGCAAGTCATCTTTTTTAGAGTTGGATTTGTGGCTATTCTGCAAATATAAACAGACAAACAAACACTCTGAATGGAACCCACTTGATTTAGATTAACTTTTATTTTGTATTGTTTCTGTGAAATGCCTTAGACTGGGAAGTTCTTTTGATATTAAAACTGTATTTTGTATTTGTATATTGGCCAGTCTGTGGCAGCAGTTGTGCGGAAATTTAAACAGCTCGCTTAACTTTCTCTCTATCTCTCCACACTATTCCACGTCTGCTCCCACTGATTTCCTTAATTCCCTCCCTAATACTAATCATTTCCCTCCTCCGCCTCTATGACAGCCACTCATCTCTTTGCCGTTAGCAAATTGAATCTTTCCACTCTCTTTACAGATTTATATGTCAGTGTTTTCCTGTTATTTTCCCTCAAAGACTTAAAACATTTAAATTGAGAGCTGTTATTGTTTCCCATGTTGGCATGGTATCCATTAGTGTGAGAAGAAGATGTGTTTATAATACAGAAATACACAATTGTTTTGTTTTGTTTTTTTACCTCTAGCTGTTATTAATGGATATGGCTGTGATAGTGACAAAGAACCTCACAAACAGAATGAGTGCCTAATTGCGAAGTACTTTAAACAAATGATTGACAAGGCCTTAACCTTGACTGAGGCATACAATGCTCCAAGTCTGTCACGTTGTGCACGTAGTACAAAGCAAATGTTTGCAAGCTGATTTTCAATAAAAATCAGCGCTGTCTTCCTCTGTATTGCTGACATGATGGAAGTTCACTGTAGAATACGTGTTGCACAGCATGTTTGAGGTTTGTGCTCTTTCGCCCTCAGATTAAAGAGATAAACAGGGTCATTGAAAACAAGAACTGAAAATGATCATTCATTTGATGTTTAGGCACACAGCTTCAAACCAATCTGTGCTGCAAAATCAGTAGCAGTGTGCCCCCGTGCGTCAGCACTTTCAGTTTGCAAAACAGTGGATGGATTCATTTGAGTTTTTTAATGAATCATCTGAGTATTTTACATTGTAAAAACACTTCAAATTATAAGGCTTCAAAATATTCAAATGATTGATTGAAGTAATTGAGAGTTTCTATTTGCGGGAGAAGTGATCGACTAAAGATCATAACAAGGAAACAAAATGAACTCTGTCAGCAAGTGATTAAAGGTAGTTGGTCTTAAATTCAAATTTTGAAAAGTTAAACGGGCAAAACCTTTGTTAGAATTAGAGTTTACAAATCCTGCAAATGTGCAGAAAGTTATTTACATGGAAAATAACAAGAAAAAAAGCAAGTTAGGAATAAACGCCAAGATGAAGGCAAACAGCTTTCCTTTTCAGTGATCAACAGAATATTTCAGCATATTCAAACCCCTGGTATCTCATAAATAATTTTTTAAAACGACAATAACATTAACATTTATGATATTGTTTGGGTTTTACATATGTACCGGATGTCTCCCTAGACTGATATAAATGTTGTTCTGGCTGAGCCAGAATTCTAATGAAAGAGGATCAGATTAAAGGAGATTCTCCAATCAGACTCTAAGAGGATGTTTTTTGTTTGTTTTTTACTCCTTAAGTGTAGGGATTGTGTATCTGGTGTATTTGTGATATTTCTGTTGATGACTAAACTCGACTGCGCTCGGATCATCGGCCTTTATTCTTATTGACATTCCTAAACAAATAGAAGATGTGGGATGACAAAGCTTATCTTTGCGTGTGAGGGCCACACATAGGCCCACAAGTTCAGGTTTCTGAGGTGATGTGTGCATCTAGGTTACGGTACTTTTTAATTCTCATCATACTGATTGGAATCCATGCAAACCCAAGCAATATATCACACAAGTGATTTTTTTTTCTATCATTCAAATTTTTTTAATAACAGGCAAGAGGTCTGCATTGTCTGTGTGTCTATTTGAGAAGCATCTTAGACAGGCAGAGTTTCTCAGAAGCAAAGGTGGGCAGAGGTTCACAGACTTGCAAAGCACTGCATTTCAAACCTGTTGCACAATTTCAGAAAAAATATCTTTCACCTTAAAATTGCAAAGACTTTGAATGTGTCTTCATCTGCAATACATAATATCAAAGATTGAGAGAGTCTAGAGATCTCTCTGCATGAGGGACAAGGCCAAATTTTGGAGCATCATGAAATGAAAAACATGACAAAGAAGGATCTGAAAATGTTAAGCAGCTAGAGTCCTGTAAGGACAGAAAAAGGGGACAATCATCTCCCAAAAGTCCAGCAGCTGGTATCCTTAGTTCCCAGATGTTCCCTGGAGTGCTGACAACAGAAGAGGTTTTGCTACTTTGTGGTACATTCAAGTTCTTCAGATTCTGTCATATTCATTTTAAAGATTGAAGGTATTTTCTATAAATAAAATATGGCTTTATGAGATTTGTAAACCATTGCATTCTGTTTTTCTGTTTACATTTGACACATCCTTGCAGTTTTGGGGTTTGTGTTTGGCCGTTTAGCTCTTTTCTTGTGCACTACTTTCCTCCCATTTGCATACATGATAAGAGAAAGCAGCAACAAGAAACCAACGCAAACAGAGCATGGATGCATGACGACAGATGTGCCACTAAAGAACAGCAGGAAAGGAGGAGCGAAAGCATAAGTGGGTTGCAAAGTGGCTGGCAGTTCTCAGAAATGTGCCAATTGGATGTACAGAAGGACATCAGCAGAGCAGTCAGTTGATGAGGGCTGCCCCTGAGATAAGCTGATCTGCCACGGCTTGACTTGTAGATGCAATGAAACAATGTTCACAGACAAGTTTGTCAGTCATCGTTGGAATTTAACTGCGCAGAGTGAGTTTCACACGCCTGCCTCCTGTCACCTTTTCAGCACTGAATAACACAGACTCAGAACAGCAGTCTGATAAAACTGTGTAAAACTCTTTAGCTAAAAAAAAGTTAAAGAACACCAAAGCGTTCACGGTCATGGTTTATGGAAACTTTGCATCCTCTTCTCTCTTCTCACTTCAAACCTGAAAATTTTCCATCACATGAAAAACAAACAAACAGCACTCCTGCAGTAGAAAAAAATCAGCATTACTAACATTTCATAACCTTAAATTAGGTTTTGTTTATACATCATTTAAACACCATAATGCACATTTGAAAAAGTATAACATCATATACAATGAGACTGATATTATCTTCCTTTTTAAAAATCTTACGGTGACTTCTTTGGCAGCATTTATTGACTTCATCTCCCATGAGCTTTAGTGAATCTTTTGTTTGTGCATT
The DNA here is from genome assembly GCF_041146795.1 of Maylandia zebra. Classification (NCBI taxonomy): domain Eukaryota; kingdom Metazoa; phylum Chordata; class Actinopteri; order Cichliformes; family Cichlidae; genus Maylandia; species Maylandia zebra. The sequence goes on from NC_135182.1 coordinate 4,365,114, forward strand.
TAATAGCATATTTGCAACAAATAGGAAGCACAGGACAAGTTATTAAAAATGGAATAGAAGGCAGCACGTACATAGAGCCCACACAAAGGGAACAATTTTTACTGATAAGTATTACCTACACTGAGGCCATCCTACTTCTTCTGTTAATGTTCACTTTACAAACATTATACAACACTTAGTCCAAGGATTGTGAAACACTGCAGTCAGCAGTTTTTGTTTAATTTAGTGGGGGTAGTGGGTTAGTAACCTCTCAGGTAGCTGGACCTGGTCTGGCCTGCAGATCCAGCTCAGGCAGACTTCTGGAATATTCTGAAAAGATATTTGTTGCATGTGATGAGTAAAGTGGTTCAGTTATGCACATCAATAAATAGAGATGCTTTTGTACACTTTTTGTCACATCAAATGATCTACAGGTATCGACGAGCCTTTCTCTGGAAAACAGTAATCTTGCATAAATATTACATTAGGTATGCACTGGTGTGCATGTAGGTTTTAATGCTGTGGAATATTCACCCACATTCATATTCTCAAAAGTGATGATTGCACAAGTCTGCTTTTTATTCAGTGCTGTAGCATGATGACATAAGATATATACGTGATTAGACTTCTGTGCCCAAAAAATAAAAGGGGTAACCCATCAAATTCTATGAATCTCTGTTGCACCAGGACTTTTCCTGGTAGGTGGTTTGAACAAAGACAAGTCAGAGGTGGAGGTCTGTGGGGGCACAGCTCTGGGGACTCATCAAATATTGTGGGCGTCTTTTGATAAAGCTACTGGTTGTGCACATTGTCCCCTCCTCCTCTGGTACCCAGTGTGATGTGACCTTTTAAACTGGGCTACAGTATAAAAGAACGCAGCAGCAGTTGCAGGGGTACCTTTGGCTCAGCTCTCCAGGCCTATCTGGTCTCAGAGGAATCCTCATCATGAAGCTGCTTTCCTGCATCCTGTTGCTTACCCTAGCCCTGGGATGGGCTCACTCGTAAGTGGACTTGCACTTCTAATGAAGAGATAAAACCCAGACAGTTTGAATGTTTTTTAATGCCACTTGTTTAATTTTTTTTCATTAAAACTCAATACTTCCCCCTCCTGCCCCCCCCCCCCCCCTCTTTCTTAAATAGATAACTATCATATCTGATATCATATCTCACAGTACAATAATATTGAATGGGTTGCATTGTTGTATTTTGTCATGTTTCTCAGGTCTTTGTCTGAATTTCTACGAACATTATTGCTAAGGATTGTCTTATTGCATTGGAGTCACACTGGGTTAAATATGTACACTTGGGTTTTAAGGGGTATTTATTATTTTCTTCTTTTTTTTGGGTTGTATGGAAGCCCCAAACGCAATTTCATTGTTCTTGACAATGACAATAAATAAATAAATACTAAATACTAATACTAATGTAATGAGTTACAGGGGACATCATGTTGTGTCTTTGCTGCATATCTAAAATGTTTCCAGATAACTTTTTTTTGTTGTTTGTGCTAAATGCAGACATGATTACAGATCTAAAGCAACACTTTAATTTAGCTAAAGTCACTTTTTATACTTCCTGAGTTAAGCAGCGTTGATACAGGAAAAAATAAGACAAGAAATTATGATAATAAAAGCATTGTAGTGATATTTTCGTAAGTATGCTACACCAATTTGAATTGTTTTAACCCCACATGATCTCATTATTTTCTCTGGATATCACACAACATGACATTGTGGCTTCATACAGTATAGCTTGAGTAAAAAACTAGATGAAGACTGAAAACTCCTCTCACGTGCGTTTTCCCTTTAACAATTTTGTAAAACTAAAAGTCCGAGCCTAAGTTTTGAGTGAAATTGCTTAAAGTGATAACATGCCTTTTCTCTGCTGGTAAAACCAGGCAAGGAGGAGGTCATCCACCACATGAACATGATTGTGAGTTGAAAGATTTTATTCTTTTAAATTCACAGACATTTCTCAACACAACTGCTGTCATGTTCTATATTATGAGCCTTCTTCTCACTTTCACCTGATATTCTGCAGATGACCTTGACCGCTGTAAAGGTCTTGAGATGGATGCTGTTGCAGTGAATGAAGAGGGAATCCCATACTTCTTCAAGGGTAAGAATCTATAGAGGAGTCATGAGCAGGCATTTTGACACTGAGCGATCGTGGCTCAAGAGTTGGCAGTTCGTCTTGTAATCGCAAGGTTGCCGGTTCGAGTTCCGACAGTCTCGGTCGTTGTGTCCTTGGGCAAGACTCTTCACCCGTTACTTACTGGTGGTACCAGTGTCCGGCAGCCTCGCCTCTGTCAGTGCGCCCCAGGGTGGCTGTGGCTACAATGTAGCTGCCATCACCAGTGTGTGGATGACTGGATGTGTAAAGTGCTTTGGGGTCCTTAGGGACTAAGTAAAGCGCTATACAAATACAGGCCATTTACTGCATGAGGGAAAGTTATGACCTGGGAATATGTCATACTTTTAAAATGTGTTTGATCATCATAGAGCTCTAATGGAGTATGAACTGCAGCATGCATAAAAAGTGTGATTGGCTCTATTTAATGACTGTGTCCCGTATATGTTCTGTCAGGTGACCATTTATACAAGGGCTTCCACGGCCTTGCCGAGCTCTCCAATGAGAGTTTCGCTGAGTTGGACGACCATCATCACCTGGGCCATGTGGACGCTGCTTTCCACATGCACTTTGAAGACAACCCCGACGACCACGACCGCATGTTCTTCTTCTTGGTATGGCTTTTTATTGTGTTATTGATCATAACAGAGTTTGGCAACAGGCAAACATCCAGAGAAGGAAACAGTTTAAATAACCCAATAGGAATTACAACACAAAGCAAGATGGATAGCAAGACTAGAGTGGAGAGAGGGAGACAACAGCTGTCCTTGCAGTTGAGCTGGCAGAATAGTGTGACTAGAAAACAGGTATGATGTAGGCCAGTGGCTTTCAAACATTTTGTGTGCAAAGCACACCTGCACTCATATCTGTGCAAAATAGTCTCCATCATGCCATCTGACATGTCTGGACTGGTGTGCACCACAAATACCTTTCTCAGTTTCTTTTTGCATTCTCATGAGTAATTATAGCTGTTCAAGTGTGATGATGATTAAAATTTATCAACATTCCACAACTGCCCAAACTTTGGGGTTGAAAACTGCTGTAAATGTGAAGCCTTTGCAAAATAAATTTTGTCTGCATTACTGCTTTCTGAAAGCGATACAAAGTGAGATTCTCCTGATTTGACTGCAAAAGCCTAACAACTTGACAGTTGAATCTTACTTGTGTTTTTTTTTAAACATAGGACAACAAGGTGTTCAGCTTTTACAAGCACAAGCTGGAGGCTGGCTACCCCAAGGATATCTCTGAAGTCTTCCCTGGAATCCCCAACGATCTGGATGCTGCTGTGGAATGTCCTCACCCAGAGTGCGCCAACGACTCCGTTATCTTCTTCAAAGGTAAATAAAAGTTTTCACTGACTGTGAGAAAACTGTGGTTATTATTCCTATGAGACCAAGAACATTTTTCACTATTTCCAAAAAAAAAGCTACCCGAGGAAAAACTTTAAAACACGCGTCTTTTTTTCCCCTGAAGGGGACGAAATCTACCACTACGATCTTAAAAGCAAGGCTGTAGAAGAGAAAGAGTTCAAGTCCATGCCAAACTGCACATCGGCTTTCCGCTTCATGGAGCACTACTATTGCTTCCATGGGCACATGTTCTCCAAATTTGATCCAAAGACTGGCGAAGTGCACGGCAAATACCCCAAAGAGGCCCGCGACTACTTCATGAGATGCTCCAAGTTCAGTAAGTTAAAAAGCAAAGTGAGCAATGTGATCAGATATGACTTCAAATTTGACACAGCTGTAGATTTAAATACCGTTTCTGTGCTGTCGATGTTCCGGGACTGTAATTTTCTAGACCAAAGTTATGTTTTGTATTTTTAACAAAAATACACTTTTTTTGTTGTTGTTATTTTTTTTTTCTTCAGGTCCTGACAGCGACCATGTGGAGAGAGAGCGATGCAGCCGTGTTCACCTGGATGCCATCACATCAGACAACGCTGGAAACATTTATGCCTTCAGAGGTGAGATCTGACATCAGAACACATCATATACATTTATATGTTGTTCCAACATCTAAATCACTGTACTGAAGTGACGGCATTATGATCAGGGCTGGGTCTGAGGTTTGGCTGTACACCCAGCGTTCATCAGAGCTTGATTTATTCTCTTATGTCACAGGCCACCATTACCTCCGTAAAGATGACAATGACACACTGACCTCTGACACCATCGAGAATGATTTCAAGGAGCTGCACAGTGAGGTGGACGCCGCTTTCTCTTATGAAAATCACCTTTACTTGATCAAGGTAAAGCACCTGGAAGCACATTTCTGATCCTGTCATTAACTCTGCACACCATATTTACCATGTTTTCTGTTTCTCTTTTCTCCCAAGAATAACAATTTGTATGTTTACCGAGTCGGTGAGCCCCACATCCACCTCGATGGTTACCCCAAACCTGTGACGGAGGAGCTGGGCATTGAGGGTCCCATTGATGCTGCATTCGTCTGTGAGGACCATCACATTGCTCACATTATCAAAGGTATAAACACAGGCAGAAATACAGAAAGCAAGTATTGATTATCCCTGTATCACTTCTAGGACTGCTTTGAACTACATGATGTAGTTACATCATGTAGTGTTATTTGATCACTTAGATGACACAATAAGTCATTTAGCACTTACTTGAAAATGGTCACAATTATATTTACAAAGAACTAAGACTTTTAGATAGATATCTTACCATATCGTTCTGCCTTTTTTCCATCAGGTAATCAGATGCATGATGTGGAACTGAAAGTCACCCCACGTAAGGCAGGAAACGAGCGTCCAATCGGACCCTTCAAGAGAGTCGATACTGCCATGTGCGGTCCCGGAGGAGTTAAGGTGATCATAGGAAATCACTTCTACCACTTTGATAGCACCAAACTGCTTTCTACTGCCAGGTCCCTGCCTGAGCAGCACAAAGTGTCTCTGGAGCTGTTTGGCTGTGATCACTAGGACTGAATGGGTTGTGCAGGACATCGCATACAACACAGTGAAATATGGAGAAACAAAAGCACCAACGACTTCAGACAAGAGGTGCCACATGACAAGTTGCTAAGCTTTTGACTAAGAGCACTTACAGCTGATGCAGTATTTCATACCCATTGTTTCCCTTCCATGTCTTAGTAGTAGCCTTCTTTAATTCATTTAGAGAGTTGTTACTTTTCATGCTAAAGCTCTGTGGTCCTCCACGCAAAGTGTGCTACCAAGAAGGCAGATGTTTTTCTGTGATTCGTTTTGTACAGTGCTGTTGTGAATAAAGCAAAGTGGCAACAACCAAGCAGGTGAAACAGTGATGATTTATTTCTGTGATGTGTTAATAAGTTTCCAGGATGCTTCTCGGGCAGGTCCACGTACTCTGATACTACACTTGCAAGGATAGAGAGTTTTTCCTACATAGTTCACTTTCTGAATATCCAAGAAAGAAAATACTTTCTGTACAGTACAAACAAACAACACATATACCATGAATATGAGTAGACTATACCTGTAGCATTTAAAAAGAAATTACATGTTATTTATAACATGTAACTGCATTTTCTTTTATAACTTACTACAGTACATTTTAACTAGACTTTTTTCAAGTGGGCCTATGCTGATTGATTGCAATGGAGTGGCAACCTGTCTGGAGTGCATCCTGCTCCTGCCCTATAGACAGGTGGCATAGACTCAGTGATAAGGGGCTGAGAAAGAAGTCTAAAGATAATATTTATTAGTGCTTTTATACATCTGAGAAGCTGTTTTGCGAACAGTTTTTCCAGAGGCAAAACAAGGAGACTTTCCGACCTTTTACCAGCAGAGGGCAGAAGAGTTCCACTTGGTTGATCTGCTACTTTATGACGATAGAATGAGGACAATACTTCTGTCTTTGCCTTTTCTGTAACTCTGCTTTTGTTTCTTGCAAACAGAGCAGTACAGATAAGTCAGAGCAGGTGTTAAATCATCTTATTCCTGTGAGGCACACATAGATGAGATGTGAATTATCCACAGGAAGCTTTGGTGTTCCTGTGCTTGTGAACTCCCACGAACCAGCTGCAGCTGGAAAAAAACACAACATTTGGTTGACAGAAACCTGATGTTTTCTACCTGGTGAATAAACAGTGAGCAGTAAAAATATTCAGTGCATGTCTTTGCGAAATGGTAAGAACTAAATTCCTTTAACTTTCAAGTATCTGCAACTGGTTCCATTGTACAGTGTTCAATGCCCCGACACCAAATCTGCCAGGATTTCTTCAGATCTGTTCAATTTAAAATATAAACAAAGACTCAAGTTTTTCAAATATGTGAATGCTGACCTATTTAAAAAAAACAACTAAAACTTTTGTAAACACATATACTTTTAGTACATTTGTCTTGTGATATACTATCAAAGCTGTGTGGCTGCATACTATTATCACATATTATTATTATGGAAGTAGCAGCAGTTCACATGTACACCTCAGGGCCCCGCACAAGACTAAAATGTTATAATATGTTAGAGCAAAACCTAATTATTCATTTTAAGTAACTGTGCACATTCAGCAGCGAAAACCCCCAGAAAAGGTCTACGGTACGTCTCCGTTGATAGTGACCCTCATTGTAGGCATCACAATATGTCACATGTCACATTTGAAAAAAAGGTTCTTCCAAGTCATAATAGTCAAGTGACAAAAAACACACTATAAAAAAAAACTTTATTTACATTTTTTCCAAAAAAATTACTTTTTGCTTGCCTACAAAACATTTGAGTTCAAGGTTAGTGTGGAGCTGTCACTGATGAGAATCAGGAATGACATCAAGGCATCACAGTGACTTGTGATTATTTTGGGAATTTACTAATATCAGTCTTCAGTTTGCTTTTTCTTTAAAAGCTATCATATGTATCAGCCCCACATTAAAAAGTGAGGCATATCTTTACATGTGATGGCCACATTTTGAACGCTGAGTTTCTTACTCGGTATAGCAGAGTGTCTGCCAGTGGGTGGCCTGTCACCAGTGTCATATCCACTTTACCCTAGCAATCCACCGCTGCAATGTGTGCAGACATATCATGACATCAGTGCTGAAGATGGCAGCAAAGACAGGCTGCAACAAGCAACATCCCATGTATAAGACTCATGTAAGCTATCATCCTAGCAAATATTGCTCTTACTCTGCAAATCACATAAAATAGCATCAACAACACTTTACTGATTAAACAGGACATAGAGCTAAAGTTAGAGTGTGACCCATGAATTATTTATACATACACTTAGAAGTTTGGTGTTGCTTCTCCCGTCCTTAATGACCTGTGCATCACACACCTCTAAACTGAGGCAATGGGATGATGTCAGGTTCATGACTGGGGTTGGAGTCTCTGATAACAGCATGCTTCATCGGATCACACAATCCCTTACTTCACCCCACCGGCTGCTGCGATAACAATGGAGAGAGAAACACTGGAGCCCTTCAGTGGCTGTGATATGATGCCACAGTGGGCTACAGAGGCAGCCAGCCCAAGAACACACATACATCAAATCTGGTGTAATGTGTCTAATGAGAGGAACTCTGTTTGACAGGGAAACTGTAAGGTCAGTGCTTTCATTCACTAGTCTGCAATTAGATCATAGTATTGCATCTAATCATAAGCAGGCAATGCAGATACAGGGCAGGAAATAGTGCAGTGACGGCATGTGGACTCAAGTGGATAACACCTGATCATATATATGAGGAAACTGTCTGTTCCCGTAAATAATGTGCATCTTGAGGATGTATTTTTTAATTTCTGTATGTCAGCAGGTTCATTGTCAGCAGGTTTGCAATAGGTTATCATATCCTCTCAGTTGCTCTTTTTATTTCCCTGCTCAACACAAATCTTTAGCTACAGCTTTGCAGAATCTTTGTGTTTACTACTCACAAATTGCATTTCAAGCATTTGTCTTCCAACTAATTTTTCAAATGCACTATTCCTTCAAAGTTTTCATGGTAGAGGGGCATACTGGGAAATATACTTGTAATTACACACTCTGCTCTCTCTCATTTGTGTAAAATGTGTCCTTGACAAAAATGACCTTAGAGATTAAAGTCATAACCTAGTCATAATAACCTATTTTAACCCAAATAATGATCTTCTACTAAACCTAAAAGTATTTTTGATGTAGGCTTCCTCTGCTCACAGGTATCTGCACCAACCAGTAAAACAAAGAGTAGTCCCAGCAGCCCCTGCTGTAGTGGAAGGTTACCTATGTCATAGAATAATAAAAATGATGTGATACAACAGTTTTGTAAAGATTTTTCATCAGTGTGCTGCAGGGTAAATGGACTGATTTTTATATAGCGCTTTTCTTCTCTCCCGGAGTACTCAAAGCGCTCTATACAACATGCCACATTCACCCAATCACACCCGTTCTCACGAGCACTTTATCTATACTCAGTGCTATCTAAGTACATTCACACACATTCATACTCCGATCGATGCATCGGAGAGCAACTTGGGGTTAGTATCTTGCCCAAGAATACTTGACATGCAGACTGGAGGAGCCAAGGATCGAACCAACCAGTAGGTGACCTGCACTACCTCCTGTGCTACAGCCACCCCTGACAGAGTCACAAGCGATGCCTCAGACCAGCCGTAATAATCATCACAAACTTTCACTTTGACGCATCATTTGGTTGCACATACCAATGACCCTCCATACTTCCTCTTTTCTCCTCTGTTGGACTGTCCGGCTGTGGGAATGTTCCTTTTGCTTATGCATGTGTGTGCATGTGTGTGCATGTGAATCGTCTTCTTGCTGTTTGTGACGCTGCTTAATTAACTGGACTGGGAGGTTGATGGACATCTGCTCTCAGCCTGCCGTTTAGGGTAGCTTGACCCCCACTTAGTGTGTGTGTGTGTGTGTGTGTGTGTGTGTGTGTGTGTGTGTGTGTGTAGGACAAGCAGGTATGGACATTGGCCAAGACTGTGCCAGATAAACGTTGGAGCTCATGACCAGATGGTGCCAGCTAGCGTCCCCTCTGTAGACTGGTGACCGCTAAAAACACTCCCTCAGATGTAACCCCGGTGCCCTGCATCAAACTGTCAGAGAAAGCAGCAAAACCAGTCTGGTAAAGGCACACAGAGAAGACCAAAACACACACATACACACACAGGTTCAAATAAAATGATGTGGGTCATGCTGCAGGCACTTCATTGGCCATTTTACTCCATGTCTTGTGTGACAGGTATGACTCCAGATGTAAAATTTACTGGTTGCAGTTTATCAATGATCCCAGGAATATTGATTAGATCCATTTTTGTTTTGTCCTTTCAGTAGATAGTGAGCCTAATGCTCAACTTTCACTTGATATATCTTAGCTGATGTTAGTCGGTCCTTTCTATGGGAAACACTAATGGAAGGGCTAATAGGAGAGGAAAGAATAAAACATTATCCTAAATAAATGTGGCCTTTTTTCATGTTTCTTTCTTCCTCTTCATTTTTAGAAATCTTGGATACATTAGCTCAAGGATGTTTGCATCTGTCTAACAGTGGGTTGCAGTTGTAGACTGCCTCTTGAAACCTTACAAATGTAAAAGATACGTAGTGAGTCTTAGTGAATGCAGTAACTCATCACTTAAGCTGTCAAATAAATATCAAGTATCAAGTACCTCCTTTTCATATTTTTAGAAGCGTGTTTGTTTATTTTTTTTTTTCAGATTGACAGGTTGATCCTTTAAATTCTAGTATATTCTTGTTCCTTGAGACCTAAAAAATAAATCTATATATTTTTGTGTTGTGTAATAACTAAATGCTTATACTTTGACTAGAAATATTTTTGACTGAAAATATTGGAAAGTAAAGGCTCACTCCTCATTTCCTGTTTGGAGTTCTGCCCTCTTCCCTGAATGAGAGTGCAATTACGATTCCTTCCAGCAGTATGAAGAGTTGAACTTTGCTATGTGTCATTAATACTGTATGAAAGACTGACTGCAGTTTATTAATAAACTCTTCAAGTCTTTTTATCAGCCAGGGTTATCCAGAATTCAAACCTGATGAATGCCAGAAAACACCTAAATTTAAAAAAGCACGTCCTTCTTCACTCAATCTTTTTCTTTGTTGAAATTCACCATCCTAAATACACCTTTCTGACTACCTTTCCACTCATCATTCACTGACTTCCTCTGTTTGTCTCCCTGCAGTTGGCAGTGTGCCTGGTCTGCTGCTGTTTTTCTTGCTTTGTTTTTTGCCGTCTGCCCCTCTTTCCCCTCCTACCCTAAAATTGCCACCACCTCCACATCCTATCCCATCCCTTCTCTCCTCTCTGTATCTCTAACCTTCCTCCCCCCCTTCCACTTCCTTCCCAGTGTCTTGTGGATTGGGCTGTGCAGAGCTGTCAGTCCCTGGCTGGGCCTGCCAAGCAGCACGTCCCGGTCAGAGGGGAGGCCGGAGCAAATGGTCGGGGCGTCGTTGTGGGTCCAGCCGACCTCCCTCCACTGAGCAGAAGACCCCCTCAACAGATTGAGCGTCCAGCTGGCCGGCACGGGGCCCGCCATGGCCCCATGCTGAGGGCACACATGCCACAAAGCACAAATTCCCACTTGCACACAAATATGCACACATACACTAACATGTGCATGTATAAGACACATGCTTGCTTGGACAATGACACAACAACCCTGTCGCTCAGAAATTACGCTTCTATACAACTAAATTGTAACAGCAGACGTGCTGTGAAAGAAACAAAACTGGCACCCGGTTACATTTTCCATCACAGTAATAAAAAATGATCATTAGTTTATAGTTTATCATCAGTCTTTAAACATTATAATAACTGAGCACATCGGTTATAATGTAGCAGTTTGCTCCACATAACAAGTCCCTCCCAAAACAATATCAACTTACAGCTACCCCCTACTGACTGTTTAAGGCGCCACAGCTTCTGCTTTAGTCCGAAAAAAGACGGAAAAACTCCACACTGACTTCAGACACAGTGTTTCGATTTTTAAGAAATCAAGTATATCATTTCACATTAAACTGTCCAGATAACTTTATTCCAGCATTTCATATCTTAAAGCTGACAAGGTCAGATTCCAGATGTAAAGTTCAAAGCTGCAATTTTTTTTGCCCTTTACAACCAAGTAATAGTTCAGATGAATCACAGTGCATTTTTGAGTCACCTCATTTCTGTTTGTTTTTGCTTTCAGTGAGGCTTTTTAAATTTTGTGATTATGCAGTCAGAAAAAAACAACACTTAATTTGTCATTTTTTTTACATACAGTAGGCTGTAAAAAATTACATTTTTCCTCAATGGATTTAGAAACAATAATAGGCTTGGATGCTCGATTGCAGTGTGCATATGTAGACTCTTTATTGGCTTGTAAAGGTGATTTTATTGCATTTAGTTTTAATTTTTATCATATATTGCAGTTACAAATGGGAGGAATCCCCCAGTTTGACCCTGTTTTGGAAAATAGGAAACTGTTTGAACTGATCGTAATTCTTGCCTTCACAGTTTTTGTTACCCAGGAACACAGTGGCTTAAAGACCAAACTAAACTTCTAAATTCAAGGAGATTCAGTCATGTGTCAGGTAGTAAAGACATCACAGGCAGCTTTTGTGATAAGTATGTACACATTATATTTCATTTCATGTAAGAGAAGAGAAGAGAAAAAAAAACTATAAAAAGAAATGAATCAAAATAAGAAAATTAGAGGATAAATAAAGATCCTAGGGAGTCTTGATTAGCGTTTGAGTGATGAGATCTCTGACACGGCAATCACATTCTGCTATTGGAACATTGTATTGTTAGGAACATAGTCATACCTCATTAGACATCACTGTATCCTAAAGTTAATTCCCAGTTTGCCCTTGTTGATTTGACTGCCTCACTCTACCTCTCTGTCAGCCAGGTAAAATTCTCACCCTGTCTTTATTAGCTACACTTGCAGAGGGAGGTTTCCTGCCCGCTAAGGTCCTCTGGACCCCAGACACCAGTGCAGAGGCCTCCAGGGGCCAGAGGAGCCAGGCTGCACACTGTCGGTCTACAGTCTGTTCTCCAGTTGTGACAGCGAACACATCCTTATGATGACAATTAGTGGCTGTTAGAGAGCACAGATGAGCAGGGGAGGAAGGAGGGTGGTGGTGAGGGGCGGTGAGGTGAGGAAAAGAGAGGGAGAGGTGGGGGGGAGGGGCAGGTGGTGCAAAAAGCAGGACACAATTAACAAACATGGGAAAAATACCCACTAATGAGGACGGGCAAAGCTCAAGGGACCTGGTGAGAGAGGGAGGGAAGGTGGGATTATGACTTTAACTCTACATCAGGGGAGCGGGAGAGGGAGGTGTGTGTTTGTGTGTGTGTGATTTCAGGGGGGGTCTTGACAGAGCAGGAGTTACTTTGTGACAACAAACGTGAGGCAGAAAGACTAAGAAAGGACACAGTGCTCCACACTTGCTCACAGAGTCTGCGAAACTGAGATCTGAGCCCTCGTAGAAGTTCTCAATGTTGAAACGTCGTATTTATCAAGCCAGAACATACAACTTCACACGCTAAACAGCCTCACTCACTAACCTCACTTGTTTCATAACTCGTACGCATACAGACTTATACAGTATACACTGGAATCCCAATTATCACCATCACCACACAGATAATGAAATCCATATCAGACAAGTTTAACAAACACTCAGTAAACCTATCTATATCTAATCTCAACAAATCAATATCCAAACCTACATCCAGCTAATAGTATAACAGCTGATGTACTGTAAGAGATCTTTCTGTCCTGATCTTTTCAACATATTGGCCTGTACGATGGGGTTTATGAGAGTAGCTAAAATACTTTACTTGCCACAGTAATATCACCCATCGGCAGTGTTAGGAAGATTACTTTTAAAACGTATTCCACTACAGATTACAGAATACATGCCCCAAAATGTAGTTTGTAACGTATTCCTTTAAGTTACTCAAAGTGAGTAACGTATTCTGAATACTTTGGATTACTTGATATGTTTTCATGCTTTTTACAACTACATGAATGTACTATTGCTGTCTGATTTATTCTTATTACTGAAGGCTACTCACCACCAAGCTAACATTGTTAGCTGGTGTTAGCTGAGGTTAGACCGCAGACTGTTAGATTTGATGGATAGCATTAGCAGTCTGCTAGCTGCAAATAATCATGTGCAGTTCTGAAAGCAATACCAACTAGATTTTTAAATTTTAATATAAAATGATAACAGTAGGGTGGACATTAGGTAAGGCTGCACGTTTTGCAGTCATCTTGTATAGAAAACTATTTCTGTATCAGTAATATGTTTTCTTTCTTGTCTGCTTTCAGAACTGCACATGATTATATTCAGCTAGCAGGTTGTCTAGCTAGCTAGCCTTCAGTAATAGTAATAAATCACACAGCAATAGTACATCGTAGTGGTGGGTGGATCGATCCAAATATCGATTGTATCGATACCAAAAAAACTCTGATTAATATTTTATGTGGGCTTGAGGTTGGTCCACTTTCTCCCATCAACGGCCTGGTTTGGCATCCCAAAAAATTTCAGATCCCCTGTAATCCTAAAATACCCTTTCTACTTCTCATGACTAGGGGTGCAACGATACACAAAGTTCACGGTTCGGTTCGATACTTTGGTGTCACGGTTCGATATTTTTCCGATACAAAAAATGTTCATGCTTTTTTAATTTGTCATTTATTAAAATTATAAATATATATTTTAACTCAAAAGTACAGTTTTTAAATTTAATGTTGCTGAAACAAAGAAGTAATAAAAATAAATAAATCTATCTGATCAAGGAATCCCTCATCTTTGGAAAAGAGAGTTTATTACAGAGAAATGGCTCTTTCCAAAATAAAAGCTATACTATACGCTTCTTCTGGGCTATATTCTCAGCAGCATATTAAACATATCAGGTCCCCATAAGGAGAATAATGTGCTAACGGCTGTCTAAATGACTCGGGTAAAGTTTGTAGCATGCGTGCTTGTTGTTTTTGTCTGCTTCCACTTGTCTTTGCACCAGGATGATGTCGGCGTAAATGTGCAGTCATATTCATTGTGTTCCCACTAGTGCTGTCAGCGTTAATCTGAAATGACGTTAAAGCCACAACACGGCAAATCTCCATTAACGAGCTACCACGGATCGCCCCGTGCGTGGGGCTGGACGGCGTCAACACGTTAACGAGCTAACTGCGCTAACGCAGTAGTTTCCACCCATGTAACTGAGCATTGCGTGGCACATCCGACATACTGTTTTACTTTTGTCCATGACGCGCTTACCTTCAGGGTCATACGTCACATGAAAACCAAAATAGTTCCAAAGGCCAGATCTGAATAAGGGTGGGGGAGGTTCAATTTGCCATGTTGCAACGAGCTTAGCTTCTGTCTTGCTAGCTTGTGCTGCACTCAGTGGATCTGCGCTCGACAGTGCAGCCTAGGCGGAGTAGTTGAACGCAGATCCACTGAGCTCTCAACACAGCATCGTCAGAAGAAAAGTTGATAAAATAAATTAAAAAATGGGTATTGTTCGATACATATGCGTACCGAACCGAAAGCACTGTATCGAACGGTTCAAAATTGATACGAGTATCGTTGCACCCCTACTCATGACCCACATCCAGTCTGTGTAAGAGCTGTCATCGTCATTCACCACGCACCGCATCTATTGTTTATCTGCCAACAATGCAAGGGTTAATAACTAGATAACCTAGACATATAGCCAAAACAACAATAACAAAAACAACGACAATCCACAAAGCCTTCCCCTTCTAAAAGAAAAAAAAAAAAAACAGAGCTGTGACAATGATGCCATCCAGGGAGCACAAGTCTTCCATTGTTGCAGGCTGACACGCCGTATTGTGCCTGGCAGACTACATTGCCTCATAGCAGCTGGGATGTGCTGGCAGGGGAAACAGAACTGACTGTCATCAGCTGGGGGAGATACAGTGTGATGCAAGCAGCATTACATCACATATGATCCTCCGGGTGATCGTTGCTGCATCGCTCATCTCTGTTTTGTGACCTTTGACCAGCTGCAAGAGAGTCTATGGGCTCATCTGAGGACTGAAACTGATAAATCTGATCACACTTTGTTTTTTGGTTATTGTAGTTCATTTGTGAAAGTAACACCTGCATGCTCAGATTAGATGCTCTACTGAACTAAATTTGGATCCTAAAAGCCAAACTGTGAAGAACATCCAATTCTCTGTTGGTCTTTCTTTGTTATTTTAGTTTTATTGCAATTTCAAGAGGTATTTAAGTGAATTCGACTCCAGGTGGTCTTTGTGATTTGGGTTTATTATTTGTCTACATACTTTTCAATGCTCCAACAATCCAAAGTACATTTTCTACTATTGCTCATACTTGATGCATATTTTTAAATATTATAAGATGCCAAAGTAATCAAACTAGGGAAGAAACATGAAGTACTTTAACAAATATATGCTAATAATTTTGTAAACATCTCCACAACAGAACACATTAGTTTGTTCAACCAATCAGCTCTGGCCGATGGATCACTCAAGACCTCAAGACCAGTTTTAAGGTGGTCATACCAAATTTTGAATTTATTGGAGATAAATTATCTGAATTTCAGGAGCGGGACCACAACTCCAAACACGCCCCATCAGGGTCTTATCTATATATGGCTCTGCCAGTTCTAAAAGCTGTTTGTTCTCTAATCATGCCCCATCCTCCCTGCCCTTTTTCCAATTCTTTGACTTCTTCACTTCTAGAATTAGAATTAGAATTAGAATAGAATAGAATTCAACTTCTTCACTTCTCATTAGTACATGGGGATCCGCCAGGCCCGGGAGCTGCTGGCAGTCCCCATTGAGGCATCCCCCAAACCACAGCTCAATTCTTGATTAAGTCATTCGCCTTTATCTACTAAAAAACATTGCCAAACCTAAAATGAGGATGCGGGCCCAGCTAGTGAAATCCTTGTTAGAAATGCACAAACTCTGTTTGTGCCTTATATGCTGCATTCCTACCAATGTTTACAGATGTTTCAATAAATTGCTGGAGTTATTTAACATTTTCCTGGCAAAATATAAAGAAATGAAAGTTGACTCTAGAGTTTTGCACATTTCCCTGTGGTTTACAGCGGTGTGAAAAAGCGTTTGCCCCCTGATCTTGATGATCCCCAAAACTTTTGGGAAAAATTTGTGTGGCCTGATGAGACAAAAGACGAACTTTTGAGAAAGTGTGTGTACCATTACATCTGGCATCAAGTAACCAGAGGTGTGGACTCGAGTCACATGACTTGGACTCGAGTCAGACTCGAGTCATTAATTTTATGACTTTAGACTTGACTTGAAAAAATGTTCTAAGACTTGTGACTTGACTTGGACTTTTACACCAATGACTTGGGACTTGAATTGGACTTGAACCGGTTTACTTGAAAAGACTTGATATTTTACCCCAAATATAAAATTTAACATGCATATTATATAGAGATTGAAAATGTGACGTCATTCAGGGGTAGAACCGCAAAGGATTCTGGGAACTCGTGGCAAGCGGTACTAGCGCACACAGACTTTCAATTGAAATCAGTTATACAGCGATAAAAAGAAACACAAAAATGTCAAGAAGCCGTTGTATTATTAACTGCAATAGCCGGTCGCATGACAGCCACGGGAAGCCGACGGGTAAAGAGATCGGTTGTTATCAGATTACGTCGTTGAAGAGAAATTGTTCAAGCCATGTTTCCGAAGTAACAAAGACGCGACGGATGGCCTGGATTGCAGCCATTCAAAGACCAAATATAACGTCCCAGAACACTCCAGCTCACAGGTTAGTCTGCTCCAAGCATTTACACGAAGGTCAGTCTGCTGTTGTAGTTAATAGGTCATTTTTCTTAACATAATTGGTGATATAGGTTACAAGCAAGTCTGGCGCTGAACAGAAATGGTCGCGCTATGCTCCTTTGTTTATTGTGCATAAATAGTGAATTGTCCTGACACAATATTGCGTTTCGCTTCTGTTATTATGGTACATTGACAAAAACATATACTTTTATTCACAGGATAAAACAGGTTTTTTGTATCACTAATTGCCCAGTACGATTACAGCATACAATATTATTGTCACTGCTACATTTCTGTGATGCTACCAGAAATTATTTCCACTGCTAATTAATTATTGTTGAGCTCAAAGGTCCTATTAATAAACGGTTAACGAATGTGTATTTATGACGACGATTTGTGAGACTGGTAAACTTATGATACGTACGATGGTCTTTCGTTCTACACGGTGCATTTCAAGGTCCTGTACCCATCCGTCGGTAAACTGTACCTGGGCTTGTTGCAGTGACCTGAAGTTACTAAACTTCATGAGTGTATGCACTCACTCCAAGAACCGTATGATTATAAATATGCATATAAATATGCTACGATGAGATAGCTGACTTCATCTAACTAGCAAATGTTGTCCAGGCTACGTTGGTGATGCAGTTTTTTTTTAATATGTATGATATTTTTGTCATGCGATTTTAAAGCCGGTCCTACAAGCGCATCCAAGAATAACATGCAGCTTATCTCAGAACTGTCGGTGAAAATTATTCTTGGAGCTAGGTTTAATTGAGCTGCATTTTAAAGAGGTGCAATTTCACAATTTGTGTATATTTTCTAAGTTCACTATTTTGCCATGTGTTGAGAAAAACACAGATTTAAAAATTACATGGTCTAATATTTACATTTAGCATATAACTGCAACATGCTTTTTTTCGTTTTTTTGAATGACTCGAAAGGACTTGAAATTCAAAGTTTCAGACTTGTGACTTGACTCGGACTTTTACACCAGTGACTTGAGACTCGACTCTGACTTGCCTGACATTACTTGAGACTTGACTTGAGACTTGAGGATAAAGACTTGAGACTTACTTGAGACTTGCAAAACAATGACTTGGTCCCACCTCTGCAAGTAACATTGTACAAACACTAAAATATGGAGGTGGTAGTGTGATGGTCAGGGGCTGCTTTGTGCCTCAGGACCTGGAAGACTTGCTGTGGTAAATGGAACCATGAGTTCTGCTGTCTACCAAAACATCAATGACGGAGAATATTCAGCCATCTGTTTGTGACCTCAGGCTGAAGAGCCCTTGGGTTCTGCAGTAGAACAATGATCCAAAACAAACCAGAAAGCCCACGTCTAACTTAAGAAAAACAAAATGAAGACTTTGAAGTGGACTAGTTAAAGTCCTGATCTGAGTCCGATTGAGATGCTGTGGCACAACCTTAAAAAAACTGTTCATGCTCGAAAACCCTCCAGTGTGGCTGAATTACAGCAACTCTGCAAAGATGAGTGAGCCAAAATTCCTCCAAAGTGCTGTAAAACACTCATTGCTAGTAATTGCAAACACTTGATTGCAGGTGTTGCTGCTAAGGGTGCCATGGGCAATCACTTTTTCAGTCAGGGCCATTAGGTTTGAGCCATATGTTTTTTTTTCCTTAGTGATAAACACCTTCATTTAGAAACTGCATTTTGTGTTCAGTTGTGTTATCTTTATCTAATATTTAATTATTATTATTTTTTGATGATCTCAAACATTTAAGTGTGACAAACATATTAAAAAAATAGGAAATCAGGAAGGGGGTAGACGATTTTTCACACCACTGTAACTGTATGTATAAATATCCTACCATGCTTGCATACGTGCACAAAAAGTAGAAGCCTTGTAAAATACACAGAACAAAATGTCTACAAGTCATAATACAATTAAAATAATGTCTCCCCATTATCTGTATCCAAACAAAATTAGCTGCGGGGCTGTACTGTCAGTTTTGAGCTGATGAAAATGTTGACCTGACTGCTGCACTTATCACATACACACAAACATACACAGATGCACACAGACAAACACTTTTCTCAGGCAGGTCCTAATTGCCTATAAATGTCAGTGTGAGTCGGTGTGCGATTGTCTTCTGGTAAATTAACTGGTGAAACTGGCACCTCCTCATTAGACAAGAGATATACGACACAGAGAGAACACAACACACTGGTCAGCACTCAGTTTGCAGCTACTGGCTACAGCTATGAACTCCTCTGGGATTTTATCAAAGACAGTGTGTGCAAGTGTGTGTGGCTGAATGCATGTGCATATTTCCGTATGTGTGTATACATTTTGTATTCCTCCTTTTGTGCTTGTGTGCCCATCTGAGTCCTCCTGAGGGAAATTAGTCGTCTCTACCCTGCACTGTCTCCAGGTTCGTCCCTGATGTTTTCTCTCTCTGCCAGGACACTCCCACTCCCATCGGGCCACGCTGTGGCTAATTGCTAAATACACTGGCTGTTGTTTCAGATGTTGGTATCAGTCTCTGTAGAAAATGACTGCCATTCTGGCTAATTGGGAAACAATATCCAGACATGGGTCACTATAGATATATACTGGCTCTTACAGAAGAAGTGCTGATCTGACAGTTATAACTTGCAAATATCCTTTAGACCCCATTGTAATGTTAACAACATGCAAGACATCTTCAATGAGATTACAATTAAAATCCCACCAGCATTACTTTTTGTGTTTGTTACTGTTTGCTGAATAAAAACAAATAAATCAAAAGATTTAACTGGGATTTTTACTTGGCATGAAATACTGTCATGTTTTTAAAGCTGCTGGCATCTGTGGGATACACCCAAGGCATCCTTTGGTATCTGCACCGTTGGCACTACAGGCTTTCAAACTGTCCTGTTTGAAACAAGAGTCCACAAATATAAAAGGGAGGCGTGGCAGTGATGCAAATCACTGTCAACCTAGAAGCAGTTGAAGCTTTGTTTTTGTGCTTAGATCTTCATTTGTTGTTTTCAGATTTGGAGTTAGTGTATGTTTGCAGCACAACATGTTGGATAATGGGAATCCACTACTTTCATATATGATGCCAAAGACTTCGAACCAAGCGTCCATATCTGAGGACTTAAAAATGCAATCCAATTTGAGACACAATTTATAAAAAAAAAGTTATACTAAGTTTATATCAAATCATCCAACTACATTGAGGAATGCTTGCGAAAATGCTTTGCAGTTTTTTTTAAATTGCCTGATGCATTTCTGTGAACAATTTTGAAGTTGTTGTCAAGTTGAAGATATATTTTCAAAGAGCTCAAAACACTATGGTTAACCCAGGAGCTGAGACTCAACCAAAATGTTTATTGCAGGTGACAAACCAAAGTTATTGAGTGAATTACCAGTTGCCTCCAAAATGACTGTTTCTATCTTTTCTGCAGTTTCGTCAGCTGGCATCTCAAAGATATGCAGAAGATGTCCTCTGTAGGTGGTGCCATGATGCACTGGGTTACAGCCATAATCAGATGTGTTTTTGAGTCCTAACTCATCACATGTGGACCCTATTTGAATGAGAACTTGGCGTTACATTTAAATGCACTGGGTAAGTGTAATTTGCCAGTGTTGTAAAGTTCCAAAACTACAACCATGTTGATTTCTTGAAGTTTAGTCTCAAAACGTGCACAGCAAGCAATACCAAAAGTAAATTTAAAATAAAAAAGATTAGCAAACAAAGTGCAAAACACAAAGCTACTAAACAAACATGAGCTGCAGTCTCCTGACTGGCAAATTTGCAAGTTATTCCACCACAACCCATCCAGCCTCCTAATGCAGTATACTGATTAGATCTGTAGCTTTTCTCCTTGACCAGCATCACTTTGTGAGAGCTCACACAGAGCTCAGTGCCATTCTTCACAGCACTCCTTGAACTCTAGTCAGCTGTATTGCTCTTTAAGGCGTAGAAGGAGCAGAAGCAGTGATGAGCAGCTGAGTACCTTTCCTGAATGGTAGGTGGGGGGTGGTGAGTGGTGGATGATGAAAATCTGAATAAGAAAATAGTACAATGCCACAGAGCAGCTTATAAATTCATTATTAATGAAAATGTCATTAATTTCTGGTTACATTATAGTGCCAGGTTAAATCTTGTGAACTCAACATTAAGTTTTCTTTAAAGACAAAACACAGTAAATAAACAATATTTATAGAAATAGAAATAGAGTTAATATTTTAATTACAGGTAACAACACTGACGTGTACCAGAAGAACAGACTGCCGGGTCCTTTGTGATAGACAGTGAAAATGCATAGATAAAAGTGATATGCAACTACTTTTACAAAAAGGCAAACAGAGATGATACACAACACATGTTAACACATGTTAGCCAAGGTGGTGAGTAAGAGAACCTGTCTAGCATCCTAGTCTCCCAGCACTCTCCTGTTAAAGACCATTGATCTATTTATACTGTAATGTGTGTGCACAGCTAATCACAAGAAAACACTAGCCTTTCACCTTGCCCAGCTCAAGCCATTGCTAAGGGGACATGTAAATGCTCATGACACACCCAGTGTAATTGGTGGCAAGCATAGACAGGCCTCCATCCGAAGACTTTAGTCTCTGCAAAGACTTGCAGCTCCACCTGCAAGTTGACACTAATTTAAAGGGTGGTGCAAACAGGCACAGAGGAAAACTTGTGATGCAGAACTATGCAAATACTTTGCCTTTAGCTTTAATTAATATATTTTGACAGATTTTACTGGGCAAGCACTGCTTGTCTTGCTTGCCCTGATTCAATGCCACTGTGACACAAGATTACATAGCAAGCTAAATTTTTTATTTTTTATCATTTTGGCCAGAAATAAGAAATTCCATGTTCAAAAATAAATATTTTAGTGTCTTAGAATATTGTTGAAGTTCAGTTGTTTATGTTTTCACAAAATTGGATTACTTATATATAACCTGGTACTACTTTCCAGTTGAAAATGTGTTTTCTGTCATTCCCATGTAAAACAAACATGCATTGAAACAGTTGCTGCTCCTTAAAACATCTGAGTGTGAGAATAGAAGGTCTTCAGACTCAGCAGCATGTATGAGCCATCTGTTAGACAGTGAATGTGTCTCTGCTTCTCTTGCTGTGACAGCACTCACTGTGAATTACACTGTTACCGCCAACTGTCTCACATACTGCAAACAGGGACGACTCTGTATATGTTATGCTAATGGTACATGGGTTATAGTGGCCAGCCTGTTGCTGGTGCTCTAAGAAAGGAGGAGAGGAATAAAGAAATAAAGAAAAGCTGAAACAAATAGAAATAAAGAAGCAGTGTCATTCAGACTCTCACGTGAGTGTCGTCTCTGTACGTTTGGATGCAGATGTGTGTTTGGTCTCCCAGAGTTGTGTTTGTATTTATATAATGAGTGAGGATAAAAATGCACAGGCACACATACAAAAGTAGGCTGTGTTTATTTGTCTAAAAACTTGCATAAAGACAGTTCCTGTGTATTCTAAAGGAAAGGAACTTAGATGTAAATATGAGTTCCTTAGATGTCTGTGGGACACAAAAGAATTTGTGAACTCTTGCTTGTTTCTCATGTATGTATGACAGCCTGGGTCATGAGTTTAAAATAAAGTTTTTTGTTCAACAAAAGGATGGTGTACACTCACTGACCTGCATGAGTGCCTATAAACTTTACACTGGATTGATATTGTAATGTAAAATGCACTTTTCTAGCCTCTAGGAAAGGTTGCATACAGTGATGTGAAATTCGTTTTTTATGGGATTCTTTGAAGTCCTGTGAAAATTCAAGTGCATCCTTACTGCTTCCACAAGATTTAAGAGGGAATGTAGCAGCCAGGTCCTGCTAATCAATTGCATTTGATTAACTAATCATGAGCAAATGTCACAAGTTTCAGCATTTTTGCTTGTCTGAAACATGTCGGTGTGTTAACACACTGCCAGTCTTCCCAGGAGTGGACAACCAAACAAGTTCATCCCAGCATCAGATCATGCAATGCTCAGAGAAACTCCAAATAACCCAAGAACTACCTTTTACACTCTACAGGCATCAGTTAAATCTTAAAGTTCATGGCAGTACAATTAGAAGAAAACAAATGAACTTGTTTGGAAAGGGTTGCCAGTAGAAATTGGTAACATGGTTGCAAAGTTGCATCTGAATAAACCAAAGGATTTCTGAAGCAATGTACTTTGGACAGATAAGACCAAAACTGAGTTGTTTGGCCCCACACCATCACATTACAGCAAATCAGTGCAAACGACTCTGTCAATTATGACTCTGCATTTCTTCATATCAGTCTTGCTAAACTATACAGATCTGTTAAACTATAAGAAATTTTTTTTTTATAAAAAAATAATGTAATATTATGCAGTATTAGAAACCACATGGAACAAAAAGTGACAAACTTTGTGTGAAACTTGACCAAACCTTTGTTACAAAAACCGGAACTGGATCTCCAACAAAGAACAAGCAGCTTTTATTAGAAGAGCCAAAATTTCAGCCTGAAAAAAGACCATCAGGTAAGGAAATTGACCAAGAACATCCACGTTTATACAGTTTTGTTTTTTTGTTTTTTTTTAGCATTTGGGGATTTTGTGCACCTTCTACTCTAAGGTGACTGCTCAGACCTTGAGTGCAGACCTTCAGCACTATTGTCTCCAGCCCTACTCAGTACTCAATAGAGCTCAGTTTGGTTCTGTTTGATTGTTGTCTTTCTTCCAAAAATTATATTCAAGTTAAAGTGTTGTCAAAGAGATAGAGTAGAGGAGATTCAGTAAGCTTCACTGACCCACTAGAGCAGTGGTCAGAACTTCCATGGTACAGAGGCCAAATTTAAATCAGGGGAGACTCTGCTTGGACAAACTTTTACTGAGATTACTGGAGCACACTAAAAGTTACTTTTTTGAGTCTGTCTTGAACTTCATTACTAGCTTTTGCCTTAAAAAGGCCAAAATATTAGCCACCATGCAGTACAGCATGCTTCAACTTCACCTTAGTTAATAATTGATTAACTGTAAGCATTTGTAAAATTGAGTGTTGACTTCAAACACTTCTCTTTATGTTGTTAATGTTCCAAATGTCATACTGTCGACCGATAAATCATCAGCTCAAAATATTTCCCTGAAAACCCAGCAAGATTGTGATGTGACACTGAGAGTAATTCAAAACCACTGACTTTAAAGCTTGGCTTTAACCTGTCTTCCTTCTCTCTCCCCAGATGGCCGCCCCTCCCTGAGTCGGAGGTTTCTTCCTGTTGAAAAGGAGTTTTTCCTTCCCACTGTCGCCAAAGTGCTTGCTTTGGCGACAGTGGGAAGTGGGACAGTGATTGTTGGGTTTTTCTTTGGATGTATTATTGTAGGGTCTACCTTACAATATAACGCGCCTTGAGGTGACTGTTGTTGTGATTTGGGGCTGTATAAATAAAATTGAATTGAATTAAAGCTTGCTCAAAAAATGCTTAAAATATGCAGAACCTCACAAACACACACACTCAATGTGATGCCTTAGAGTGCAAAGATGTGTCTGAGGGCAACAGACTATCTCCTATTCTTTCTTGTTGTGTCTTGTCTCTCTCTTCTTCTCCTACACACACACACACACACACACACACACACACACACACACACACACACACACACACACACACAGGCACCTCTCTTCTGCAAGCAGCCTTTTCAATACTCAGCTGTCACTAAGACTGTATGGTGACCCGACCTTATTCTGCTGGTACACACATGTGCACGTACAAAAACACACACCCTTTTGTGTGTATTCCTTACATAGTCTCTTTAGAAGTAAAGCTCTTTGTGCGTGAATGTGTACCCATGTGTATGTGTGTGTATGCGTCAGATGAAGAGCGCGGGGGTGCTCTCTGACAGTAGTTTTGATGTATTTTTACAATATACCAGTGCACAAACATGCTTGTTCTGTTAAAGAAAACAGAGTATGATATGTGATCAAGTCACCAATTATTAATCAAATTTATTGTTGTTAAGCTTTGGATATTTGCAAAAAGCGCAAAATAACACAATGTGTAAGCAATCCAAATTAGCATATGAAGTATGGAAGTATGAAAATTGCTTTCTATCCATCTGCCATAGCACTTCAAACGCAGTTGCAAAATTCGGGGAACTTAAAAATGCCAGTTATGCTAACAAGTCCACAGGTTGTGATTAGCACTATTATGCACTTGCACTGTAACACACATATACTGATTATACTGTATGATAGTTGTCTGATGATGTGGCAAGACGGTGTAAGTATGGCATTTTTTTCACTTCAATAAAATCAGGTCTTAAAATTAACTTTAGTGGGGATGTGCATGTTTTGCACATAAGTTAGCACATGTATGACAGTGAGGTGTCTGCTTGTTTTGGGGATGGCATCAGTGTGTGTGTACGCATGTAGCACAATGTTTGTTCTGTGGGGGTATGCAGACAGATGGCTGGGACACTTCTGTCTGTGGCTGAACAGTCCCACCATTGTCTGTGTCACAGAGTGCATGGATTGTTGTGGCGGCCCGTCAAACTGTAGTGTCTGTAAATCTTACATGTTCTGAGACCAAAATTCACTCTGAATCCCATCCTGATGCACTGTCGGCCTCAACTGTGTCCTATTTGTTTCAACCCGCTTGGAAGAATTTAACCATTCACTCGCAGCTTGTTTCTCTCTTTAATCTTTGCATGTGTGTGTGTGTGTGTGTGTGTGTGTGTGTGTGTGTGTGTGTGTGTGTGTGTGTGTGTGGCGCGTGCGTGTGTGTGTGTGAGGGATGTGAGGAATGTTTGCCTATTGATGACCACTGAATCCACTTTCAATTATACACAACCCATAAACATAATAACCTGGGAAAAGTGAAGGAGGGCATAAACTTTATACTTTTAACTTTTTTTAAAAGACTTACAACAGTTCCTACTAATTAATCTATCACTTAATTAATATCTATCAATTTAAGTAACAGATAAACAATTAAATGACTGATGTTTTTCACTATCTGTATAATAAATGTTTTTTCAATGGGTTCATTTCATGAAAAAAGGACATTTTCTGTGAATCAACATGAACTTCATGTTTTGACAGTCTGAGCGATGAGCTACAAGAACCTTTTCTGTAATTTTAAACATTTATGTCTTACATTTAAGCCCAAAGAGGCATGCTGACAGATTTTTCCCACTTGCTATAGCGTCCTTTCTTTATCATCTATAAATACTGAGACATACTGTTGAGATTGCTCTTCTTCATCTTATATTGAAATATTTCAGAGATTAAATGTGTACCAGTACACTTAAGTGGGCTGTGTGTGACCCACAATATAAGCTAAGTTTGGCATCCCTGTGTTAAGATTATCTAAATTATGATGAAACAAAACACTTTGGCTAAATTTGTCCTAAGAAGATTTTGTGAGGAGCAGAGAAAGATTATTCAGCCTTTTCATTCCCAATACAAATACCTGCTCTTGCACCACAAGTGCCAACCTGCAGTTGTGTCTGTGTAGGTTCTCAGTCATCCAGGCCTTGGTAGTCTAAGGAGCATGGGAAAAAAAATCTTGTTACAACATATAAATGTATCTCACGCTGACAAACATGTGATTTAAGGTTCAGAGAAAAAAAAGTGTTGCTTTTTTTCTCTTAAAAAAACCCTCTAAAAAATCAAGCCACATATGTTTGCTCGCTGGAAATGAAACAGACATGCAGAAAGTGACACCTCACTCCAAAAGTGTGCAGATGGGATCCAACACAAAAGAACTTTGAACCAATTATCATAATCTCTCACTCCCTTCCTTTCCCCTCATGATTAAACATGGGAGAGTTAAATCAGACGATTAGCATGCTGTCAGGGAGAAGTCTAACTGCTGTTGTGTTTCACAGTGTGAGAGACAAAGCGCTGGCCTGCGCACCGACAAGCCTCCCTGGCCAGCTACAGTAAACTGGTAAACACACGTCTGTTTGGCTCAGCGGGGGATGACAAACACCCGCCGAGGAGGCAGAGATGAGAGGGCGGGAGGGACTGAAGAGATGGAGCCCGTTTTGACTCTTTGGCCCCTGCGTCTCTTGGTGCCTACTGTCCAGAAATCTGGGACTAAACAAGTCTTTTCTGAAAGGTCCCGGCACAACTGCCAAATGTGTTTATGGGTAATGGAGGGAGGGGTGGTGAAGGGCAGACTAATTTAGACAGAGAGGTACGTTAGACATTGGACTCACCTTCAGTGTTTTTGTTGAAGTTTTATTGAACACAAGAAGAAACTGACGTGTTTGTGACATTAGAAAGAAAAATGCTGTCAGTGTCCGCAAGTTACTGGGATACTGGGATGTCATAGTAACTGCTCTTGAGGAAGAAGAGCATTCAAACATACTTCTTGATGAAGAACTAGGGGCAGATACTTAAGCTATATCACCTTTTCCTCTCACTCATATTACTTCTTAAAGGCTCTTTCTTAGGCTGTAGCATGATGCATCCCAAGGGGTAAGTCTGTGATATTGGGCTTTTCATACAAGACAGATTTCAATTTTGGCTCCTGCGGTTTGTACATTTATTCATTCGGCATCATTCCACCTCAGCATGTGACGACTGTGCGTGCAAAACAATCAGAATTTGTTTTTGTGGTGGTAGGTGCGTTTCTGCATGCCAACATTTACACGCGTCTTATCCATCCCGCCTTCACTCGCTGACGTTTGGAGGTCGTTGGAGTTGTCGTCCGCTGAGCGACAGCTCACTCTCGTCGAGGCCGATCTGTCTGGCCGCGAGCCTGCCGTACCGCCTTTTGCAGTGCCGTGTAACCATGCCGACAGGATTGGGCCAGGGTCCAGGAAGACAGTCGGCATTGGAAGCTGTCAGCAGCAGCTCCGTTTGACAGCATGCAAATATATGCAAATGAAGAGGTCCAGCCATGACACCTGCACACAGGAGGAATGGACTGTGCCCTTTCCAGCAGAGGACTCAGGATGGTGGGTACACTGCCCAACACACACACACACACTCGCACTGATATACACAAAAGGACACACAATCACACTGCATTGCTTCAGTGCTCCATAGAAAGCTCGAATTAAGCAGTTAAAACATGCGAGTACTTCAAAATTTGGAACTTATATGTGCTGATTTGACTAAAATCATTTTTCATGGATTCACAATCTTAGAAACAAGCCCCGCCCTCTCCAAACCACTGTGAGGTTTCTAACGAAGTTACTGATGCTATGTTGCTCTTATTTTAACAGGATTAATTCAGACTGACAAAGTGTGCAGGGGTTAAATCAAACAGGCTTTCTTCTTGTTTGGTGAAACATAAAACTTTGTCTTCTACTGATCTAAAATGAGCGCTTAAGCAATGTGGAACAGCCTGAGGTCACATTACCACTCTAGGTTACACTCAATTTAAATAAAATACCTAAAATTGTATTTATAGTTTAAAAAATGCGTTCTGTAACGTTTGTTAAGTGTTAAGCTGCATTCACTTGAGTTTCTTCCCACCTTACTGACCTCTACAGCAACACAGCAAACACACTCTGTCCACCTTTTAACTTATGGCGGAGCTCTTTCCAGGCTCCAGACTAAAGTCCTTTGGGTTTATTGTTCAGTGGGTCAAAATCATGTACCTGTGTGATAAAAATGCAGCTCCTCGCTTGGCCTCTCCTCATTTCTCTGAAGTGTTTTGACTCCTGAGTTGACCCTGCCGGCTGGTTTTGGCATTCCAGCAGGCTGGAGGAGAGGAGTGAGCGAGCTGTGGCCCCTAGCAACCCTTGCAAACACACACACATCCACACACGTGCGCATGCTGTCCTTGGGTTGAGGTGTCCAGGGTTTCTGCTGGTCAGCAGAAAGAGAACGGCTGTGTGATGGCACAAGTGTCTGTGTGAGTGTTTTGGTGGGGGTTGTAGCTGTCAGAGTAGCCCTAAAAGTGTGCGTGTCTGTGGGGGGATACGTGTGGTTGTAATTTAAAAGTAAGGAGAGGTGGGGTGGCCTTTGGGAGGGAGCTGAAGTCTAGTGGCTCTGATCCAGATCTTGTACCATGTAAACTGACTACACCCCCTGCATCTCAAAAAATCTCATATTTATAACATGCACACTCACATTCACTTACGCACACACACACACATGAAAACAAAGACTCTCCCCTTTGCCCTTGTCTGTTTTCGTGTGTGCGTGTGTGAGCAGATGGACAGGTTCATGGACCCTGAGGGAAGAGACGAGTGTGTGTCTCCTACCGCCACAAAATACAAATAATACACACAACAATTAAAAGATACCGACGCAATCAAAAGTGTGCGTTCGTGGACTCACGAGGAGAAGCGATCCATTACGTATGAAAGCTTTGAGGTTTTTCAATACATTTGTTTAAAGTTTCTAACAGACAACGAGATTAATGAGAGTGATGCAGCGCTCTGATAATAAACTTGTTTATTATGAAAAACCAACAAAAATCTGTAAAAGTGCCAGTTTCTGACACTACTTTGGGTCTTTGGACACAGAGGCAAATGAGTGAGTTGGATTTGACTTTGGGGTTGGAAAAAGCCTAAATGAATAGAAATAAATAAGATGCAAAAGTAAAATAAATCCCCCGTGTGAAGCAAACACATGCTTGGAAGAAAAATAACTTAAACACTACAGCATGAAAATGATCAGGCATGAAGTGTTTAAAAAGCTAAGCTGAAGTCCTGGTAATGAGTTCATAAATAATTGTCTTCTTTGAACACATTAGTGGAAATGAAAATGATTTGTTTATGCATAAAGCTTTGGTTGTAAACACTTTAAATAAAATCATCTTTCCTTCTTCCATCCTCCTCGGCTCGCCTTAAGCTGGTCACAGGATCGCGCGACGCACTCGTCAGAGTAAAGAAGTGAGAGGAGAATCCTCCATCCTCATGATTGATGACTCCACACACAGTCGGTGTTTGCCTTCTTCACACCACTCTCGTATGAAGGAGATATTCATAAGTTTGCTGAGCACTTAAAACTGAGTGCATTTATTAACAGCCTAAATCCAGAAGAAGGATATAAATTACATTTATAATCTAAAATAAATTGACAAAAATATATTTTTTAATATTTCAAAATGTCACCAACCACTATCACTTGGGCAATGTGTGGTGTATATAATATTTATGAATTCATACAATTTTTAAATCATACTTACATAGACAGTAAATTGATTTTATGAATTGATATTTGTACTGTTTTTATTTTTTTTTAAATTACAATAAAAATTTCCAACAAGTTAAAAATCAGAAAAATACTTTGTTACTTTGATATAATCTGATCACAGGAGGGAAACAAATAACCAAGGAGATCATTCTTGATAATTCAGATATTTGATTCCCCCCAAATCTGGGCCTTGTTCACTCATGCAGTAGTAACACTGAAAAACTAACCCGTCTCTGGGCGCACAATGGCGGGTGCCCCCCCTGCCCCTCAGACTCCCCACATAGACGGCGCTGTCTGACAAGCCCGCCTGCCAAACAACTCAATTAAGGAGAAAAGGAGGCAAGAAAGAGAAGCCCAAACAGAGGAGCGAGAGAAAGGAAGGAAAGAAAGAGGACAGGAAAACAGAGGAGGGAGAGGGCCGGTGCCTGTCAGGCCACGTCGACACCCAGCCAACATTTGGCGAGAAGCGACAAAAACACAAAACGAAGAAGAAAAGAAAACTGATCTGTGATGTGTTAACTGGAATTCCTGCTTCTGAGGCCACCGAGGGTTCAGAGGGCAAACCGAGGGCCAGGGGTTCATTACCACAATGACGCTCACACGCACTGTTAAAGCACCACAGAGTTCACATGTTCGAGCCTATTTCCAAACCATATACATAATGTGGCTTCACGTAAATCTACTAAATACCTTTGAAATGTTTAAAAATGTTTCTCCCACTTTCTTTATGTTTAGTAACAGTGGAGATTGTTAACTACATGACTATTGTTTTCTTGTTATTTAAGAAAATAATCAAAGCAATTCTTCTAAAGGATAAAATGAAGATCAACTGTTCGAAAATAAAGTAAAATGCACTTTAAAGGCAGCACAATGATGCTTTAATCTTTCTTTTTTTCTCTCTCTGTTTTTTAAAAGCACCCTGCAACACAGAAGTAATCCATTCATTCTAAGTAGTGAGGAGCTGTGAGACGTTTAGCACATGCAACAGTTTGATACTGAGGATGCATGTGAAGACATAATCTGCCACATATCTATAAAATAAACACATAGCTTATCATTTTATGAATAATACATCTGACCCTTAAAACACATTTCACAGGGCATCACCTGGCTGACTGAGAAGTAAAGTATACTGCACTGCGTGGGCAGTATACTCACAATAATAAGCTGCATGTCTCATCTTAAATAAGCTGTACTTGGTTAGTCTATGGCAACATGTTGCATCATTTTTTTAAGTTCTGGGAGGTAATTATATTTCAAAGCGCCGAGGACCTGTCACAGTTCTCAAACTTAGCGAGCTACAGCTTAAAACTGGATGTTTTTTTCTTTTTCACAAATCTGTACCTCTTTCTTGACATTATCTTAAACATTGCAAAGTACTTGTCCATCAGAATAAATCTGAGGAAGCACACAAAAGTTGAGCCATCCTTTAAAAACACAGACTGTCTGCGGACTGCCTTGAGAAAGTCCTGTTTAAGAGCTAACGCTACATGCAAAACTTTATTTACTCGTATCTCCTTCTTTTATGCTTTTCACTTGATATTTGGTTGCAGAGAGAAATAAAAAAGTTTAGAACTCAACAATCAGTAGCCATGTAACCTTCCTACCATCCCTCACTGGGAAGGGGCTCAGATCGTCTGAGTAAAGAGATCAGAAACATAATTCACAGAGCGAATGTTTTATTTGAGGCTAAATTCACACCATGCAAAAACTGCACTTTTATTTAGTAATAACAATGGGAACATCTGAGAAAAAACGGAGTGACTATAGTGACATAAGGGAGCCTCCAACTTCTTAAAATGAACTTTTTAACTCTTTCACCTATAAAGATGGCATTTGACAACCTCCTCGTACTCGTTCTGATGAGTTTTGACGCCTCAATAAAGACGTGTTTTGGGGACCATTAGAATAGTTTTCCCAAGGGTAGCTGCACAGGCAGAGACCGCCCTCACTAACTTCTGATGCACATCCAGTCACTTTGTTCTGAAGCCTGAAATATGACAGAAACCACTCAGTGTAGAAAAATGCTTCAAGCGTTGCTCTTTGTAGGCTTTCAAGGGATAAAGAGCTAAACATACATCTGTATTTGTTTGAGTCAGTAACAAACGCATAATAGCTCAAACGTTTATATCTTCATGAGTTTCGGTGAAGTCAAATGTAAAATGTACTGGATGATGACGAGTGGCCTGTTCTAAAGCTCTATACAGCGTACAGGTTATAGGTTCTAAACAACATAAACACTTTTCCTCTGGCTCACATTGTATTTTATTATTTTAATGTAATATTTTAGCTGCACGCAAATTCATAAAAAAATATGTTTAATAGCAAATTAAATTGTTTATTGATTTCTTTTTTTTCATGATGACCAGCTGAACTTTGATTTCAGTGAAATCATCTGTTCGAGTTTTTGCTTTGACCTTCACCACTAAATAATTTCAGATTTCATCCATACGTTTTCTTTGGCCTTACATCATCTCAGTCTGTTTTCTTGGGGCGTTTGGGGGGGGGGGGGGAGTGTTTTGTTTTTTTGGATTGTCGACTGGGGTAATGAGGTGAGGTTTGATGGCCGCCTGTAAAGTTGTAATGAGGGCTGCGGTGTGAATAGGACAGAGGGCTGGAAAGGGTGGGAGAGAACACGATGCTTAAAGAGCAGGCCGGCAAACTCCGCAGTAACCCCGTTGTATCGGCTCAGTCTGAGAACGACAGGGTGACAGAGGGGATCGGGAATTTCGGGGTGGGACAGGACAGGACAGGAGGGCCTGATGTTATTTAGGCAGGGAATGAATAAAAGCTGGGTTAGAAAGTAAATGGGGGTCCTGACCAGCCCCTGTGCTCCTCTCATTGTGAAAATGAAATTTATGGCTAGGGATTTCCTAAGCCAAGGACTCCCCACGTTGACTGGTTAAGTGCTATGAAACAGTGCAACAAAGGCCGGAGGCAAATTACACTCTGAGATAAGAGGCTGCAGGAGAGGGGACAGTGGAACATCATGTGTACTGCACACATTAGAGACACATGTTGGGGAACAAAGTGGCTGGGTGGGTTCAGAAACAGCATTTTGTGTAGCTGAAATCCAGCAGGCCTTTAAAATTTGTGTTTGCACTACGGGGGGCTTGCAACACTAAAAACAGCAGCTTTACTAAAGGATTCTGGCATGAAGCATTAGCAGAAACCTGCACAGGTGGTGGTTAAGCGACTCGTGACTGAAATGTTTCTTTTTATGATGTATTTATGTGAGAACTGCGTGATTTTTGATTTGCTCGATCTAAATAAAAATAGCACAAAAAGGTCTTGGAAAAAAAGAAAAACAGGAGGTGTAAGCAAATGACGACACAGAAGCAGGTGGAGTCGGTTACTTTTCTACATCAGAGCAAAGCGTCCTATTATGCCCACATACAGTGACGCTGGGTCATTCTGATAGATGCTGGTTTATTAAAGAAACAGAAGCAGTTGGTCAAGGATAAGCTAAGACTTGAGGTTACAGTCCATCTTTTGTTACCACAGCAGGCTCGTCTCCTACAACCTGCACATGACTGCAAATACATTTTCACAAATACATTATTCTTCATCAAGGTAGAAGTCTCATTGAGGATGAAAATCTCTTTTTCAAGTGAGCCCTGCTCAAGGAAATGACAACAAATATAACACATAACAAGTAACGGGAAAATACATGTGAGATACAAGCAAGTGAGCACAAATCCATCCAAATTATACGCAATGAACGATGGTTACGAGTGCAACATCAAAGGCGGTCGCGTTGACCAAGAGAACTATTTTCTGGCTCCTTTAAAAATGGATTTAAACGGTCCTATTGTAACCAGTCCTGACAATTTCAGCTCCTTCTGAAGTGCATTTAAGGAAAAAGGGGATACGTATTTAAAAGCCAAACGTTTTTAAAGCTAGATAATAGCACTCTATATTTGGCAAGTCATAGAAAACATTCATACTGCTCTCACTTTCTCTAAAATTGCTTTCCCCTCTGAGAGAAACATTCTTTATAGATGCCTTTAGTTTGGGCCTTATTAAGATTACAGTTGCGTTCTTGGGTTTATACAGAAAAAGTCAAAAACATGGGAAGAAAGATGTTGGTCATCTACCATTCTTTTATTACCTAAATCTGACCAATCTGAAGCTGCCTTTGAGAATAATCCAGGTAGTAAACTGGCTCAATATAATTAGGCAATACATCTCTATATATGCTTTCCAAGTCTAATCTAATGTTGTATCGAGCTCCACACGTGGGTAAACTCTCAAGATGTAGGAGCTGTTAGCAAGTACAATTTCCATGGTAACAGGTAAACATAGTCTAACCACTGGCAGAGTGTAGATGTGTGGAAATGTGTGCTTTGCATCGTGTTTTAGCATATTTATGTGTGACTCACGTTTACTGTTGTAACAATGTTCTTATACTGACAGTTACAACCAATTTTAATAGTTTTTTTTTTTATTTTAAATTAAGAAAAAGTGTGCGTGCCTGTGAGCGCATTGTCTTACGCGCTCTTTTCACCCTATTGAACAACAGTGATGAAATGGAGATGAGTTAAAGTGCTAACACAAAGACTGACCAGACCCCTGCGTGGCCGCAACAATGAAACCACCAAACACAAGAAAGTGAGAGCCTCTTGGAGAAATGGAGAGAAAGAGCAGAGAATGAAAGGGGGAGAAATTAAGGAGCCTGACTTAAAAAAAAAAAAAAAAAAAGACGAAGAAGAAGAAGAGTGCAATGGGGGAGAGAAGAAGGGCCGGTCTATCCTGAGAGCAGGAGGAAATGGATGGTGGGCAAAGGTAGCAGAATAGGGAGCAAAGGTAGCTAATCCCTCCGGAGACATAAAGCAGCTATATGTAAATGAAAGACGTGAAGTTCTGCCGTCTCACTTTGATCTGTGAATCAGGCTCTCTCTCCACTCCCCTTCCTCTCCTCCTTCACTCTCACCCTCTTCTCCTTCCCCATTTTTTTCTTGTAAGAAAATCAAGCCTTATTTAGCTTAATCTCACTTAATAGCATGTAGCTCCTCTTTTGTCCTCCCCGATGCTAACAGATTCCCTTCTTTTCACTCGGCACTATTCACATATCTGCCATCCGTAATCCTCTTATTCCGGGGTGGCAATTATTTTGAGTATTTTATCAGCATTATGATTATGATTATTTTCATTATTATTATTCATGCAGGCCGTGCTAAGGGCCAGGTTGTGGCTGAGAATATCCTCCCTATCAGCGCCTCTTATTCTTTCTCAGAATGAGGCTGCCTGCTTTCTTCCAGAGGGGTGGCGAGTTTGCAGGAGTGAACCCCATTCAGAGTGACACATTTTCTGGGCGTTTGAACATATTGTGGAGTGAGTGTAATGAGTAGCAGCGAATCACCCCGTCCCAGCTCCTTAACACAGGGAAACATCAAGAATTTGAGGACGGAGGAGCGAGAGGGGGCTAATAATCAAAGGGCCTTCTTTTCTTGTGGAGCAGTAATTACACGGGAGGGTTTTGATCTTTTGCTTGTTGGAGCAATGAATTGAGGGGGAAAGGGGATGAGGACTGTTTCACAGTTTTTGAGGTGGGGTGAAGGGTAGAGGATGATTTTCAGCTCAACATCTAGTCAGTCTCTGAAGGATATCAGAGCTCACAGTGGAGAAGATGGAAAGAAGTTGGCATATGGAGAATGTTGCTTCTATTTATTTTTAGTGAGTGAATCATTTCTGAATTGTGAGAGAACGGCAGGAAATGTAGGATTGAAACACTCGCAAAGGGTTCAATCAGTTCAAGCCTTTTAAAGCAAATGGGGGTGTACATCTGGGAAAGTAAGCGGTAAAGAAAAGTCAATATTAGCCATTGGTCAGTTTAGATGCTAACACCCGTCTTCCAATGTTCTAAAGCAACTCTATTACTAGTTTACATTTTTTCCAGATGCATGAAGTGACAGTCTTCTTCTAGGTACTTTGGAAAATTGTGGTCAACATGACTGAGCCTTTGCCTCAGGTTTGATCATTAAAGTGTCCACCTTAAAACCAGTATGTCATATTAAGAACTGTGATTTTTCGTTCTAAATCATTCTTGGACACTATGATAAACAGAGTCTGATTGCTTTTGAAGGTAACACTTTAATGTTTATTAAATTGAATCTAGGTTTGCAAAGGCGATGTTCAGTTTAGGCACTTAATATGCACTACATGCATAATGATTAGAGGCTGATCCCTCTGTTAAGGTTTTGCCTCCAAGTGCTGTAAAAAAAATCTTAATGTGGACTTTATTATTCTTTAAATTTGCACATTAATTGGACATTATGAGTCTGATACAAGTCACTCTGGAGGAAAACTGTCACAGGCTGGGTCTCTGACTCAGCGTTTCTGAGGTTATTCTGGGGTTTTTGAGTTTCTTATGTGTGGTTGTGGGTTAGTTGAGTTTAGTTTGACATTATTAACATTGTTTTCAGGAGTTTATTTTAGGGCTGTATATTGTCACGTTTGTATTGTCATGCCCAGGTTTCTTGTTTTATTTTGAAAGAGTCTGGCGTGTTAGTTTCACTTCCCTGTTGCGTCATTAGGTTCATGTGTGTCAGCTGTTTCCCCCATGTGTCTCGACTTCCCTTGATTACCTCATTTGTGTATTTAACCCTTTAAAGCCTGTCGGAGTTCCGTTTTGCATAACTATTTTTAAATCCCTGTAGAACCTGAACCGCGTAAGCTAGCGCAATAATTTTTTTTGCATATGAAACCGGAGGAGTTGTACTTACATCTTATGCCATCAGCTTGTCCTCGTCACGGTTTCCTTCCACATAAAGCTTTGCAAATATTGCATAAGAAGCGCTTGCAGGAACAAAAACATAATATTCAAGTAACACGCTTTGCCGATCCGATCAGCTGTTCGTAACACTTCCCACATTGAAACAGACGTCAGCGCGAACGATCGCGTGTCCGCCATTACCGGCCCGAAACAGGAAGTGACGTCATTTTCGCAGAAAATGTAGTTTTTTTACTTGTAGGCCTTAAAAGCCTATACTAGTGTTTTTATAAGTCATGTTTGACTTTATGCTTTTCTGAATAGTTTCTGGGATGCTTAGAACTCAAACTGCACTGCTTAAAATAGTTTATTTTGATGCACATGCTGTTTTCTTTGCAAATTTGCATCATAGGATTGTTTCTCGTTTTTCCTGCAGTGTATAAAAATTGGTGTATCTCAAAAATAAAACTATGAAGACACTCAAAAATAAATTTCCTGTTGTTGTAAACTATTTTTTGCAACTTTTTTGTATTTAAAGTTTTGAAGGATAAACCTCTTAAATTTCTCCAAGTAGAAATATATGTAAAAAAAACGATTTTCAATTTTTTTGTAGTTTATTGCACTTTTTTGTAATTTATGTAGTTACTATGGACTTAATGCATACATATTATTAAAATATGGGCTATAACAGTTGTATTGATGTAGCAACTGGAAATGCTCCCAAAAATGGCACTACAGGATGTAAAAATATAAAGTAAGCTCTGGCGGCCTCGGTTCTACGGTAGGTCTTAAAGGGTTAAGCCCTCTGTTTTCCATGTGTCATTGTCAGGTGGTCAAACCTGTCATAGATTTCTTTAGTGTCTTGTAGTGTTACATGGTGGTTCATAGTTTTCATAGTTTTGCCACCGTTTGTTTTGTTGTTTTCATGGTTTACACCTGTCATCAGCTGAATAAAGCTTGTTTTTGGTTCAACGCAACTCCACTCTCGGCATCTGCATCTGAGTCCTGTTCAAAAAAAAAAACATTGGTGCACCCCGGTGTGACAAAAACAAGTGTTTTTATATTATAAATGCATGGTAGAAGAAACCCTGAAAGGAGGATCACTTCTCATTCTCAACAGTGACAGAATTTCCCACCATTTGTTTAAAAAAATATATGCAAATGTTTGCAGTAGTCACAGTAGAATCTTTCTGCTATTAGTTTGCAAGGAATCTGCTCATGTTTGCTTCTATATTTATTGGAACTCAATCACTTTTCAAACATGAACTCCAGACATGGGTGCCATCAGACATTACTTTGTACTTTGTACTTGGAGCTGGCGAGTTGTAGGCTGCTTCACACCTGATCCAACAGCCTGTGATATTTCCAACTTCCACAGGTAATGTCTAGAAAAGTTGATGACTGAAGCACATGTGTGAAAAACACGGCATAATAAACTTTGATTGGTGCTTAGCTATCTTGCAGTCTTGTGCATCTGTACTCAGTTTAACAGTGGTTTATTTTTTCTTTTGACTTTTTTGGGCAATGAGCAATGCATTGTGGGATAAAAAATCCACTTATTTTTTAATATGCATACTAGCTAGTAAGGTCTGTACTATTTGCTACTTCCTTCTTTCTGACACAACTGGACACTTCCTTTCCTCTTCCTTCTGCCTCTAATGCAACAATCAGCTAATATGAACCTTCAAACTGGAATACAGACATTTCTTAAAGTTTAAAGTATTATAAAGTTACTAAAGACTTGGTTTCAAACATCAAGAGTTTATTGTTGTTTATTTATTGTGGTAACATTCCAGTTATCAAAACTTAGGGTTCAAAACTGAGAAATCCAGCAAATCTGCTACATTAAGACTCACAAAGTGATTGGTGTGGAGCCCATTGAATTTGAAACAGAAAGATAAACAAAATCATGACATAAACAAGTTTTTTTTTCAAGCTTTAAGTAAAACTGAAAGCAAACTAATAAGCCGAGATTTCATAGTCTTATGCCAACAATGTTATT
This sequence comes from Maylandia zebra, assembly GCF_041146795.1. Lineage (NCBI taxonomy): Eukaryota > Metazoa > Chordata > Actinopteri > Cichliformes > Cichlidae > Maylandia > Maylandia zebra. Next base: position 4,403,802 of record NC_135182.1, read on the forward strand.
CAACCTCTGCTGCAGCACAACACTGTAGCTACGTGTATCATGCACACAGTCATTACAGTTTATAGCTAATATGCAGAACATTGTGAGAGTGAGAAAAAAAAGAATAAAAGAAAAATACTTCCATCATGCTTTTTAAAAGAATCAAATGATAAGCGTGAGTAGTGTAGTAACATATCATAAACATGTTAAAAATGTTAGAAAAATAACAATTCATATAAAAAATGCTGCATTCAAGTCCATTCTTCAGCGAACTTCTTCAACTTTCAATGTCACTTTGGGAATCTGGGAGCTAGAGTGGAGTGACTGAATCTGGGCAGTCTGCAGACTCCACAAGGACACAGCGACCCTGCTGGAGCACCTGCAGAGCTCCACTGCATGGGGGCCAGTGGGGCCTCCATGGGACCTGGAGAAAGCAACGGACATTTGGCTCCTGCAGATGATGAAGAACTGGAGGGAGATGATGATGATGAAGAGGAGGAGGAGGCTGCTGAGGAGAGGAGGGATTCCTGGGTGAGGAGGAGTTGACCGGGACTGGAAATGAGGGGCCACCCTCCTGCAAGCAGCAGCCGGGGGACTGGTCCTGTGGTCACCCCCATTCCTACACTTACCTCCCCCAGCAACCGCCGCATCTCCTGCAAAGATGAACCCAGCAGGAGGATATAGTTCCTGGCTAGAACCAGGGTAGAGATCTTGGAGAGTCTGCGGCCCGGAGTTGCTCCATGTTGGTGGGACTGAGAGGAAGCAGATGAAGGCGAGGAGGCATAAGGCACCATGACCTCCCTCAGAGCATCCATAGCAATGTTTAAGTCCTGCATCCGCTTCCTCTCCCTGCTGTTGATCTTTCTTCGAAGTTCCTGCTGCTCCTCAGGGCTCAGCTCCCGCTGTGGTTTGCTTGATCTCTGGCCATTTGGGAGGCCAAGCATCGGTGCAGGGTTTAGGTGAGAGCTCAGGTTGAAACCTGGAGGGCAGTGGGATAAGTCCTGGGCAGACCCAGAGCCGCAGAGAGGTAGCGACTGCTCTCGGGCTCTGATTACTGGGCTTGGCAGCACATTCATAGTCTCCTAAGAAGAGCTGCAGTCCGGTGAAGACTTCAGCCAAAGATAAAGTTTGAGAGAAAAGCCAAAGAAGAATTTAATAGTCAAAGCTAAAAAAAAAAACCCCACTTTACTCAAACTTTAAAAGAAAAAGAAAAATCCACAAGCTGTAAAATCTAATTGTCATTCCCTCCACCTGTTGCGCTCCCCTTTGTTTGCAGAAGACTGCAAGCTGCCATCCAGCACAGTGACTTTTGACTTCTGAGGTTTCTGGCTCCGGAGTAGTGAGCAAATGAGAGCTTTCTAAAGTGGCATCCCGGTTTTATCTCATTTCCACAGCTGCGCGAGGCAAGAATGACGGCTCACACAGTGGAGAAGTGAGCTAAATGATCCCCTCGCATGCCCCCACCTCAGCTCTCCTCCTCCCCGACATGCCATGTGCTCTTTACAAATGTACATATGCACATCCAACTTTGTGAATTTTGACAGTCAAATGAGGTTGACTGTCAAGGTTGTCATCCAAAGAACACCATGACAAGCTCACTGAACATTTGGATCAGTGTAAGACAGGATATTAGAGGTTAAACATGAGGACAGCTAACACTAAACTAAACCTGTCTTGGTCTGACATTTACTGTTTTCATATAACCTTTGAGCTGCTGTCCTCACTTAACAAAGTTGTCTGTGCACTTTTTAGGGATGTCTTGCTGTAATGGCTTAGACCCCGTTTTGCCTTCAGAAATGGCTTATTTCTCTGTGGCACTGATTCAGCAAGGTGCTAGAAACATTCCTCAGACATTTTTGCCCATGTTGACGTGACAGCATCACACAGTTGCTGCAAAGAATCTGCCGTTCCAGTACATCCCAAAGGTGCTCTGTTGGACTTACATCTAGTGACGGTAACTAGTTTTATGACATGGTCCATTATTGTGTCAAACACAGGTATGCTGTGGTATTTAAATGATGGTCAAATATCCCACATGCTACTGCACCACCACTAGCAAGCTGAACTGCTGATACCTTCCAAGTTAGAGCGATGATTTCATGTAGTTTATGTCAAATTGTACTGTCAGCGTCCTGCTCTTAGCTGACAGGAGTGGCACCTGGTGCTGCTGTAAGCCATCTGATTCAAGGTTTAATGTGTTTAACGTGTGTGGCCGGTGTGGCTATGCACATGTACATGTGTGAGTCAAAACAAAGAAGCACTTTTACAAGAACACAAATGAATGGTCCTTTCTCCAGTATGTCAGACAATAGTGAATAAAGGCAATCAGGACTCTGAGACCTTTAGAAGCTCAGTACTGCAGACAGGTTCAGTGCATGCAAGCTAGTGAATTAACAGAATATTGTCAGAAATTTGACCTTCATTTGGTACTGTTATTCGTCACCTCTGTGGTCAGCATTTGAAACTTCAGTAAAATAAAATAAGAAGTTAAATAAACAGATTTACACAGACACATGTGGTTAACAGAAGATGGCAAAGCCAAATAAAGGCTCCAAGAAAATGCAACCAGTGACCAAGAACCCAGGGTTTTAAATACTAGAATGGTGAATGCAGTATTAGCCATGCCTGAGACTTGTGCTACCTGATTGCACAAGTAATGCTGGTTATACTTTTTCTTTATGTGAAACTTAATTGAGAGCACAAACAAAAAGACACATCATTATGAGCTTAATGGAATGTACCTCTAGAGCCATTAAACAACTTGGAGGCCATTAACATCATCAGTACTGTGTTAAGTGACAGAGAGCAGGTATTAGCACTATTAGCCCGGGCATTAATCGTGTCAGAAAACAGTTTTGGCAAACAGTGAATGGATACATTATTGTGTGAGGGAAGTTAATTGATGGTTTTGAGGTGGAGGTTATTGTTGTTCCGTTCGGAGTGGCTACACTAACCAAATTGGCTGGCAGAGAACTGGGCATGGTTCCAGGCAGGCACACAACAGGCCAATTGACTCCAACCACAGGTGAAGCTGGCTTGGGGCTCCGTGCAAGGCTGGAAACCTCAAATGTACCATTCATGAGCCACAAAAAGACCTCTGCATCACTTTGTTGCACAGTCAGCCTGGCCGTCCTCTTTTTGCACTCCCCCCTTACTGCTCCTTGTAAAGCCGCATCTGAGGTGGGGTGTGGGGTGAAGGGGGGGGGGGGGGGGGGGGGGAGGACAGCACCGTTACAAACAGAAAGCAAGTTGTTTATGATGAAAGCAGAAGGAGATGCAAAGGAGGAAGAGCCTTTCTTTTTTCCCGGCCTCTCCTCTCTTGTCGCTCAAGAAGTAAAAGATGTGTGTGGAGGCGCTTCCCTTCCTCACCAGTGGTCCGGTGGCGTCCGGCTGGTGTTGTGATTGAAGCTGAATAGACGGCTGCAGACGGACAGGAAAGAGAGGGCTTCATGAAAAGGGCCAGGCGGATGGCCCTCGCACCTGCAGGAGAACAGAGTGCAGGCAGCCAGAATGAATGTGTGTGCATCTGTGTGTGTGTGTGTGTGTGTGTGTGTGTGTGTGTGTGTGTGTGTGTGTGTGTGTGTGTGAGCGTTCCTCTGAGTTCAATTTGATTTCTAGTGCCCGTGTAACAATGAGAGGTAATAAACTGAGTAATGAAAGAAAATGAGCCGTGATGGTTTTGACTGAATTTTGGGATCGTTTCTGTGTCAAGAGCGGAGAAAAAAAAGGGACACCTGCAAGGAGCCACGCATACAGAAGTCAGAAAAGAGGAGAAAGAAAGAAGCTGGTGTCTACCAGAATACTGTGCACTTCCCCCACTTTTTCTCCACTACTTACAAGGGAAAGAAAAGTGAGCTTGATTTGGGGCTGTAGCACAGCATATCCGCCTCCCTTTTGATGAGGCTGGACCAGGGCAGGAGCACTGGTGGCTTCAGGGCAGGGGGAAGACTAGTGTCTTTATGGTAGAAGGAGTACTATCCATCTGGGTAAGGCTGTCCAATGTGGGGTCTGCACCTGGGAGCTAAATGCCTCGTCTGTGTGGAGCCATTTCCTGCGGCTGACAGACAGGAAGACACCTCAGCCAAACTCCTGGGTTAATTTATCCCCTTATACAGGATGAAAAATACACCCAATGTGATACTGCTAAAAAAAAAAAAGGTTATGAACTCAGTTGTTTGGGGGAGGCAACGTTATCTAAAGTCGCTTATGTGTGATTACGGAGAAGAAACAAGTTTACAAAATGACTGTAACAAACACAAGGTTTTGTCTTAAGTTTTGATTGAATCTCCACTACTGTTTTTGTGTATTTGTTTCTTTTTAATAGTCATAAGCAATTACTTACAGGTTTTAGAATTTTATTAAACTCACAATGCTTACAGCAAACAGCTCTTGTTTTAGGAATCAAGACCAAATTTAATAAATTCACTTAAACTAATCCACCGCTATTAACGTAAAGGGAAAGATTACCAAACTGAGGTGGCTTGTTGCTACAGTGTTGATCAGCAGCAACTGAGCACTGAGTTGAAGTATTTGTTGCGTCACGCCAGGACTGGTCTTCTTTTCTTCTTTTTTAAGGACTTATTGTGTTTTTAGTTTCTGAAGGAGGTTTTTTCAGCCTATCCAGGTTCTGTCACTTGTAACTTGACATTGTTTCTAAATCTATCCTTCTACCAAGCTAGCTATCTTACCAGAGGTTACATAATTATGATACAATGTTCCACGATCATTTTGTCTCAATACCCCTTGGTGCTGGTGAATTATCACTTTATTATTAGTATTTTTGCCATGACCGGGGAGTTAAAGCACCGTATGCATTAACCAACATAAAAAAGACTGGAGTTGACTTCATTATCAGTATATTAAAACATTTTGATCGTTATTTTATTAATGTGCACTAAGCTAACCCAGCCACATGCTAACTTCTAATATAGTTGGTCACCTGTTACGTCCTCAAATACACAGCATTAAAAATCATCAGCAAATGTTGCCTTCATCCTGCCATATTTGCATGTTTTTGGTTTACAAGAAAAATAAAAATCTGTTTTATGGCATTTTTGAAACTGCAGCCAGTTAAACCATTAGATGAGGCGCACCTGCTGCAAGCATTTCAAACCCAAACTGTTTACAATGTGCGAAAAAAAAGAGCCTAATGAGAAATTAACAGTTGCCAGTGACTGATTTTCTCCACGTGTCCTCGCGGACAAACAGGTGCAGCAGCCACAATGGAAATATAACAGAGCAGGAGTTCTCAGAGGGAGAAGGCTGCTCTGCATCAAAGCAGAGACGGAGGACACACTCATCTATTCGCCCTAACTCCTGCTCTGTGAGGCCTAGCCAAAGACATGAGAAGATTACAAGCTGTTAATAAGGTGGAACCAATCGGCTGAAGGTCTGCTTTTGTCCTTCCCAGCATGCTTTGTGAGCGCTGGCCTGGGATAGTCGGCATTTGGTGCTGATCATAGTGTGGCAGGGATAATGATGGTGGAAGGGGTGGAAGGTTTTAGCCCTTGGGCCCTTTGTGAAAGAGAGCCTAAACGCTTCACTTTCAATAGCTGCACACGCTCAGTTGGTCACGGCTGTTTAAATACAGATGGACATTTACCACATTCATATTTCATGCTGCTAAATGCTTCATTGACACCTTTAACTGTTTCACGTTTTGGGGTTTTTGCACGGTATCACTCCGTTTCTGCATTATCCTGGTCTTTGCTGTTAATCTAAATGACTTTTAGAATAACTCTGTTGTTGTTGTTGTTGATGTTGTTTTCCCAAAGATAACACTTGTTTTGTTTCAGCTTTCAAATAAAAGTACTTAACCCTTTCATTGTGGTCATTTACAATGACCCCAAATGTGCACAGTGATTGTCTATTCTTATAGCAGATGTTTCTCTCTGAAACAATGCCAAGGGGGATTTGTAGAGTGTCTGCTAATAGGACAGTGTTAGTTAACCCACCCCACCCACCAACACAAAGTAACCTTAAAACCCCCCATCCTATTTAAGCGTGACAATGATGGATTCAGTCATACTAAGGAATCCCTGTCCAGAGTCAAACACACAGCTTTTTCTTCTTCGGCCCAAGTGAATGAGGGCAGGAGCACAACGTTATGTCTAAATGTTGTGTGGGAGCTGGTTGAGATAGTTCTTCTTAGGTTATATTAGTGGTGCAAGGCCAAAGGAGGGTTTTCAGAGGTTATCCCCATCTGTATGGAGGGCGGTGCAGTGCGACCAAAGTCACTGTTAAAGTGAAAGGCCATAGCAGTATGATGGATGAGGATGCACGTCCCAGAAATTAGACTTCCTGCAAAGAAGTAGTTGACACAGCCTAAAGGAGAGAAGACGATGACATGTGTCCTACTCTCAAAAGAAAAGAGACAACAGACTAAAGACTAGCAGCTGGATATTTGTGATGTGGGACAGGAATGAAAAACTTCTCTCGTAACCCTAACAAGCTTTTTTCTTTTGTATTTTAGTGGTTGAATGTAGTTTAATTGAAAATGGACCACATGTTTTTACTTTTGGATGTTAGATGATGATGTTCTGTCAGTAAAAACAAAAAAAGTAACTTTACTACAATTACGAGCAAAACTATGAATGCAAAAACAAAGACAGATGCTATTCACAACTAACTGAAGTGTAACTGCAGTAAGAGTAATGTAATGCACAGTGTATCACCAAACTGGCTGTTGTGAACATCCTTCATTGAGTCGTGTTTTCTTTCTAGCTGTGTAGATTCGTAGCTTTGACGTGCATTACTGAGCAGTTTTGTAACAATCATCAAACAATCAGAACAAAAAAAGAAACAGGAGTCTTTATATTCATCTGTTTTCACATTGTCGTTGTCCCTTGATGCCTCCCTTTTGGTAATGTGTTATGGTCGGCCAGCTGGGACACCACAAGGCAGGAGCAGGACACGGTGCAAGGAACACATCTTCCAGATGACCAGTTAACACCACAGGAACTCACCAGGAAGTACTGAATGACACTAGTGGGGGAAGAAGGTGTGCAGCACTTTGATCACCCCTCTTTGCCACACTCTTACCTAAGAGTAAAAAAATGGAGGTTTGATACACTTTGAATCATGGGAAACTTTGGATCATGGGAAACTTGTTTCAAATCCAGGATTGTGAAAGTCCTGTGTTTTCCCCACCAGCTGATCACAAGAAACTTAACACAACGGATTTTACATTTTTCCAAATCTTGTCATGTCGGGGTGGCAGATGGATGTAGTGGATGTAAGATGATTCTTTGATGGACACATCTGTTAGCCTACACCCTGTATCCACACACACACACACACACACACACACACACACACACACACACACACACACACACACACACACACACACACACGGAGTTACCTTCCCCCTCCCCCCTCTCTCCTATGCCTTACAACCTCCTCCTCAGCTCATTCACCTCCTACAGTGCTCCTGCTCCTCACAGACTCTCAGCGCATTAAAGTCCCCACTAGGACGGCAGAGATCAGACTGAAGCAGCCACTTTCCTTTCCTATTCAGCCTCCACTCTCTTCAAACCGCAGCAGGTTTGTCACAGATGTTTCCCAAACTTAGGTCTGGCCTCCCACTGAGGACAATTAACTACTGGGATAATGAGAGTGAGAAGTGACTGATACATCTCCTTTTTTTAACCATTTGATTAAATAAATGGTCAGATTAATGCAAAAACTTACAGTGTTCGCCTTCAGGTTTTTTTTTAGCAAATCAGGTGACAGCCATTCTGTATGTGCTGCTAATTTGATTTATGAAACCGCCGACCCCAGGGAAGCAACAACTTGGAGAGCTGACATATGTTGCAGCGCAACATGATAGCAGGCTTCAGCAACTTGACAAATAGGGGTTGTAGTTATTAAAACATCTTATGGTGGCAGGACTGCACTGAAGCTGATTGGCCAAATCATCAAACCATAGAAAGGCAGCTTTGAAGCTAGTTGTTTTTATTCTGGAGGATTAAGTTAAACACGTAATGATGTTAGCATTCAACAAAAAAGTGGGATTCTTGATACGGGAAAACACTATCAGCTTTTCTTAGCTCTTCACTGCCAGTTAATTACAAACGGGAGTAAAGGTGCTCCAGCAAGTTAGTTTTCTCAGGAGCTGATTCAGTACCATGACCAATTACTTTTTAATGGCTGTAATGTTGCAATGCATCAAGTAACGAGTTACCCAACACAGCTTGCAGCGACAATCTCTAATCTCAATAAACATTTATGTTGAAATCATATCTGATCACCTAATTAACTAAACCAAGGTCCCAGCTGCCATGACAGTGTGTCATCAGACCAGTAAAAAGCCCAATACTGATCATTTTGTGAGAAATCATGGGCTCGTTTATGATTGATTTATTAAGAACGACTACAGTGTGTTTAGGTGCAAAGTTCAAGGGACTTTGTTGCATCTTGTGTTGATCTCTGGCTTTCATAGACATAGTTTATCTGGCACATGCTTTGATCATTGTGAAGAAATTTTCTCAATTTTCTCAAATTTGAAATTATTCAAATTATTTTAAATTATTATTCATGAGCTACCACATTTACAAGGCCTTTCTGCTTAAGCCTGAATACCTTGAAATTAGAAGCAAATTCCAAACTTGCTCAAATCAGACAATTTTAATCACTCTGTGTACCTTCAAGAAGTGAAATGTCCTTGTTTTAAGAGAAAAATCTGCTAAGATAACAAAAAAACTTCTTAAACTAATAAAATTCATGGCAAATCTAAATTGATCTAATCTTAATGTAAAAAGGTGTTTAATGTAAATCGAATACTTTTCTACGACGTTACTCACTTTAAAAAAAGCACACTGCTTCTTACAGTGACAAAGGTCTCAGTGTAGATCTGACCCTTTCTAGCCAACTGCAGGACACCTGGTGTGTATGTGTCTCAATATCACTTTAGTTTCCCTGATTCCTGTCAGGGTGAGTCCCTTTGTCCAAAAGTCCCAGCTGCCAGCAGCAGTCAGAGCTGGCAGGACCAATGCCAGGGAACAGACGCGAACGTGACATGGTCAGCAAACCATATGGAACATAATTCACGGGGTATCTCAGAGTGAAAGTCACACAATATGAGAATAAAACGTGAGAATTTTTTAAAGATGTGAGAAAACAGGGAGCAGATAAAATTTCTTAGATAATTCTCACTTGTGTGCAGACAAAACTCGCAGCACTTTTCGTAAGCAGAACGACTTTAGAGTCACAATCGGGAAAAACACAGATTCCCTTTAACAGTGTTTCCAGGAATTTGCATTTATATTTTGAACTGTTTTATTAGATTATTTTCCTTTATTGATACGGTACTGTGAAATAAAACTTATTTTAATTCGATTCATTTCAATTTTATTTACATAGCACCAGTTCACAGCATCAGTCATCTCGAGGCACTTTATATTGTAAGGTCAAGACAGCAGCAAACAGAAAACCACAACAATCAGACCACCACATATGAGCAGGCACTTGGCGAGAGTGGGAAGGGAAATATCAGTTTTAACAGGAAGAAACATCCAGCAGCACCAGACTAAAGGAGGAGCAGCCATCTGCCAACACCAGTTGGGGGTGAGAGGAGAGACAGAACAAAAGATACACTGTGGAAGAGAACCAGAGATTAATAATAACTAGTAGTGTCAGCATTAATCTCGTTAAAATGACGTTAACGCCATAACCACGTTAATGCTGCAAATCTCCTTTAGCTCGTTAACGCGGATGACCCCGTGCGTGTGGTTGCATGGCGTCAATTTGTTTGCGCGGTTAGCTCGTTAACGCGTTAGCGCCATCCAGCCCCACGCACAGGGCAATCCGCGTTAGCTCGCTAACGGAGATTTGCCACGTTAATGCGGTTATGGCGTTAACATCATTTTAACAAGATTAACGCTGACAGCAGTAATAATAACTAATGATTAAATGCTAAGTGGTGTATAAACTCACAGAAAGTGAAAAGAGGTCAGTTAAGAAGAAACGCTCAGTGTATCATGGGAAGTCCCACAGCAGGCCTATTGCAGTCTAATGTAAGTAATTTCAGATTTAGTCTGATTGGAACGAAAAGTTGTCCCATGCTTAAATTCAGTTCATTTTAATTGTATTGATATATAGTGCCAAATCACAACCTCAAACCTGATCATCCATCAACCTAAACTTTTCTAATCAACAGCTCAAAAGACACAGGAACACAATGAAAATGAATGTGTCATTATATTTGATATTTCTTCGTGTGTATGTATGTACATATCTCATATTGGATGACAGGTGCACACACCATAGCATATCATCCTCCTGAATGGATTTAGGAGACCCACATCTTGGAATCATTCAAAGTGCTATCCAACCACCAGACAACTGGTCCCCTCTGGACCCCATCACACCCCTCTGAGACCTCTGTTTTTCTGCGATGGCTAATTCATATCCCAGTCCGGCCCTCCTCAGATTCACTTTGATGTTTAATCCCATCCTGGCTGTGTCCTCCTTCAGTCCACGGAGCTGCTCGGCCAGTCATGAATATCCAAAGGTCTGCTTACTTGACAGGATTATCCCCCCTTTCAAAGCCACTGAGGACAATTCTTCAGCCACAAAAAAACACACTCAATGGATCTTCTGCTCTCTCGCTTTGTTTCTTTCATTTTCCTTCACTCATTCTCTCTCTCCCTTCTGTCTTTGTCCCACTGGGCTTTTACTAAATGCATTGATCCACCCAATCGAAGAGTTCATCTGCTGCGCTTCGTAGATTATCGGATGTACACACAAAAGTAAAGACAAGCACCACTCTGAGTTTTTTTTAAGAATTTCACATAAATATATGTATGAATGCTACTCAATTCCACAACTTCATAGTTTTTCTTGCGGTATGCAGAGCTGTCTAGCATAAAAATACAATGGCAAAACAAATCAAACAGATGTTTAACTTAACAGGAAGGGGCCCTGATTCAAAGGCTAACAGTCCCTCAGTCTCAGTTCAGCATTTCTGTTGGTAGACTTGATGAACATGCCTTGTAAAATGTACAACTTTTAGAGCAGCCAATACATTTTTAATACACTTTGTCGCTCTTAAACAACAAACAACACTACATGTAATGCTAATGCCTGTCACAAATCTGCCAAGTTTTAGCTAGCTAGCGCTGGCATTGAAATTGGCTTTGATAACATACCTTGGTTCTATTGTTCCTTCATTTCGGAGACATAGCCAACATTGCAGCAGTTTGCAGGGTTCCACACTTAACTTTTTGCCACTGGACGCTGATAGTTTACTCAACGTAGTCGTACTTGTCAGCACAGGCAAGTGGGTGAGTATGGAGAGCACCATTTGACACAGCACATTACAGTTTCTGTTTCAGCTGCGCTACTGCTAACCTCAGTTGTTTAGTACAATGAAAGCTAACCTGAGGGTCTAGTACATCTTCTGATTGACATGCTCCAAGCAGAAGACGTGTTACACCCTCAGTGTACAGACTGATTGTCCTTCGATCAGTTTTAAATATGATACATCTCTTTACACAGGACTGTATAATATACCTGGCTACTGGTTTGGACAATATATGATGTAAAACATAGAAACATCATGCAAGAGCTGATTTCTTGTTCTCACACTATGTTCACTTGTAACTTTGAATGACCAACTTATCAGAGTAGCTGCACATGCAGACCACTGCAAAAGCCTATCTTACCCAGAAGTAATCCAGTAACCCAGAAGTAATCCAGTACTCCAGTAAAGTTTTTATTAATGCTGACCACATTATGATGGTTTCCATCACAAGGCTCCTTATTATGAATGAAAAGCCTTCTGAAATTTATACACTTCCAGACAGCTGGAAAAAAAATGTTACTGTGAATTGACTTTTAAAAACAACAGGCTAATTTGTTGCAGCTAAATTTATTAGTTTTAGACTAAAACTGTGATTTGATTGAAACTGTAAATGTTTCTTAAATAAGTCAATTATATTTATTTTTCTGGAATCATAAATGTACATGAAAACAAACAAACAAACAAAGTAATTCCAAAGATCTTAAACCCTTTTTTCACTTTGGTACAACAACCTGATAGTTTTGAGTACATTTGTTCTTTGGGCTTAGTTGATTGAAACTTTCTAATTGTTTTACAGTTTTTTCAACTTGTGCATTTTGGCCAGTGAAATAAAATACAATTTCTACTTACACATAACTGAAAATTGGTTTCTTATGTCCTCATTTAAAATATTACTTAATAAACCTTCACAAAAAACTTTTTTATTACGTAAAATTCACCACAATCAAAAGCTGATTTCTTTAAGGTTAAACCAAGATTTTCACGTCACAATCAACGTACTAGAAATAAAGACACATTCTCTTTTGAAGGACAAAATGTATTATGGTGCATTTTCAAAACAAAGGCTGCCTTTTATGTACATAAAATACATTAAAAATTATAAAATAAAGCACTGAAGTCTTCATTATCTGAACAACAGCTGCAAAAGAAACAAAGATCAAATACACTAGACAAAATTACGCAAAATTTGTCCCCTTCTCAACCTTTTAAAGAGCTTAAAAAATATGCTGAATTAAAGATTAAAGATATATTTAAAATATAAGATTGGTGATGTAACAGCAATTAATATTAACATTTCTAACACTGTGATTATGAATCAATATGACAGACAGAACTCTTTGAACAATGAAAGGGGGAGGGGGCTCAGATACTGTTTTTCTAATTTCAGTCAAATTAAAGTATTTCCTTCCCATTACAATCTAATAAATTCTTTACACCTCCCTGGAGTTTGTCTGTGTCTACATGTCTCTTTGGCTGATCCAGTGCTTTGAGATCTACGTGTCACTTTCTTTATTTCTATCTCCATGAACAGTTTCTGCAGTGCATCAAAGGTGTATTTGAGCCTTCTAGGATCACTCAAATCGCAAGTATAGATCAAGACAAACAGCATAGCACATGCACGTGCGATTGATCACAACTCATTAAGGAATTTCACACCATTAGTGACAATTCCACCTGCATGTGGTGGCTGCAGAGTGTAATGTGATGACAAACACTGGCATTGTACTTACTGCACATACTTCACTGCTGAAGCGTGGTAATGGCGGACACAGGAATCAGTGCTGAGTGACGTCATGTGACACCATCACCTTTGACTTGAAGTACATAGTTACTTAAGAGGAAATTGTTTCTATAGATTTTTTCCACGTAAGTAATTTTTCATTTTAGGTAAAGTGAAATAAACAGTTTCAAACCGGAAATCCCAGTTTACCATTGCAACAATGTAAAATTTCAATTCAACTAAATGACATGGACACTTCACTTTTTGTAGTGTAGCACAACCTACTGATTTATTTAGTAAAATTACCAATGTAATGGTAACTGTGAATATAGTGGTAAACATTTACTAATTGATGCAACTGTACTGATTAAGCATAATTCCAGTTTGGGTTTTGGTGACAAACACCTGCTCTGCTTTTAAGATTAAAACGTTCCTTTCTCATAAAGTTTATAGTTCAGGCTGGAGCAGGTGACCCAGAATCATCCCCTATAGGCGTATGCTGCTGGAGGCTTCCCATGATGCAGTGTTTCTTCTTCATTTACCTTTTTTTTTTTTTGCACACTCTGCATTTAATAATTAGTTATTACTAATCTCTGCCTCTCTTGCACAGTGTGTCTCTTGTTCTGTCTCCCTCCCCTCAGCAGCAGATGTTGCTTCTCCCTGAGCCTCGATCCGCCAGAGGTTTCTTCCTGTTTAAAGGATGTTTTTCCTTCCCACTGTCGCCAAGTGGTTGCTCATAGGGGGGTCACCTGACTGCTGGGGTTTTCTTTCTGATATTGCATGGTCTTTACCCAACGATGTAAAAAAAAAAGGGGGGGTTTGAGGTGACTATTGTTGCAAATTGCTGCTATATAAATAAAATTCAATAAAAATGAATATTAATCTTTAAAAAAAAACTTTTTTTCTAAAACTCAGTAGTAAATCAGTACAATTATAAAACACAAAATTATCAAACATAGCCTCACTTCCCATTGCTCTGGTGTAAGTGGAAAACATGTGTAAATACTAGGTATCCAGTTCCTGGTTAACAATGACATCATGATATAAATGCTGATATGCTGCTACATTTACAGCTAAGCAACCACTTGTTGCTTATGTATCTATACAGTGACTGTCTCTTGGTGTGTTAGAGTCCATCAGTGGTTTAATGCTGGTAAGAACTGAGCAGATGAAGCTGTTGGAATAAACACCAGTCCCATGGGAAAGGGTGACCTCTGAGGTCTCATATTTACCTTAGAGCTTCATCTATTTTCTTGTTAGAGTTAAATCCTGCCTTTGTCTCTGACAGCTTCTCTGTTTGATTATCTTCTCTCTCTTATTCCTCCTTTTCTCCAACATAGACTCTGTTTCTCTTTCTGTTTTTCCGCCACCTTTGATGCATCCCACCAATGTTTAATCCTTTCAGCTAACACAACATGATACGCGGTGCTGAAAGGGTGTACATCTGTGCAGTGTTTTCAGGAAGGTTTAAATCCAGTTACAACAGTGTAAGACTGATGGCTCCCCTTCTGTCCAAAGTTATGAATATTTAAACTGTCACAGAATCAACCTCACGCTCTCAGCACCAATGGATAAGTCAGCCTGCCACCAACAGTGGATAAGAAGCTGTTTATTCAAATCCAGACACTAGGACATGAAGCCCAGCTGCTATTGGCCAGAATGTTCACGCAGAGCTGAAGAGATTCCACCCAGTGAGCTTCCCTTTTAACTTTAGGCACATGTTTGTCTGGATGGATCTTGAAAAACTAACAAAATTTGAAACAAAAACAAAGACAACAGTGATTAAAAACTAAACTAAAGTTCTTACACAGGATATGAACCATGAACTGCCTGAAAATTTTGTGAACTGTACCTGATAGAGAGACAACAGGTTTGTTGTATATTGTATATTGTTGTATAAATGGAAAGGCATTCATTCATTTGCCACAACACCTCCTTCTAATATGATGTTTTTTCTCTTAAACAGGACAGCACAGCATCTTTGTGTGAATCTACCTGGGACTAAAGCGTTATGATGCATTAAGAGTAACTACACTCTTTGTGTTATGATCCGATCCCATCTCCAAAACAGTAAATATTCCTCAAAAAGCACATTTTGGAAGGAACTTAGCTGCTACTACAGGTCAATATTCATATAGTGAATATAACACATCATTGTTGCCTATTCAAATATCTATTCAGGTCCACGGTATCTTCCTTTACCATGCTGTGAGCACCTATATCATGTGTGTGTGTGTGTGTGTGTGTGTGTGTGTGTGTGTGTGTGTGTGTGTGTGTGTGTGTGTGTGTGCGCAAAGTTTAACAGTTCACTGCAAAACTTTTTTCCTTTATTTTGTCATTTTGTCATTTAACTGTAGTTCTCATACGGTGCCATTTGTTATATGCTAGCAACAAAATAATCAGCAAAACTCAGGAAATATGTTGGGCTCTGTAACTGAGACAGAGGCAGAAGAGTAATGGGGTGGTGGGTGTGGGTGAGTGTGTGGGGGGCTTTCTAATTATTTTTGAAATGTAACACTTTTTAATCCATGTTAACTGCATTTTGCTCTGACAAATGGTGCTTGGACTGCTCTGGTGTTGGGACCCCTGAGGAAAAGCAGATGTTTCCAAGTGCTGTATGTGCCACTAAAAAAACTATAAATCTCTTTATGCCAAAGTCTAAAATAAAATGATGTCAACTGAGAAGAAGAATTGGATCTACTATTACAAATAATAATAGTAAAAAAAAAAAAAGCTGTAAACAAAAATAGAAAGTTCACAAGACTAAAAACCAAAAATGAATGACAAAGATCTTCAGGCTTTCAGGCAGAACTGCTTATAAAATAAAATAAAATAAAATAAAATAAAATAAAATAAAATAAAATAAAATAAAATAAAATAAACAAATTAATAATAAAGGTGTAATAAAGGTGCAGATGTGCTCAACTGGCCTGTTGTTTATGATGATGATGATTTTTTTTTTTTTGGCACACTTTCTCATTGTTATATGACTCACTGGGACCATAGTAATGATATTAGTAATGATATTAGAAACAAAAAGTTAAAATGCATGCTTTAAAAGAATGACAGCCTAAAGGTAAGTGCACCTGAACTCCCTACAAATCATTGGTGCCCCTCACACACAGGTGTTTTTTTTTAAATGCTTCTTTTCTTGGGACTTTGGAAATGTGTAAACACAAACCCAGAATCCAGGGAACTTGTGAAATATGTGAAAGGTGATAGAGTCTGTGGAGAGGTCTGATTCAAAGACCAAAGAAATTAGATGGCAGTGTACTAACTGATGTATCAACGCTGAAGGCAAAGCATTGAGCGTGCAAGTTTTGGGAAAGCCACAGGCATACGCTGAAACTTTGGAAGAATTACTTCTTATAGCTTATCTGTAAATAAACTGTTTTTGTTGCATTGCGCCAAATTACCTCTTACTCTCGAACGTCCTACAAAACACTGAAGGACTCTGAATAATTCAATTCCAGTAATGAGATGAATAAACAAATGCATGCATGAATATTCAGAGATTTAGTCATATCATTCCAGCTTCAAAAGCTTTTGGAAAATATTGCAACAGCATGCACAATCTGCTATGCAGCTGCTTCATTTTCCTAAAGTCCACCGGCGTTTACTCATCGCTGGCTTCTTATTGCCAAAAGAGCTTTTTGTGCTCATCTTTAGCGGCTGTTTACACTCGTGCTTTAAGGTGGCTATTTCAAATGCTGTATTTTACTCACATTCTTGCTGCACAGGTTGGAAATTAGTATTCATGTGAGCAGATGAATTGTTCAGGAAGAAACATTCAGTTGGACAGACAGACAGGTGTCAGTGGGCTAAAAGTCATCACTGTTTGCTGAATGAAGCTCATTCTCCACCAGCTGAAGCCACATTGTGCACAACTGTGAATAATTAAAAACAGTGAGTGTCATCCAGCAGAAGAGACCAGCTCTGAAAAGTTTCTTTCATGTGGCAACATTGCTGTTGGCTCATAACATGACGAAAAATTTCTTTGGGCACTCTGTTATAAATCCGAGAAAACGTTTATCGTCAAACTTGTTCTTTTTAATGAAGCCCTTTTTCAGAAGATGCTCGTAACTGCTTGTATATAACACCAATAATTAGGCTGAGATTTATTATTTAAATGGGCGATATGTTTATATTTTTATTTTTTATTTTTGTTTTTTTGGTTGACAACTGAATCTAAGCCGATTGGGTTTTATATGGAGTAATAATGAAAATAAACTGATTCAAAATAAAAACTTTTCTTAAAGAGTGCTAAGGTGTTTTAGCTGAGGCGGAAAACTTTTTGTTCCCATGATAAACGTTTAATTGGCCTTGAAGATCTAAACACTACAATTTAAAACGAAAACAAAACAAGTTGTGCTTATGATGTGTAATTTCGCTGGTTATTATGTAATAATACTGAATAACCCTGTTCAGTACTGCCCTCCTGCTACAAGCTATAAACGCTGCTTTTAGTCTCCTTTAAATGTATTTATCCACAAAAAAGAAAAACAAATAAAAACAAAACCACCACAAAATGTTTTTCTCATTTCAATATTCATCTTTATTTTACATTTCAAACCCCAACATAATCAGAGATTCGTCTGAACGTCCCCTCCAAAATAAGTAAATAAATATCATTTTCAAATTTTTATTTTTATTTTTTTTGTAATTAAAAAAATAAAGAAGTGGTCGCTGTGTGCGTCTGACAGTGAATAACAGCCTACCGAGGAGAAAATAGGGAGAGGAGCATTGAATGAGGCGGACAGAATAATTATAGCAGGTGCAAGATGTGAGGAGGTGGGGTGGCGGAGTCTTCCTGGACATTTACAAGACTCTAATATATATCTCCGACTATTTAAACAGAACAGCCCATCTAGATATTTACATCCTATATTTGTGGTTTGATTCAACTTTTGGGGACTTTTTTTTTCCTGCGGTACCACAGAACGGGAAAGTATTTTTGGAATAAATGTGATCTTCAACAAACTGCATGGAAACACGTATGTGGGCCATGACCGATTCCCAGTCGCAAGAAAACGTTTGTGTGTGTTGCAGGAGCTCTGTGAAGAAAAGACCGGTTAAAACAGAGGTTAATTACTATGAAACACCGAGTTAGTTTCAAAAACACCGAAGTCCCAGTGAAGAAAACCAATGCATTGGTCTTAAATGCCTCCGTTGACGCAACGGATTCGGCAACAAAGATAAATAAAACCACGATAAAGTTGGGAGATAAGTCTTTAACACCCCCCGGAGAAAAGTTCAGCTTTGCTTGGAGTCACTTAGAGTCGCTGGTGAGCCTCGGCATGGTGACGGTGCTCATGCTGGACACATGCGGAGGCGGGACTTGGCACATGCTGCACGGACAGGGCATGCCGGTGCCAACGCCCCAGTGCTGGAAACTGCTGCCCAAGGGCCCCGCACTGGCAGTGGGCGCTTTGAGAAGTCCGTGGTGGGGTCTGACTGAAGTGACGGCGGAGATACCGGGCGCGGAAAGAGAGGCAGTGGAGACAGCCGCCGACGGGAGGAGAGGGTGATGTACCCCGGGGTGCGATGCGTGAGAAGCCGCCGGGTGTCCCGGCACGGGCCCCGCGTGTGTCATAGTCCCACATGCTGACGGGTGGAAGCCGCTGTGATGTCCGCTACTGCCGTAGATTTCACTTACAAGCCGCTTCATCTCTTCCAGAGAGTTGCTCAGCATCAGGATGTAGTTTCTCGCCAGCAGCAACGTTGCGATTTTGGAGAGTTTACGCACCGACGGTCCGTGCGCGTAGGGCATGACCTCCCGCAGCCCGTCCATGGCCACGTTGAGGTCGTGCATTCTTTTCCTCTCGCGGCTGTTGATCTTGAGGCGGATCGCCTGCAGCTCGTTCTCCGAGAGGAGTTTACGGTCTTTCTTGGATGCCATCCGGAGCGACAGAGAGTCCTCGTCGAGGGCGGAGAGGCCACGCAGACCGGGGATCTCTGACGGAGAGTCACTCTGCGTAGAGGACACAGCGCCGGAGAAGCCGTGCACAGACTTCTTCAAAGTAGACATGAAGATGTCGTCCACCTCGGGAGAGGACGGTCTGCTTGACACGCGGCTTGTATCTGAGTCCATGATCCGGGTCTCACACGCTAATCTGAGAAAAACAACAAAAAAGTAAACTTCTGAGTTACTTTACTGAAAGTTCAAATCCACATGTCGACCAAACCAAGCTCATCTTACCCATTTCGATTCTGATAATGAGAATCTGCTCATTTTTTTAAAAAATATTTTTAAATCAATGTAGGCCTCATAAAATATGTTAACACAGAGGAAACTTTGTGATTTAACTTTGATATAACACAATCACAGAATGGAAAAAGAAAGAAAACCATATAAAAGTTATTTGTTGAGTTCCCCATCTTTTATATGCAGCAGCCAGTAATCAGCGTCCTATTTTATTTCTGGATATTTTTTTTCTGAGAATAATTAAAGCAGAAACACAATCTGTGTATACTGACACTAATTATCAGGATAACCTAACAGAAAATAAATAATAAAACACCTACCGAGAGTGTTTGCAGGCGCGATGAAGAGAAAAACCTAAACGTCAAATCCACTTGTTACTCCAAGTCGCATCTGACAGCCCATTTGGCACGCCTGCGTGCATCCGCGGGGTTTTATAGTGGGCTGGGGTGCACAGAGGCCGGGTCACCAGGACAACGCAGTTTCTGTCCAAGCTGCCTCCCAGCGACCAATCAGCTCCGCGCAGAGGGAGGAGAGAGGGAGAGGAGGCTGACGGAGGGACCTCCAGCCTGATGTAATTACCAACACCCAGCATCACTATTAAGTGAAATCAGACACACTCCGTCCTACATATGGGCCCTTCTTGTGAAAATATTGGCCCGTGTGTATGGATAGATTTTTATTACAATAAGCCATGGAATAAGACGCATTTCTTTCCCTTTATAAGTGAAAAATAATTAGGGAAAAGCAATACAGTAAATCAAACTTAAAAAAATAATAATAATAATTGGCCTAACGTATATGAAACCTTTTTTTTATTATTGCGATTAAATTTAATTTAAAATGTGCTTGAATTCCATGTATCTTTTTTTTAATGAAGTAGCCTAAATGAGATTTCAGTTTGTTTTGATCATGAATTCGTTTTTTTTATATATATATATTAATAATAAACAATAAAAAAAAGGAGAGTCAGTGTCGTCCCTTTGGCTGAACACAGATTACCAATCGAAGCCTAATAAGCAGTGCAATATGTTTCCTGCTTGCAGTGTTGGAGCTAGTACGGTGTTTTCCGTTTGTACCCGCTGTCGGCCAGCAGCTGCCGTTGAAGTGCATCTTTAACGTTAATTAATGAAGTGTGTAAAATTGTCTTTAACCGTTATGATCCGCAATATTTCAATTAGACTGCAGTGAGCCACAACTCCGTGGCCTGCCGCTGGCGGTTATCTGAGCCGTGACATAAGGGCCTAAACCGGTGGTCTGCACTCGGACCTAACTGAAACTGACAGCATGCATTGTGCCACAATATGACAAGTGTTGTGCAGTCGGACGCAAAGAGCCCTAATTGCCTCTACAAGTTTATCTGTTTTCATAAGGGTGAGTTATTGGTTAAATAAAAGGCGGGCTGAGGAACACCTCTGATGGGGTTAACATTTGTAACCTAGGCCTATAGATACTTTGCACCAGGCGAAACATACATAAAATAATTATTAGTTTTTCTAGTATTATTTTTCAATATTTCTCATTCATCATATATATATGTGTGTGTGTGTGTGTGTGTGTGTGTGTGTGTGTGTGTGTGTGTGTGTGTGTGTGTGTGTGTGTGTGTGTTATTCATTTAGAAAAGAAATAGCACCAAGGGAAAAAAAACAAGCAAACTAGCAAAGCTAGAAAGAAAAAGCACAAACAACTTCAGAATAGGGCAATGAGAAAATGAAAAAAAAAAGTTTTTTTTTTTTTTTTTAAATTGATCTCTTCCTTATTTCAGCTAAGTTTTCGTAAACGGAAGACTGTTGCCATAGTTACCCTCCGTTTTAGCGCCTTGCGCACTGATTTAGGAAGCTAGTTGACCGGAACTAAGTTTGTGCGGAGTCATGTTCGATTTGACGGCCAGTCGGAAAATTTGGCATTCCAACCGTCATCTTTCAGTTAGGAGCCCTTCAGGTGTCAAAAAATCAAGGTCATTAGCGGGTGAGTGTGCTTTAGCGTGCCATACACACGCGCACACGCACGCACACGAACCCACCCACCGCCCCCGTTTTTCTCCTCCCTCTTCCTGATCCTATATTTGCTAGTTTGGCTCCTCCATTGCGTTCGCGTGTTTAGGCCTGCTCCCGTTAAATAAGATTATGCTAATGAAGTGGCATTTTAAATAAGGAGGTTTGTATCCTTGCCACCCCCCTGCTTCATTAAACATTCCCACAGTCTCAGTGTTGCAAGTGGATTCACAATGAGACACATGCTCTCCTCTTCCGCAGGGTTTTCTTTTTACCTCTAGCATCCTCATTTCACTCTCTACCACGAATTTGACCTCCCAGCAAGAATGTAACGACAGCTTGAAACATTCTGGAAGGTTGTCATAATTTCAATTATGTATTTATTTATTTTACTTATTTATATAGAGGTTATTTTTTGTTTTTAAATAACTTTTTGTGCATAACATATTTTTCTTAATGCATTAACAGAAATTGATTTTTGGTATGTCAGTGAGAAAGGCTGATATTTCAACAGGAAAAAAATAAGTTTCGGGCCAATTCCTAAGTTTCCTAAGATTCAGAGAAAACCTATACAGCTCTCTGTGTGTGTTTTATATTGCAGCAGCTGGAAACTGCCCCCCAATCCACATGTTTGCAGTTAATTTACCTCAAAATTATTTACAAGTATTTTCTATATTGCCAGAAAACAGCACTCAACAAGAAAGAGAGTATTTGTGAATAAATAAATACCAAACCTGATTAATAATGACCAAGCAGACAGATTATTGGCAGATTATTATTTTATTTAAAAAAAAAAAAAAAACAGACAACAGCATTGCACCCATGTGATTTCCAGACCATGGGAATAAATCTGTTTCTTTAGCAGCCTCCGCTCTTCTGGTTTCATTCTTTGCACCAGATTTCTAAACCTGGCTGAGGATTTGCGCTCATTCAGCCACAAGTGCTTTGGTAACGCTGATGCTGTGATAAGGTCTGTTTTGCAGTCTGCACTCCAGTTCATCTCAAAGGGCTTTGTGAGTGGCAGTTAAGTCTTTTTCTTACCAAAACTGGGGAAACCCTTCATTTATGATCTCAGGTTTTTGAACAGGGGCAAAACAGTCATGTTCAAATAGTAAAGAGAGTTCCTTGGATGCTCTATTCAGTTTTCAAATTATTTGACAGCCAAATTGAGGGAAAACAGCTGCAACTGAAACCTAAAAACAAGGTATGTGAACAGTGGTGTTGGTAACATGTTCACTCATCTTGCAACTTTGACTCCTATCCATCTCTGGTCTTCATCAGCATCGTCCCCATCTTTTTAATTCTATCTCTGTTTCTGTCCATCAGTCTGGGTGGCGTTAGGCCCAGTGCAGTGGTGAATACCAATAGTGAGGAGGAGCATATGTGAGCCATACTTAATCCTGCTAATCTGCCTCCAAAATAAAAAAAAAGGAAGGGAACAAAAACGGCAGAAAATAGAGGAGGGTGGAAAAACATGAGAGAAGGTTTCTCTTTCTGTCTTGGGAGCTGACCAGCAGAGCCAAATGAACTGAAAGACATGAATAATGTCCTGGCTGTCCCCCTCGATCCCTTTCTCTCTGAAATCCTGGAACGAAATGAAGCAAAATTCTCGCTTTTGTTAAATTCTGTAGTGAAGAACGTGAGATGCCGCCAGCCACTGCCGTTACTGTGAGCGTGTTTCTGCAAGTGCACTTTGTCTCCCGCTCAGATTTGCATGCATGTCTCGTGCATTAGCGCTTTACTGTACATCTAGTGGCCTAGTTAATGCCAATAAATTAGGGTGAAGCAAAAACACGAGAAAGTGCCTGCACCCCAATTTTAACTTTAGTTATACTCGGGAAAAGTCAAAACTGGAAAAGATATAAAGTCTCCACACACCAGACGAGTGCCAGTGAGATTGTGCCTGTTATACAAACTCCACCTCTTACCTCTTCTAGCTGTCTGGCTTCATCTAAACTCCAGCTCCTCTTACTGAGGACCATCAAAAAGTATTTAACTCTTTTAGTATGTGGTGACAAATTGTTTGCAGGTAGTCACTGGTCTTTTTCTGTTATCCCCAGTTTTGTCAACTTTTATTCACCACGTCAAACAGGCAGTGATTTAGATTAAAGAAGTGTAGAGTTAACCAGTGCAGGACTGTTTGGCTATAAAAATGTCAGTCATCACGTTGAACCTCTTACTCTTGTCCGTTTGAGTGTTCCAAGTCAGATTCAGCAAACTCTCTTAAAGCCACGAACTCGTCATTATGCTTATTTCAGCCTGATGCATGGCACCTGTTCACGAGCAGGTGTTCGTTTGTGAGATTTGCATAAATTAACATAAATATTGACCCTAAAAATGCTATACAGGGCTACCTGCTCTGCTCCTTTTCAGACAACTTTAATTCAGAAGGTTGTTACTAGAAATGAACAAGAAGGACTTCACAATGAGGAGGTTCAAGCCCTGCTGTTTTTGCAGTGCCAGTAATAATTCTAGGAGGCAGGAGGCAATTATAAAACATAAGAGTTATCATATATTGAAAAGGGAATGGTGGGATTATAAGCAAGGTCTAGAGAGTTTAAATCTGATGTTGTAGGAAAACCAGAGGCAGCTGTTAGAAAAGGGTTTTTTTCCCCAACAGTTTACATGTATTATAAGTACGTAATCTCATTATGTCATAAAATTGAATCATAAACTCTGGAAAAACATGGAGCAAATCCTGTGCCCCCCTTGTACCCCGCTACTAGCCTAGCATCCACCTGTGGGCTCACACTGCAAAACTCATTCACCGCTCCCCAATTTCTTTGTGTGCCACACTGCAGGGAGTGATCAGTTCAAAGCCTCTATACTAAACTAACTCTATTTTCTTACTATCTTGCATATTTCTAATGATCCAGAAGACAGCACGCTCCTGCTTTATTTTTGGTTCGTTTCAGTTCTAATTTTTTCCTTCTCATAGATAATATTCATGCATTTAGGAGTATTGCGATTCTTAAATCAAATACTGTAAGAAAAATATTGTATGTGTGCTTCCCATTGTCTAAAAATAAGTGCAGTGTGTTTAAAAGAGATACAGAAAAACTCATCAACAAGTTGTTTAAGACCATGATCTTAAAGAAGAAAACCTGTAGCATGTTCTTTAGCCTGTTTAAGACGATTTGCAACAACATTTGCAGATGATTATCAGTGCATAATGTTCGTCTAGCTACAGCCTTTGATTAATTCTGCAATCATCCTTTTCACTGTATCACTTTGTTTACAAAAAAGAGTCTGCAGCCATGCTAGCATGTTGTGAGGGGCTTTATTATATTATTATTTAAGTGCTGATGTTTTTAGTCTTCTTGGTCTTAAATAAATAAATGCTAACCCAGACTCACACTAGGTGGTGTAGGTGCTGAAAATGCAAACAAATACACGAGAAAGTCATCAGCAAGTCACCAAAGTGCTACTGCACCTCTGTACAGATGTGTAGAGACACATGAGGGCGAAAGGTCACATCAGTAACATATACTAAATCGTGTGTACCTTGGCTGCCGAAGGAGTCTTCAGGCCAGTGTGTCTCAGGGGCTGGACAGCGCTGGGTTTTGCTGGCCGGGGGCTTTATCTCTACAACAGCTATTAGGAGGTAATTAAGTCCTAACACTGCAGAGCCTCCCATGGTTACTATAACATAACTGCAAATGGGAAGCTTACAAGCTCCTTTAGACGGCATGACAAATTGAATGGAACTCATTGGGCTTCAGCTATTCTTCCAGTGGCCCCATCTGGCTGGGAAAAGATAAAGGGGATTTGCTGGAGGTTGTGAGGGGTTGAGCCTCCGTGCTCGGCGTGTTAGTGTGTGTGCGTGAGGGATAAGTAACAAGAAGGGGGTCCTGGACCAGCATAGGGAGTGTTTTGAGGGTTCCAGGGGGATTTTTTTCTCTACTCTTTGGTGTGAGCTTCAATTCAACAGGCAGCCTGAGATTTGCTTTGGCCAAATGTTACAAATGTTTCGACAACCTGGTCTCTGATCCTCCGGGGTCACCCAGGAGGGCACGGGGGTACAACAGCTTTACGCCCAGAGATTTAACAAAGCAGCATGGGGATGAATATATTCACACTTGTATTCACTGCCCGAGCCTCCAGATGCTTGTTTTAGGGAGCCAGAGACTAGACTGTGTCGCACTATGCTCAAAGCAGGCCAGCTGGCTATTTGTGTCCATCGTGCATCCATCGCCAAACTTGAGAAGACAAAAAAAAGTGTCACGTTCACTGGAGTGAAGCTGTCAATTGTTTATGGGTGGAAAAGCCGGTGAGATTATTCTAAGACTGATTAAAGCATATTTTAAAGCGATTAGAGCATTTTAAATTTGCACAAGTGTTCCATATAATAGTCTAAACATAAATGCATCTCAATGATGCAAATCATCTCAGGACCCTTGAAGCAACTGAGCAAGAAGAGCACAAGATAAAAGATACTGAAGACAAAGTAACATATGAAGGACCATCATTTATACTAACTCATGTTATTAATATTAATCTTTTATCCATCATATTTATAACTTTTTACAGGTAGGCTCAATAACAAAAATAGGTCATTGTACAAAGCAATAATGCGAACAGTACCATAGTGTGCAGCTGGAATAAGTGTATCTAACTGAAAACAACTCGTATATGTAAATATATGAATGCGCACATTTCTGGAAATCCTGTGGTTTTATCCATATTTTATTAATATTTCCACATTTTTCAGAAATATGTCATTTTTAACCACAGAAACAGCCCATGAATGCTCTCAATGGACTTTCAGTTGCTTGCTAGGAGAAGAGAAGGAAATTCAGATTCCATAAAAGCGACATCTTCCTTAAGCAAGATCAAAAAGTTTTAGATCAAGTTATTTGAAGATTTGGTGTGAATGGACAACTGAAACAAAAAGAAACAAAGAATGTATCTGTGGTTATTGTGGATTTGTCCTCAGTCCTGCTGAAAGCCACTGATAGCCCTACAGTATCCTCCGTGCCGCATCACAATGGGTGTAAAGGGGTCTAATGACGGGGATCTGCCAAGCTTAACAGGTTCTCATTCAGATGGCGATTGTCAGAAGGCAGGAGACAATAGGCTGAGGAATAACAATAGTGTACACAAGCAGACCAGGCCATCCCCGTTCTGTTGCAATTAGCATCATATGTAGAGACTGAGAGGGCTGGGCTGCATTCCTTCATTCTCCCTACCAGCCTCCTGATCCCATCACACACACACAAGCTCATCATCCCTAACAAGGGGGTGGAGTACTTTATTGCTACCTCACTACTAACCAGCTGGCACACCCCCAGCACACACACAGACATGCACTCAACACTGTTGTTTCTTTCTCTAGTGGTTATGTTGAAGTCGACCAGTGTTGGCCATACCTGACTCAAAAAATATATATGTGTGGTGAAAATTTGACAGGGCACTCAATTGTTGAGCTGTGGACTTTTACAGATGATGAAGTTAAGATGTATTCACCAACATGAATATTGATGGAGACATATTCATGATGGGTACATGATTTGTTTCTCTGATATTTTGCTACACCGCGTATGAACACAGCCTGAAGAAGGTAGTAAAGCTTGATGAGCACGCCTACATAAGCCTTGGTTCCACCACAGGAACTTTTTAAAGTAAACTTTAATAAGCATGGTAAACTGTGACTCTTTGTTAGGTATTAACATCAAAGTGACCTAAATTTCAATGACCGAATGGGAGTCACTTCATCATCACAGAATATCCCAATTAGTTTGTATATCTGGAAGACGAGTTTTTTGGTGTAGACATATGAGCTGCTGTAGAAGATACCAAAACATAATTTCTCCCTTATAGGTTAAAAGAGTTTTTCCACACTCATTATTCATTAAGAGTCGTGTTGTGTACTGAGGCGACGTTAACAAACCTGGAGGGCCTAGAGAATGGACAGGTCTTCAAGGAGAGGGGCACCGGGCCTATGGGGTAGAAACGCAGAGAGGTGGGGGTGATTTGGACCCACTTGGCAGCTTACCATACTAGCTCTCCTTCAATTCTTCAGCAATTATGCTGTCATCAAGCCATTTTGCCTTTTTTGAGAATGAAGAGAGCAACACAAATAAGGGCCACGCTGATTTAATTAAACTAATACCAGTTCATGTTTGAGCGAGATGCTTGAGGTGTCATTAGGAGGAGAAGGACAGAAAGGGTCTGTTCCTGTGTGTTTGTGTGTGTTTGTCCGTGCCCGTGAGTCTATGCATGGATGCCCATTATGTATGTGAGAAATTCTGAGCATTTGTGCATGTGAGTGTGTATGTGTGGGCGTGTGTCCTCTCACTTCCAGTCCATTGAGCTGCTGCGGTGCTGGTGCATGCTCTCTGCTGTCCTGGTTTTGGTCCAACAGAACATAATGTGTGGAGTGAAGGAGAGAGGCGATGGGAGAAAGCAGAAAGAGGGGGGGGGGAGGGGGGGTTGCACGGAGGGGGCTGTTTGTCACTGTGAATCGGCTCAGGGTGGTTCACATCATCTGGCCATTGATGGCTGCCCCTCCCCTGTTGTAAAACAAGCTCCTGTGGGCCTGCCTGAACACTGGGGGCATTGTGTCCCACCCTTGCAGGAAACATGCCACCCAAAGTGCTGCTACCCCCCACCACCACCGTCCACCCACAGCATCTCCAGTCCTTTGCCCTCTCCATCTCGCTCCATCCTTTCCACCCTTGCTCCAGCACAGCCTTGTGTCAACCTCAAGCTGGCGGTGAAGGCAACAAGACATAATGGTGTAGCACGATCATTTGAATGCAACAGGTAGGACTAAAGAGGATGGAGGGAGAGGCGGAGTGAGCAGCAAGTGGAGGAGCTTGAGGGAGGTGCAGGGAGAATGACAGATTTGAAGGGCTGGTGTAAAGGGGGCGTTCCCCGCGGTTTCCGTAAGATGGAGGGCTAATGGGAAGATTGATGGATTGAGACAGCAAAACAAAACAAGGGGTGGTGATAAAATGTAAAGTGGGGGATAAAGCAAGTAGGGCTTGGGCTGAATTGTGTCTTAAAGCCTCAATTCTGAGGTTGTGTGAGTGTGTGTGTCACAAGGCCAGGAGAAGGAGGAAAATTTACTGCCTTTGGGGGCAGGGAGTAGGTGCGACTCGTTCCCTAATTGCCAGGGAGGTCTCGGGATCTTTGGGTACAAGACAAGTGTGAAGGGTGGGAGAATAAGACAGGATACAAGAGGTTAGTGCAGGTCAATGCTGACCACCTAAGATGCCCCTCGCAAAAGGCGCACACCCTCCCCCCATTCCATTTCACCCCTCACCAAGTGCCCTGGCTGAATGCTATAAATAAATATCGTGTCTTCCCCACTAAAAGCTGATAATTTACTGCCCACCCATCCCGTTCTGCCCATCTCTTCTCCATTTCTCAGCTCCGTTGCCAGGCGGTGAATGAAGCTCGTCCTTTGAGATTGGAGAGCCGGGCCTGTGTTTTCTGGAGGGGCTGTCCTCAAAGTTTGGAGCACTCTGGAGTGGACACACACAAACACACATATGCTTATATCTTGAATGCCACACATGCTCCTTTTATCAGCCACCTCTATAACAGCTACCCTCATGGCAAGAATTTAAGGTTTGTTCAATGCAGGTGAAGAGAGCTAACTCTTTTCTTTTCTAATTAAATGTGAGGCTAACAGGTGCTTCAGGTTGATGATTCTTAACTCTGTGTCAGAGTGAAAGGCAGATTTGCACTCTCTTAATTCACCTGCGTTGTCTGTCTGCACTTTCTTTACAAAGACTTCACTATTAAAGTTAGTAAAACTTATTAACCTAAAAATGTAATCCATTGTGTATGTTATACATGCATGCTTAGAGATGCTTGCAGGTGTTTTATGCAGGTTTAACATGGACAGTGTGTACACCTATTGGTACATTTCTACAAATATGCCCTAAAAGCCCCAGAAACAAGCATGAGAAAGAAAAAAAGTCAGTAATTCAGGAGATGTACCAAGCCTGATCAGGCTACTTAGTCGGTCACTGTTAAGTGCAGTTTTTAAAATGAACTTTGCATTGGTTGCAGTTACTTGAAGCCTGGTTTCAGCAATACACATTCATGTGAATGCACATTTGAGTGGCTTTTTCCTAGCAGCACTGTCTTGCTAATTTGAAATTTCTGATTTGTGGAAACTACGGAGCATCAAAGTTAAAGAAAAAGAAATCTCACTATCATTAACACAGGAAAAACACTAGAGTTGAACGTTCAGCATATCTTCAGGTCAGTTTTTTTCATTTTTACCCGCCTTTACCACTTCCTCCTTCTGCGTGCACTTTGTGGTTCAACCATAATGTAGTAAGTACAGGATGACACCCTCCTTGCGACTGGGAAAATTGGTGGTTTGTCCATTGATTGCATTTGATTTTTTTTTTACCTTTGGTGAAGGATTGTAAGTAGTTGCAGCAGCCAACTACTTACAATCTACTGAACTACTGATGGCCCAGAGGCTGAGTGTGCAACACCCTCAATCTCTGAGTGTCAACTTTTGATTGATTCGACTCAACTGGTTGTGTTCTGGTATTATTGCTTTATGAAAGCAGGGTTGACAAGCATTTTTCAGTTGAATCGTCATCCTGCAGTAACTACGTCACTATTTGTGAAATTTCAGTTTCACGTCAGTTTCAAATTTCTGTCGTTCAGTCTCTAAGTGACTCTGAACGAAAGTAGCTAATGTGAATTTCTATCTATGTTGTTGTCTGTTGCGACAGATTTGCAATTTTTAACAACTGATCACAGTTAACTGCGTGTAGTTACCAACCTGACCCCGTTCAATCACAAACCGAGGTCAGACTGACCCCGTCTTATTGCTGTTTTATCACTGTCGTGATGCACCAAAGTTGCTTTGAAGGTAGCAACTGAATAAGAGTGGTCCCAGTCCCAGTCACCAGCTTTGAAACAATCATTTTGAAGGCAACACGACTGCAAGTTCACCGTTTTGCCAAGTGTGACTGTAGCAATAACCGTGAAATAAAAGACACCACTGATAAACTAAAAAAAACAAAAGGAAAAATCAAAATCAAGGTAGCCAAGATATTGTTATGTGTCCTTTGAATTCCATGCTAGAGGATGAAGTAAATATTGGCAATTTTAAAGATGAGAACATGAAGGCAAACAGTGTTGACAGCTACAAGAATGTGCCCCAGATTAATGTTTGCTAATCATTTTGGCATAAATGTAATTTTAGATCACTTTTGATATTTTGAACATGAGGACCTGTTGCTTTGTCCCATATAGTCTTTAGCAATTTCCACAGGATTTCTCCAATAAATTGTTTTAATTGCTTTTTCTTTGGCACTTTTGCTTCCTATTTCTTTCTTGCAGCCATCTGCTTCCCTGGCGCCCTTGCCTGCCTGGCATCCACCTGGAAAGAAAAAAACAAGAAAGAACAACAAAGACGACAAAGACAGATACAAGTATGAAACTGCCAGGGCTGCCATGGAGTCGTTCACTGACCTACTGTAGCTCAAAAGAGGACAGAGTGAAAGAATAAGAGGGAAAAAAGAATCAAAGAGGAGGAGAGTGTGCTGGCAGCCTCTCCCTGCCTCTGCTGCCATGCCAGAGTCAAACAGGCACAACTAAGAAATTGTTACCCTAACAGGGGGCACAGGGAGGGCAGAGAGGGATGGAAGAGGGTCTATTGAGGAAGAAAATAGTGCATGTATTCCCCAGTAAATCAGTGTTGTTGAGAAGATTGGCTTTGCCAATAAAGTGAAGAAACGACAGTGGCAGCTGCACCCAGTTCAGTTCCTGCTGACAGAGATGAGGCTTTTGTTTGGGACACAGTGAACGACATAGGGTTGCATGGTCTGGAATGTGACGTTACTGTTTTTTTAATAGAGATGGGGTCAAAATGGGGCACACTCAGGGACCAATTGGGAACCAGATTTTGTTTGTGTGTCGTTATAAAACATGTGTGCCATTTATAGCAAGTTCAGTCATAAATCAAACGCTCCTACTTTAAGTTTAAGCCAAAAATAAGCTATTTTAATGTTGAATGTAAAGTCAGTGTCAATTTCTCAATTTTGAATTGAACTCATCTTGTTGTTGCACAAAAGGAGACACTAACAGGCAAAGTAAAACATGGTTTGGATCCAGAGCTCATCTTAGAGGAAGGGGCCTCTGCAACTCGATTCAAGAGAAAACTTTTCTATCCTGGCAGGAGGGATCTTTTCTAGCATAATGGTGCCCCCATCCACAGGGCTAGAGATTACTTCTGTTATAGAAATGCAAGCGTGAAAAATAAAAGCAAAATGTTTGTCTTGTTGCAAGCAACTCAAGTTATTAGTTGTTGATGCTTGTTAATCCACCTGGACTAATATTACATGATACATTGAACATACAGCTGCTTTACCCTGACGACAGTTAGCAAGTCAACGCGTGACTTCATTCTGGCTGCACCTGCAGTGCGCTTGAGTGTTTTTGCATGCGTGTGTGCAAGTGTGTGTCCCTGCATGGATGCACGTGTGTGAATTTAACAGGCAGGTGGTAATGAGGCAGACCGAGCTGTGCTGGCTTCTATAATGAGGAGGCAGGCAGTGAGGGGCAGGGCCAATGCTACTAATGGGCTCCTATAGCCTTTAATAAGCAGTAATTATAGTGTGTGTTTACCAAGTGGCTCCAACCTGGTTGAAAATGGTTACCTTCACTCGTAGCTACTTCACTGCTGGCCCTCCCACCCAGGAATACAACAGAACAATGCTGCACAAAGCTTTTTGTGCACTGCATGTGTGTTGGAATTAGCATGTATGTTTTCTTTTGTATCATTTGTTGAAACGCTGTAATATTTTTGTGCATGATTTTCAGTTTCTGAATCTAACAGGGAATACCAAAGCATCCACGTTCAAACAGAGCAGTGACTAGCATTCCAGTGTGTATGAATGCACCTGAAGCAGATTTACTCAGACTTCATTCTCATGCTGCGTATTACAATCTAAAAATTGATGTAGTACTTTAATAGTTTGTGTCTCCCCTTTGGTTGCACTTTGACCTCTA
This sequence comes from Maylandia zebra, assembly GCF_041146795.1. Taxonomy (NCBI): domain Eukaryota; kingdom Metazoa; phylum Chordata; class Actinopteri; order Cichliformes; family Cichlidae; genus Maylandia; species Maylandia zebra. The sequence goes on from NC_135182.1 coordinate 4,435,991, forward strand.
CCCAACCTCTGGCTGACCCTGTGGAGACACAGCGATTTGGGGAAGCCCTCTCAGTGACCTCATCAATCACAACATCAGCAGCCAGGCTCCAGGTTCTCCCTCTTTCTCTAGCGGCTGCTGCATTGTCTTCTTTCCGTCTCCTTCTCTACGTTGATGTAACACTCTCTTTCTCTTGTTCTACTTTTCTTCCTATTCTCTCATCACACCCTCAAACCTCACTGTGACTTTGATTAGGGTTCAACTGTCAGACGTTCAAATTAATATCATTCCTGCCTGTCATGCACTCAACCCCTCAGTTTACCAAAGCTTCCTTCCACATTGTCTCAACATTTTGTTCTCTCCTTCATTTTCCCCTTCATTTTTAAAAGGATGGAAGTTAGCTGAGGAAAGGCTTGTTCTTGTTTCAGAAGCTATTGAGTTAGGATGATTAGCAGGTCGAGCTCTCACTGAGACACACATACTGTGCTGAAAAAATGTATTAAACCGCCACCCAGTGTAAGGTTTATCCCACTGCTGTCCAAAATTAACAGTAACAGCTCTTTAATCAACATGATATTTTTTAAACACTAAAATATAATAATATAGTTGCTATGTTGTTACATATTTGTTACTATTTTTACACCAAAATCAGAAAAATGTAGTGAAGCAATTTATTTGCTTTCATTCCTGAACATAAGAAGCAGTTTTATGCTTCTCAGAGAAGTCCAGTGTGCCGGCTCAATCAGTTTGTAATTCGCCTAATAATTAACAATAATTTTTTTTTAAGTTACAATCAAGTTTTTGATAGATTTCTCAAACATTTGTCTTTTCTTGTTTTGTGACAGGAGGTCTAATAAATTTGTTAAGTGCTGCATCTATTCTGCTTTACGACAGCACGGTTATAAAACTAACCAAACACAGCGTCTCAGTGCAGAGGAGCATAAACTGGCTCTGGGATGTTATAGCAGGTTTCCACAGCTCGGCTGGTTCATCCAGTTTGATGTCCGACAACAATAACCTTTCTAAACCCCTGCTCATTAAAGTATGGTTACAGATGAAGAGAGATTAAAGCTTTCGTTAGTAAAATGTGAAGATTTTGCATCCTTGCACAACCAAATGATTCTCCTCATTATGTTGCATATGATTTGAAGCCTTTTCTCACTGAATGACTTGCCTGGATTTTTTGCTCTGATAGTTCCTTCAGTGAAAACAATACTTTTAAAATATTTGAAGCAGGGAAAATGTTACTATGATTAGTATACATCGGTATATGTGGTCTGTACACAGTGCTCAGTCCTTTGAGAATGAACTTGAACACCTCACCGCCACAACTCTAGCTCACTATAGCCGTTATAGAAGCTGATTAAAGCCCATGGTTTTAACTGACATGCTCTATGGGTGTAATGTTTGGGTGTTGACGTACTTTTATCCATATGGTCTTTATCAATGGGCTGTGTTATGTGTTCAGCTAAACCGAAAAATAAAACACTGAAGTGATTACAAAAAGTTCAAAGGCACCACAGCGGTTTAATGAGTACAAAGAGGTGGATTTAACGTGATATTCACACATCAGTCTGCTTTTGTCTGACAAAGATAAGCTTGAATACTTCATTATGTGAGAGAGAGAGACAAAACTGCCAGCCAGCTTAACAGCAGCCTGATCAGATATCAACATTCACTCATAAACACACACAAACACTTGCTGTTTTCTGCTTTTGGTTCAACAGTAGCAGCAGGGCCTTCGCTCACTTTCAGGGTGGTATTTCTCTGACGGTTGGGCCCATCTTTGATGTGGAGATGAATGCGTAGGATAAAGTTGGTCCACTATCTCAGTGGCCATTCACACGTCATGAGAACAGCAAACCAGTAAAATAACTGGGTTTCTAATCTGGTGCCCATGCTGGGACAGAACCACAAGTTTGCTCACGCCACAGTTTGTGCTCTTTCTGTCTCCCTCTGTCTGTTTCAGTGTGTGCGTGTGTGTGTGTGGTGTTCATAGTGCAAGAAGCACCCAAACACCCAAAGAAAACCTGCCATAATGAAAGGTAACATTAAAAAGTGCATTGTAAGACCCAAATTTTAGCAGATGACTGTTAAAAAGGCGTAAATTTGGAGGGTAAAAGCTGTAACTGTGATGGGATTAATGAATTTAGCACAATAGCACAATTACGTCACTGCATCACTGAGAAATGTAACGTGATTGCAGTTAGACCCAACACTGTCGTTAACATAAGTTGATTTATATTGACAGCTTGTACAAAGCCCAGTGTTCTACTTACTTACTGTATTTACCAAAACTTTACTGAATATAATTTAGAGAAGAGCGGCAGCATCAGTTCAAAAACAACATCTGTTCACATCCGCAGTGAAGGAGGAAGTTGGGAGACATTGTAAGGATGGGTGGGTCATCAAAGCTTTAAACTTTATCAAAGATGTTTTTAATGTAACTCGTCTCATGCTAATAAAGCTCTCTAATCGTAGCAAAATACTGCCAGTTCCCTAAACAAAGTTGTATTTTTGTGGAAAGCCTGATTTAGCCTGATTCGGTTTGCACATTCGCTTAGGATTTGTGCTGGTTCAAGCTCGGGAGGAGACCCGTTGGGGTTGCGTCAGGGATATAATTAGCAGTGGAGACGAGGATAAGTATTTTACATTCTGGCTTTTTGTGGAGAAACAGCTGTTAAGTGTAAATCTGTATCTGCAGTAGAAGGCAAAGGTGGTGTAGGATCACTTTTAACTACAGCTGGCAGCATCTCCCCACAAGATTCCCTAAGTAAGACACTCAGGTTATATAAATAAAAGTCAAAGTAATTTTAAATTTGACGGAAATCTCAAGGTTTTAAGAACAATAATCATATCAGAATTATATTTTATGAATTCTTAAATTAAACTCTTTTTCTTACACTACATTCATTTGAGGATTGCACTTCTTTAGTAACTTTCCGCCATCAGGGTTTGTACACATCCCGCCTCCACCACTGAGAGAGAAATAGGCCACATTTGAGTAGTTGCGTTATCATTTGGCCCATCACTGTTTTTCCATGACAATGAAAACAAATCCAGCTTACACTCATTTCTGTTTTCTCTCAGACTCTATGTGTGAGAGAAAGCCTCCCTCTGTCCTCACTCTATAAAGGCTTGATCTCTGCCTCTGTTGAATATGTTAATCCATCTGGTGGTCCCCCTGCTCTTTCTCTCTGCCCACGAGACCCCCACTACCCCACTCTCCCTTCCCAAGTAGGGGAAAGGGAATCTGGGATACTTCAGCAGAGGCTTGGTGGGCCAGGACTTCATCCCCTGGATGATTATTTGTGGTGAAGAGAAGAGGGAGAAGGAGAGGTGCAGGACATAATCCTATTGACCATCCCTGTCCCATATGGTGAACGCACTGGCCTCTCCAGTGGTACAGTCAGTGGAGTGGCAGGGACAGCTTGCCTCTCCAGTCGGGGCACATTTTCACTAAGGCCCACCATCTCACGCTCTCATGCAGGATCACTGAAAAGACAAGGATTTTTTTTGTTAGTCTGTCACAGAGATGGGAGTCTAATGCTGTCTGATCACAGTTTAATTACACGTGTACGCGTCTGTTTACTACTTATATGGTTTCTAGCCATCTTGCTAATAATTGGATAACATATAACTAGAACAGAGGGAAGCTAAAACACACACACACACACACATATACACATACATATACACCTGGTAAAAAAAAGAAAAAGGGTGAAAAGACAAATAATAGTAGTACGTTTTTTGTAGAGGTATATTTAGATAAATACAGATGTATGAAATTGTCTGCGTGCATCTTTTTTTTCTTGGCATGAAAAAAATGAATTCAATAACAATTTCTAATCAATATTTATTAATTAATTTGCCAAAACTGGGGGAAAGGGCCTGAAACTATACAAATATAGTCCTCTGCAATTCTGCATTTCTCCCCAAATTTTAATGGCATGCTGGGAAAAGTTGGATGTTGTAACAACTGCAAAGAAATAAAAAGTCTAAAGACAGTAAATATATGTTGTGTACAATATTGAGTTTACTCATTTTGTTAATGCATAATTAAAGCTCAACAGCATCATCTGTGAAATCTGCATTAAAATCACTGCAATATCATACCAAAAACTTTTGTGTGTGTGTGTGTGCGTGCGTTTGCGTGTGTGTCTACGTCTCAGTGTCGGTGGGGGGATCTGGCCTTGTGTCAGCGGCAGGCTGAACGTCTGTTCAGCTCTGGTGGAGGTGTGGGAGCCCGCAGGGGGGCTTTTTGTCCGAGGACCACTGTTACAATCCACGTTAGCCATTCAGCCCTAGCCATGTCAATTGGCATATGGTTGATCCAACCCCAATGTGTTCATGTAACCAGAAAATGCTACCTTTCAGGGACTTGCATTCTCCATCAAGCAAGTGAGATTAAGATGTAATGTTGCTCTCTCCCTGCACAACAGGGGGTCAGTGGAAGTGACGGGGAGAGGGAGACGATTAGGGCGCATGAGCCTGCAGAAGATGCCCCCGGGGCAAAGGAGAATGAAGCCAGAGGGAGCATGGGACACGATGGTGCTGGTTTCATGTTACCCACAGCACAAAGAATGAAAATCATATAATTACACTTGGTTGCTTTGAAACGTTAGCAAACAGTGTTGTCAAGGGAATAAGTGCATATAAAAGATTACGAAACGCGGAGAGCAGTGGGAACTGCTTTTTAGAGTTGAAGTGAAAACTGCCAAACCAATCTTAATTTGAGGTCCATCAAACTCACAGAGGCTGGTCCTCCAACTAACCAAATTTGTCACCTATGTTCTTAGTGCAGCATTCAGCTGTGCTAAACTAATTAACTAGCCTTTTGACATGATAAACTTGCATTAGGTAACACGATGTGCCACTGGAACACTGTTGTTTTCACTTGGCTGTTGAAAACAAATTAAATTACAGTTCAAAGAAGCAATTCAATCTAGCTATCGAAAAGCATATATATATATATATATATATATATATATATATATATATATATATATATATATGTAGATTATTATGAAATGTTTTGCTCGATACATTTTTAACTGCGACATTGCAAGTGTGAATAATTTCACATCCTCTGGCACTAGGTTGTCCATTTGTTTCTTTAAAGGTCTGTTTACGGAACAATATTACTTTATTCGTCTGTGTTCTAGAAATATATTTTGATTTCTATAATCTGGGGGGTGGAGCCAGCAGTCGAAGGGTTAACCCTGGGCAGGTCCTGACAACCACAGGCTCACATCCACAACTGGAGCCAATTGACTGGCTCTGACTCCGAGTTACTCTGATAAGTGCTCCGACACCCTGGTTGTTTCTATTTCTCTTTGAACCTTGCTCTTGTTCTCTCTGCTTTAGTTTTTAGTTCCCACAGTTCAGTGTTCTGAGTCTGATTCCCACCAACAGAGCCACTATTAAGAGTAGCTTATCAGGAAGCCACATTCCCAAACCCGGTAATTCCATTGTTCACCTTATGCGCAACAGCTTCTTACCAAAAATGATTTTGAGTGACATGCCCATACACACAAACACACACTCTCAAATACACACAAATGCACAGAACTTGTCTCTCCTCTGTCAGCTTAATTTGGCTCTAACATGGAGAATAGACACGCCCTCCTCTAATGAGAACAAATCTCTGCCTTTCTCTGCTGTCGCTCAGCTTCCTTTTCCTTCCTTCACTCTCTCCATCTCCTCACCCCTCTGGTCCCACCAGCCTTTGCTTCCTGCCTTTTGATATTGTAGCCATCTTACTAATGCCACCAATTAGCAGCATAATAGACCAGCATGCTGCTGACTGCTTGGACCTCAGTGATCCACTGCTGCTGAAGGGCCACAGGGCAGATGTAAAGTCAAGAGAGAGGTTTTGTACATTTGGCAGGGCAGACAGGAACAGAGGAAAAGAATGGGTTTAATCAAAAAAGTCCCCATGATGCCCTTCACTTCTTCACAGTCATTCTTTTTTCTTCATTTTTACGTCAAAATGAATTAGGAAAACCCCAAAATGTAGTAGGAGGCTATGGTATAATAGAACTCTAACGGAGAACCTTTACAGGGACATGCTTCGGTGTTGCTCAGATAGTCATTGGCTATTGTTGTCTGTCTACCCTGATTGCTCTACAAGTCAATGCCATCTTTGAAAAAAATCAGTAAATAAAAATAAGGACTAGAACTAATTTGGAAATATTATTCTTTTGTTCCATTTTGGAAATTAAGATTGGTCCTGTGTTGCAATTTTTATACCTTTTCTAGCTCTAAAGTTCTAGCTCCCTTTGTGTAAAATGTTTTATATTGTGTGCAGTATACATTCATCTGGGCCATACTACTATGTGATTACACGCATCCATCCATTCACTTCCGCTTATCCTTTTCAGGGTCGCTGGAGCCTATTCCATCTGTCATAGGGCGAGAGGCGGGGTACACCCTGGACAGGTCGCCAGTCTGTCGCAGGGCCAACACACAGGGACAGACAACCATTCGCACTCACTCACACATTCACACCTAGTGACTATTTGGATTATCCAATTAACCTATCCCCACAAGCTGCATGTCTTTGGACGGTGGGAGGAAGCCGGAGTACCCGGAGTGAACCCACGCAAACACGGGGAGAACATGCAAACTCCACACAGAAAGACCCCGGCCTGATGGTGGAATTGAACTCAGGACCTTCTTGCTGTGCGGCAACAGTGCTAACCACCGTGCCACCGTGCTGACCTCTAATTGGATTCAAACTGAATGTTAAACTGTGGAAGGTTTACACAGTACTTTGTAGTACATTTAAATACCCGTTAGTGTCTGATCCTGGAGCCTCTACACACTGTGTGATTACACGCAGTGCTATTAATTTTTATTGTATTGCTCTATATGTAGGGGGTGCAGAGAATTGTGTGTCAGAAAAGTGTTGGTCTTTGTAATGCAGGACAGCACCACATAGAGGTATTTTTCCTTTATTGTGATCTTAATATAAGCACCTTGTTTATCTTTAACATGGCCATAACTGCCATAGTTAAATATTAATATTTAGCACTGCGCAAAAATTTAAGCTACCACAATTTCTTTATCCTTTTCTAGGAAAAATGACAATTTATTGAATTGAAACATGCAAACAAATATGCCAAAACAGAGTCTGAACTATTATTCCTGGTCAAAGGGAGTTTTTTCTTTCCACTTTCACCAGAGTGCTTGCTCATAGTGTCGTTTGATTGTTGGGTTTTCTCTGTTGTCTCTGTAATATTGTACGATCTTTACTTTACAATATAAAGTCCCCTGACGCAGCTGGCAACTGTGACTGACAGGATATAAATAAAATTGAATTGAATTGCATGCTGGATCAAAATCTGATAGTATTTCAGACCCAACCAATAATATACCCCCCACCCCCCCAATGAAATTATGAATTATCTTACATAAATAGGTTGTTGATTTTCTGTACTCATTTCAGTTATTACCAGCAAAATAGTTGCATGTTTAATCATCTGGGAATTTACCCAGACCTACTTATTTATTTAGACAGAGATCTTGACCCCCCAATGTTCAGCACAAAGTTACTCCGATGATTGGATTTATCCCTTCATAAGACCTGTTAGCAAATATTTTCTGTGCAGTTCGTTTGAAATTTGGCACACTTGAGCCCTTCCTCCCTGTTTCCCTTCATTAAGAATGGCTTCTTTACAGCAACCCTTCCACTGAGACCATTTCTGATGATTCTTCAGTGAAGAGTCGATGGATCAACTGAAGGACCAGGTTATGTGTCAGGTCTTTGCTGATTTGACTCTACTTCTTAAGGGCATGAATTTCAGATACGTTTCATCTACTGTAGAAAGTTATTGTAGGCCTGCTGCTTGTCCAGCTTCCTTAATTATATTTTAAGAACACAATGCATACAGTGACAAGATATTCGAAGTTTTTTGCTAATGGCCCCCTGAATCATCTTGTTGGTGCAAAAGTACTGTTTTATACATTCAGGTCAGGTACAAGGACTGGACTAAAATGAGTGAAAGCAACATTTTGAGAGACTTTTAGAGAACCATTGCTCAAAAACATTTTACATTCCCAGATTGAAGACCTGTCCAGGGTGTACCCTGCCTCTAATCCTATGGTAGCTGGGATAGCCCCTCCACCACCCTGATAAGGATAAGTGGAAGAGAATGAATGGATGGATAACTCAGCCTAAAACCTTTGTTGTAGATCGTGGGAAGATATGAACATTACTTTCATTTTTATTGTGCAAAGAGACATGACGGTAAAGTTCTAAATGCACATAGCCAACTATCTGCTGCTAACACAACATCAGCTCTTTGAAAGAGTTTCCAAAGACAGTAGTGAAGAACCCAGAAAAATGTTCGAGTTGAATTTCAGCAGGTAGCAATATCAGTGACCAGCTGCCAGGCTTTATTTCTACTGTAGCCTTTATTTCTACCAATTTCTATTTCTAACTTTATGGCCACAAAAATGATCTTTGCAATTGTTTTTGGTTTTGTGTCGTTAGGGTAGATATCTGTGTCAGATTGTGAGCATGAAGCTTTTATTAAGGTCTTTATTACAAAACAAAAGCACTGTAAATTACAAAAGCATTTGAATAAGTAATGTTTACTTTATGTATACTTTAATGATCCCCATGGGGAAATTCCTCTCTGCATTCACTCTGTGAAGTAGTATTTTGTTACGTTTTTTAGGAAATGTAACAAAGCATCAAGTAATGAGTATAAGCAGAGGTGGGACCAAGTCATTGTTTTGCAAGTCTCAAGTAAGTCTCAAGTCTTTATCCTCAAGTCTCAAGTCAAGTCTCAAGTAATGTCAGGCAAGTCAGAGTCGAGTCTCAAGTCACTGGTGTAAAAGTCCGAGTCAAGTCACAAGTCTGAAACTTTGAATTTCAAGTCCTTTCGAGTCTTTAAAAAAAAAAAACGAAAAAATAATGTTGCAGTTATGCTAAATGTAAATATTAGACCATGTAATTTTAAAATCTGTGTTTTTCTCAACACATGACAAAATAGCGAACTTAGAAAATATACACAAATTGTGAAATTGCACCTCTTTAAAATGCAGCTCAATTAAACCTAGCTCCAAGAATAATTTTCACCGACAGTTCTGAGATAAGCTGCATGTTATTCTTGGATGCGGTTGTAGGACCGGCTTTAAAATCGCATGACAAAAATATCATACATATTAAAAAAAACTGTATCACCAACATAGCCTGGACAACATTTGCTAGTTAGATGAAGTCAGCTATCTCATCTTAGCATATTTATATGCATATTTATAATTATACGGTTCTTGGAGTGAGTGCATACACTCATGAAGTTTAGTAACTTCAGGTCACTGCAACAAGCCCAGGTACAGTTTACCGACGGATGGGTGCAGGACCTTGAAATGCACCGTGTAGAACGAAAGACCATCGTACGTATCATAAGTTTACCAGTCTCACAAATCGTCGTCATAAATACACATTCGTTAACCGTTTATTAATATAACCTTTGAGCTCAACGGTAATTAATTAGTAGTGGAAATAATTTCTGGTAGCGTTACAGAAATGTAGCAGTGACAACAATATTGTATGCTGTAATCACCGCGCGGATAGGAGGCGGCTGGCTTGACCGCGGCTCACAAATGACGGCTCACTTTACCGCAGTCTGTAATCGCACTGGGCAATTAGTGATACAAAAAACCTGTTTTATCCTGTGAATAAAAGTATATGTTTTTGTCAATGTACCACAATAACAGAAGCAAAACGCAATATTGTGTCAGGACAATTCACTATTTATGCACAATAAATAAAGGAGCATAGCGCGACAATTTCTGTTCAGCGCCAGACTTGCTTGTAACCTATATCACCAGTTATGTTATGAAAATGACGTATTAACTACTAAAAAACACTGACCTTCGTGTAAATGCTTGGAGCAGACTAACCTGTGAGCTGGAGGGTTCTGGGACGTTATATTTGATCTTTGAATGGCTGAAATCCAGGCCACCCGTCGCGTCTTTGTTACTTCGGAAACATGGCTCGAACAATTTCTCTTCAACGACGTAATCCGATAACAACCGATCTCTTTACCCGTCGGCTTCCCGTGGCTGTCATGCGACCGGCTATTGCAGTTAATAATACAACAGCTTCTTGACATTTTTGTGTTTCTTTTTATCGCTGTTTAACTGATTTTAATTGAAAGCCTGCGTGCGCTAGTACCGCTTGCCACGAGTTCCCAGAATCCTTTGCGGTTCTACCCGTGAATGACGTCACATTTTCAATCTCTATATAATATGCATGTTAAATTTTATATTTGGGGTAAAATATCAAGTCTTTTCAAGTAAACCGGTTCAAGTCCAATTCAAGTCCCAAGTCATTGGTGTAAAAGTCCAAGTCAAGTCACAAGTCTTAGAACATTTTTTCAAGTCAAGTCTAAAGTCATAAAATTAATGACTCGAGTCTGACTCGAGTCCAAGTCATGTGACTCGAGTCCACACCTCTGAGTATAAGCATTTCTTTTTTGAGCAACAGTCTCTAAGACTTCCTCTTCCATACACTGGCTGTTGTTTCAAGCCCAACTATTATTGCAAAAGCCCAAGTGAATATTTTAGTTTTGGAGATTACATTTTAGCTAGTGTGCTCCTCTGTTACTCTGTTTACCTTCATGCAGAAACCAGAAATCCAGCTCTTTGCTTGCAGATAAGCACATACGTATATGTTTACATAGATTAAGCACTCAACAGCCTATAACATATGGATCTGTGTGCTGACTCATGTAGGTAGGAGCGTGTTACTCTTAACTGTTTTTGTTGTCAAAATGTCCCATATGCATCTAGGTTGGTTCCCATCATCCTTGAGCTAAGATCTGTTTAATGTAGGTTAATAACCAACGCTACAAAACAGCTTTTTCAGACAAAACAGTCCAAACGGTGCGTCTGGCTGCAGGCCTTTTGAATTAGTTTGTTGGGATTCGTGTGTCTAAACTTTGTTTTTTCTCATTAAAACCGAACCAGTGTTTGTAACACTCAACGTAATATTCAGTAATCTGTTAAACCTTATGATTAATAATTGTTTTACATTAGACCGTATCATACACGTACACTATTCGCCGCCGCTAACGGCAGCTAGCGTGTCATTAAAAGGAGGCCATTGTTGTCGATTAATTAATGAGCATTTTTTTGTTCATGCTAAACTGGGATTAGCATATTCATAAGGGTAGACATCTTTCAGACAGCTTTGAGCGAATCTGGCAGGTCTGTTTTCTCACTGTGTTCTTGTTTGCGCCCATACATAACCCCGTTTGTTGACCGCGGTCCTACCCCATTAACTCCCATGATCCTCGATGTCATAGACACAGCGATCCAAATGCACCAGAGAGAAAAAAGCAAGACACACGGCCCCATTTTCACACTTGAGAGAGCACGCTCCCAGGATTACAGACTAAATTGGTCCGGGTTACAAACTGATTACCATGTCGTGTTACATCTTTATTCTCATACATAATAAACAATGAGAGACTATTAAAACATGTTGCACTCAATGCCCTCTTACCTCCATCCCCACTAGACTAATGAAATCAAAGGAAAAACCGATTAAAAAAATTAATCACCTACTGTAACCACGTAATCGAAAATCCTAGTTGCCAAATACAGCGATAGGTCTAACGTTTTACTTTTTCCTTAAACTGACGTTTTATATCAATAAAATCTTTGTAGTCACAGAATTGCCCTCTATTTGTGTCAGTATCATCTTTGTATTTAATATATTACTTTGTCTTTTTTATGGATGGTATACTTATTTATTTATGTATCTATTTATTAATTTAGGATGTCTAATTGCATCTAACACTTCATATAATATTCCCAGTATGCAAGTTCTGAAATGGGCACTCAAAATTGAGTTAATGAAATCCTATTAATGCAAGTGCACAAGAAAAATATACCAACAGTCAAAGTTTTGGAAATGAATGGGAGAAAAAAACTACATAATTTTCACAATACAAATTTTTTTCACAATCCAATTTCTTTACAAATAATAGTGCTATTATTTATAATTAAATCATGATGGCTAGCCAAGTCCTCCACCATAAACTACCACATACGATGTCCCTGTATATGGTCCGCAAAGGTGTTGCAGTGACCACAGATTTATAAATATATAAACCTTATATAATATTTTATTATATAAACTAATTTTACATCCAGGGACACACACAGCCCACTTTGACCTTACTTGATGAGTGAAGCTCTACCTTCTGTCAGTGTAAAGATGTTTAACAACACATTTAATCTCTGAGATATTTTAAAATAATATAAAGAAACGCAAACTGTAAAACATGAAAATATGGTTAAAAGTCCTAAAATTTGTGCCCTCCTTCAAGGTATGAAGCGCCTTGAGGCACTTTTGTTGTGATTTGGCGCTATATAAATAAAATTGAATTGAATTGAATTGAATTTTCCAAAGCTGGATTGGAATCTTTGGAGCCAATTCTGGTCCCCGGGTCTTATGATTGCTTTATATGGTGTGACAATTCTGTGGTACATAATTTAGTTATACAGAAATCTGGGTTTTAGATCAAATCATGGTTACAGGAACAAACGTGACCATAGCTACAGCCCTTATTTGCCGTCTAACTCAGCCGCTCTTTACACGTCTCGGATGTTGTAACAACGTTACAAAATCTCCTTTCCCTTTGCTACAATAAATGCAACCCCTGCAGTCACTGTCACTTTGTCACATAGCAGGTTTTGGAGAATTTGTGGTGCTCAACAGTGAAATGTAAAAGTGCCTCCAAAACCTGCTCGCAAACACAAAAGGTTATTTTTATGGGACAGTAGTCACCTGTTGCCATAACAACGTAGGGTTACATGGTAGTGATCGAGGTCACTGTGTCCCATCATGGGGAATGAGATGCTTATTGTTATTTAATTTAACTTAATTTATTTCAGTTTTTTTCTTATAAACTACAAAATGTTGGTAATATGCTTGAGTTGGCTGTTTCTTTGTGTGTTTTTTTTCTTTGTACACACAAAATACATCCAAATAACTCAGAATATCTGAATACAGAGCTTTCAATTGTGCCTTTTTGGAATTTTGATTGTTTTTCCCACAATAATTGGAGCATCACTGTGTTCTGGGCCAGTTAATGATGTAGAGAACTTGGCTGCTGGCAGCCTGATGTGGCAGTAAAAGGCCAAGTTTGAGTGACTTATTTTTCCTCCATCACATTTTCTCCCCACCTCTCATCTTATCTGATCTCTAAGCTGCATCGCTGCCTTATTAGTAACGTCCATCTAACTTTCTCTGACTCGCTATTTCAAGCTCTGGCCACACACAGACACACTCATGTCAGGCTGCACTCAAATACATGCGCATACACACAGACACGTACGAAGAAATGCATACGCACACGCATGCCCCTGTACGCGGGCAGACTGACACACTTCCCTACTCACCAGCAATTTGTTGCCTGTGACATCACATTGTGTGTTAAAGCCGTACTGGCACCGGGCTGCAGCTTCGTTAACTTCCCTCTTTAATGAGCAGTTTAATTGAGCTGTCTACCAGGCCACCTGTCGGCCCGCAGCCTCATTACCATACTAATGGACTGGGATTGTTGCTGCTCTGACAGCTCGGGCTGCATGGCCCTAACAGAAGCTGAGGAGAGGGAGGGGACAGAGAGAGGGAGGCCCAGTAGGAAAAGGGGGACTGAGGGCCACACTGGAAGAGAGGGATTACCAGAGCATGAGATTTAAAAAAGAGGGGAACCTAAACTGGTTTTGAACACTATAAAGGAAAAAATATTTAAAAAAACATTAATTAATTGTTCTTTCAAGCAAATATTGCCTGTGTAATAAATTTGGTTTAATCCTGATAAATGTTTCCTCATAGTTATAGCGAAAAACTTTTAAACCCACCGCCGAGTCACACTAAACGCTAAGCCCAGGTTTGTTTTAATCAATATAACAAGAAAAAGTTTCAATGCTCAATCTAGTTTTTCCCAGCACTTATCAGCAGTTATTCCAGCTATTAAGTATGATTAACATGGAAGTTTTTCTGGTTTTGTTTATATCACGGCAACTTCACTGTACCATCATTAGTTCAAAATAAAAAAGAAAATTACCCATAAAAATAGCCTCAGTGGTAGTCTGTGGTATCCCCTAAACAGCTGGCATCAGGGTGCTAAAACTATACACAGAGTGCATATAAAAGACAGGCATGAAAGAAGGCCGGCATGGGGCAACCACTTTTATAATGAATTCATGATATTGATCATGACTTTCAAGATTTATTGAATGGAAAACAAGGTTCAGATTTTAAGTTACAGTCAAGAAGAAGATGAGATCAGGGTATGTTCTGGGGCAAGCACATGTTGCAGTTGACACACTACTGCCATATAAGCATTCCATATCATTTGCATACATTCTGTGGTCTAATATTGCTAATGTTATCACTTAGATCAGGGGTGTCAACCATAAGGTCCAGGGACCAGAGTCCGCCTGGCAGAGACTTCAGTCTGGGCCCAGTGGACAATTTGACGGAGTGCATAGATTTTGAACGTTTAAAGTTTTACAGCTTTTCTTATTGGTGAAGATTCTCCCCACCCACCACAACCCCCATGGTAATTCTGTGAGTAACTTTCGTAAATATCAAAATACAACCTTTGCTAATAAGCCTTCCAGGACATTCAGTGAAATACTTAGAAATTCAACATTTCAAACCCAGAGTGTCCCTGGAGGATATAAAAAGATTTTTTAATGCAAGTAAAGTTAGATCGTTTCTTACCTGCAAAAGGTTACTCTGTAAGTTTCCGCTTCATAAAAAAATAAGGTATTGAATTAGATCCAGGGTTACCTAATATAAAACACAAAATGAGCTACATCAGTAAAAAAAAATTCACTGCAGACTGTTGGAACTTGAAATGCTCACTAATTCAGTGCTCGTGACTTCAGTCACTTAAATGTAATCAATGACCAATGTTAAATGGGATTTACATGCAAAACATACTTTCTACAGCACAAAATATAAAACTTCAAAGACTGCGGCAAATAAGGACAAACCCAAAGAACCGTGCAGGTTGTGTGCTGCTCACTGTGTTGATGAGCGCTAATGTGACAGGGGAAAGCTGGCATGAGGCGATCTCGGCACAATGGCGGAAAAGGCACCACACTGGGCCTGCTACTTTGCTCTTTTCCAGGCTCGTATAGCAGAGACAACAAGCTGAGTGAAAGTCAGCCCGAACAGAAGCCATGGTAGTCTTCAACAAAATGAAAGAATAATTCAAGTTAAAACGAGTTTCAAATATGGCCTTACAGACCGTGTAGGAACTGCTGAGTAACAGCCGCAGTTTCTGGTCAGTTATTCTCGATACAGTATCAAATTTATATTGTGACACTGGAAAGATAAGCTTACAGTGTTAGCAGTGTTGAGCCTACCAACTAGTATGTGACATTTCATTTGTTCCTACATCTAATTAACCAGCTTAATTTGTTTTGATTTAGGATTCCAGGGAGCCTATTCCAGGCAGAATGATGGCATAAAAACCACAAAAGCGACAGAAAAGCTGTAGAAACTGAATGAAAAAGGAGACCAAACAGGGTGATTACAAGTGAAAGGTGGCCATGGGAATGATGGACAGGCTGAGGGGAAGAGAGGTGGGGGTATGGCCGTAGTACTGAAGTAATATGCATTCAAGGAGCCAGTGAATGCACCCCAACTCTACAGAGCCACATGCTAATGATGGCCACTATTTAATGTGTCAAATTCACAACTCCCTTCGTTTTTTTCCCTCTTTCTCTCTCCTCCGTGGGGCTAATTGCTCCATCCCCTCCTTTTTGACAGAGAGGCTGTTGGTCTGAATTAAAGCCCATATTGTGCCGTGCGTGCCCAACCTGCAACTCTAAAAGCAGGAGCACATGCAAACAGACACACACAGTGCTGGACAATCAACTGGTCCACCTTTCACATGTCTTCAGCCATGTGCGCATTAATAGACAAAGATTTTTCAGATCACCAGAAAGCATATTGGACAAGCTGAAATTACTGCTGAAATCTCTAAAATAAAATAAAAAACAATGCTTTAAGTTTTTACTGCTTAGGTTGGTATGAGAGAAAGCTTGCATCATTTATAAAGGATGAAGTATAAAATGCAAAAAACAGGGTCAGGAATTGGGAAAATACTCAGTTGCCTTTTTTACATCAAAGATGGAAAAATACAAAAATTAAGGAGCCTAATTTTCTGTTAAATAAAGATTAGAATAACCCTGGTTTGTGTAAATGTATTCTGCTACAGCCGTGGTTATTTCTCTTTCCTTCTGATGACTACTTGATAGCAAGATTTTCATGTCTGATCAAATATTTGTCCTGTTTTCTCAACTTCAGGGAATTTAAGAAAAGGATAAGGATAACTGCATTAGCTTGTTAAATTAACACTGTTATTAACATTACGGAAGGACTGTGTTTGCTACCTAGCTCCAACATTATCATTTCAGTTTTATTAGTAGCCATAGGCAGTAGCCAGTACCTTAGTGATAACTTATAATGTCTAATATGGGTAATTGCTAATTGTTAAATGGCTAAAGTTAATATGTATGCTGGAAAGATTTATATTTAGAATAACTGTTTAACACTTCAATATTGTTGAAACAATAGCTTTACTGAACTCACAAAATTCCCCATAAAAACAGAAATCTCTTTAAGATGCTTCACCAAGTTTGTTGTCTTGCTGTCCACCTGTTTAGCTGCTAGTGAGGGGAGGGGCTGTGCTGATTCAAGTTATGTGCTAGCTGAGGTAGGCAAACACAGCACTGCTGGTATCAATGCTGTTGCAAATAAGTATCTAATCCAGTAGTAGTTATTATTGTCCAAGTAACAATTTTTTTTACAACCCTATGTACATATCCTGCCTTCGGCATCAAGATATTTGGCAATTTTGGTACCATAAGTATCCGTTCTGGTGAAAAATAAGAGGTACTGCTGTAAGTTTGTCCTCTTTTATTATGACATGGCAGCACATTTATGAGTTCATTTCAGTTTTATTTATATAGCACCAATTCACAACAGCTGTCGCCTTGAGTCGCTTTATATTGTACACTCAAAAAAATCTGTTGTTGGATGAACACAATTTAATCGTGGCACCTATTTCCACGTGATTTAACCAAGTACAATAACCCATTTTTGACCATGTCAAACCAACACATTTGGCATTTGGTGGTTTAATGTAATCAGATTACGTTGGATCAACGTAGTATACTTGAATTGACTTGAAGTGAGTTATTTAAGTATGTAGAGTGAAATTTGTTTTAATTGATTCCACACAAGACTTTAGGAAGACAGAAATCTTGTTGTTTGAACAACTACTTTATTAATCAAGGACATTACTGCTAGTCTTGCTTAATGTACCAATATGGGGGTTGATGGTTTCATGGTGACAAACAACAATCGCCAACTCTAAGTACACACTGCAAATGAGCCAGATTGTGGATTTGAACTCAGGCCCTTCTTGCTGTGAGGCAGCAGCACTAACCATCACGCCACCAAACTGTCAATCCAGGCTTCACAAAACTAGGAAAGCTATGATTACAGGGGTTGATGCAGACTCCAGCGATTTTCCTGCAGTTTGACATCTAATGTGATCTTGTGAATTTCATGGGTCCAGGCAACTAACCACTCTTACTAGATTGCATCATGTCATCTCAACAAGAACAAATTAAGTTGCTGAATTTCATACAGATGCTACATGATTTAATTACATTCACCATAGAAACATGAAATTATTTAGTTCACATTACAAGTTTGAATGCTGTACATGCAACAACCACCCAATTTCTTTTTTTTTTTTTCTTTTTTTTTTTTGATTGTAGGTTGCAGACCCTGCGATATTAAACAAGAAATCAGAAGAAAAATGACAAATCAGCTCAATCAGAAAGTATCTGGGGATAAAGGGAAGGAGAAACTCCCTTTTAAAAGGAAGAAACCTCTGCAGAAGAAGTAGAGAGAGTGTATGTCTCCAAACTGGGAGCTGGTTCCACAGAAGAGGGGCCTGAAAGCTGAAGGTTATGCCTCCCATTATACTGTTAAATATCCTAGGAAACACAATTAAGCCAGCAGTCGGAGAGTGATGAGCTCAGTTTGGATAATATGGTACTATGGGGTCTGTAAGATATGATACCTTGTATGTGAGGAGAAGGATTTTAAATAAAATGTTTAACTTGACATGTACTCAATGAAGAGATGCTAATATAGGAGAAATATGATATCTCTTTCTAGTCCCTTTCAGTACACTCGCTGGATTAACTGGAAACGATGGGAATGAAGATCCTGTTAACAGTGAATTAAAATAGTTCAGTCTATAAATGCATGAAGTCGTTTTTCAGCATCAGTCTGAGATCAAATGTTTCCAATTTTAACTGCAAGTGAAAGAAGGCAGTCCAACATGTTTGTTTAAGTTCTGTGTTGAAGTACATATCTTAACAAATATGAACCCAAGAATCCTCATAGTGTTATGGGAGGCCAAAGTAATGTTATCTAGAGCGCATATCTGGTAAGATGTCATATTTCTAAGGCTTTATAACCTAAAAACCCCCTTTTGAGTACAACCACAAAGTCATATTTGACACTTATGTATGAGCTTTAACCTTAAAGGCTGACCACACTAAACACAAGAAATACCACAGATGAAATTATGCATCTGTTTAATCATTTAAACATCACAGAGTGAATTTGCCAGTTTTATAAAATCTAACATTAAGGGTGGTATTTACTTCTTTTTGGGTGGCTGTAGCTCAGGAGGTAGACCAGGTCATCTGCTAATCAGAAGGTTGATGGTTTGATCCCTGGCTCCTGCAGTCTGCATACCAGGTATCCTTATCATATCTAAGATACTAAAAGCACTTGCATAGAGAAAAAGAATGGGTGCTTAGTTGTATAAAGCCCTGTAAGGTATCGGGTAGAGTAGAAAAGCACAATATAAGAACCAGTCCATTTAGTTTACTGGTAACGGTCAGATGAATGAGTGTGTGCTGTTCAGAACATTATCTTATCACCAAATGTAAATTATTGTTATACTTTTTATAAGTGTCCACATTACTGTGGACACAAACTTGCTTTGAGCACCAGGAGTATGCAGTATACAGACTCTGCTTTATGTGTTACTGTCCTGCTGCTTTCCCTTTATTCACACAGAGGGCCCCCCATGGCCAACACAAGAAGAGCCAGCGACCCCTTCCCGAGCAAGGTCGGTGGTAGCTATGGGCCGGGGTGCGCTCAGCCCACCCAAAAGTGCATCCTGCCCAGCCAATCAAGTTAAGAACTTTTTTCTGTTCAGCCAACAGAAAAATTGCATAGAAAACATCAGCGCCAGCTTTAACCTCTGACTAGGGGGGGCAGCCAACGTCCTGCTTTGAAAGCGCCTACTAGGACCGTCGTTGACTAAAGAAATTTCTACTGAAATCGGGCCTCTTCAACAAATCATTTAGTTGTGGGGGTTGTGTGGTGGGGGTGGGTGAATTTGTGTGCATGCAAGTTATCGTCGCTCTACCTGCGAGCTTTAGGAGCCTAATTGAAATAAGTAGACATTTCAGCTCATTATTTTATATCAAACTTATAAATATTCAAGGTCCAATATCAGTGAAACAGGCTTCATGACATAAACAGTCGTGGTATAATTTTTCAGCTTAGACATGAAAGCTGCTTATCTGCTTAAAGGTGAGCTGGTAAAGCCCTCAGTGGAGGTGCTTGTAGAGTGTAAAAAGATTGTTACACAAAACACATTAAACGACATTCTGGTGTGTTAGTATTCAGTGCACAGAAAACAAGCTAACTTAGCTTACAATTCGCTTACAGTTTTTAGATATGTGTTGTTGTTTGTAGAGCTGTGATATGCAGACTGCTACAAAGTTAACACTTGGGCTTTTCTGGTCATCCATTTGAACAAAATGACCATGTGTCAATTAATTTAGAGCTGTCTCTGAGAAAAAGTTCAGAAAATGCAAAAAGGTAAATTAGTTAGACTTCACAGTCTCCCCTAAGGAGAGTTTGGTCAGAAGAAAGCATATCAGCATAATAATCAACCAGTTGCCACACTATTTTTCTACAATCCTACCCTAACATAGCGTATTAAAACCAGTGTTGTTCGAGAGTCTAATAAACTGTCCAAAGACTGTGTGTGTTTCAGGGCTCTAGATGGTCAGATGTGGGGTTAGAAAGAAAGAGGCCACACTTTCTTTGCTTCGCATTAACAGAACATTTTGAGCCCTTCTGACCACCTGCTTCCTGATTGATGGGCTGAACCAAAAACACAAAACACGAGAAGCTTCAATGAGAGTCAGAATGTCGGGAGCATTTCTTCTATGACTCTGTAGAAACTTGTGTTAGTGTGTGTTAGTGTGTGCGTGTTCCTGTACTTCTGTACTCCGGAACACTGAGTGTGTAATGTGAGAAAAAATGTAGTGTGTTATTTTATCACTATATGTGCTGATGGACTGTTTTAATGTTTACCTGAAAACTGAGCCCCAGTGTGTAGAGTGATATTTCTTTGTAAGACAAAACAAAATAATTCACAGTTTCAAAATGAAATCAAAACTGAAATTCAGCTTTGATTTTCCTAACATCTTTAACTCAAGATGTTAGGAAAAGACAACATTTTGAAAAACTTGGAACTTCAAGGTGAGGTAAATTGCTTTTAGATTGCAATATTGTATTAATGAGCTTCCCCCAAAGCACTTAAATAAAAATAAATACAAAATATTCTATAAAATAGTATTCATTTTATCTAAATGTAAAAATATAAATATGCAAATTATAATAATTTAATTGATTAATTTGAAAAATAAAATAAATGTAGGCATTTAAAAATGTTATTTTAAGATTTTCTTTTTATATATATGGATTTGTATTTTATTATGATAGTTTACTGGGTGTAATTAGGTCAGATTTGTTCATTTTTGTTTAACTCACAGGGGAGTCATTAGTATAGTTTTTAATTAGTTAGTTTGTGTTATTTTGTTCATTCTTTATGCACAAGAAAGAAAGTAAAAAGAAAATACATGACTAAACAGATTTCAGGGGTTATATAAACACAGTGCATTTTTGTGTCGTTTACTCCTTTTTGTGTACAGCAGTTTCAGAGCTTCATAGTGAAAAAGTAAGTTGTTTCCATGAATGTGCATGCGTTTATGTGCATGTGCACAGAGGCAAGCTTTGGCTTCCATCTGTTGCATCCACCTCCTGATCTTTGTTTCTTCCACTCTAACAAATAGTGTTAATGTCATAATGGGGTCCAAATGGTGGGTGGATGTACAGAGAGGAAAACATTTTGGAACCTAGCCACTCAGTGCACTGTGCCAACACTTTTCATTTCAAGTAGAAAAGCCAGGGACAAATGGTTGGAACGAAACAAAGCAGTGTGTGGAGGTTTAAAAAAAATCTTAGCTGAGTTTGTGACTAGATTTGATTTCTTAGGCTTAAACAAGATGCAAAATTTGTGAATGTTGAAGTTATCGATATGCGCCAGAAATAAGAACATTTTTCCGCCCTGTAGGGAGAGGTAGATTGTAGATTCTGCAGCAACTATTTTTTGGCTAATTTCTTTCATCTGTTAATTTTTTTTGTAACTTCTCATGTCAGCATGTTCAGATGTCTTAAACTCATGACAACGTACCCCAGTGTACCCACATTTAACATAGTGGGTACACTGGGGTACGTTGTTAAATGTATAAACTGTTATAATTATCTTCATCTTCAAGTATAGCGATGTCATAGTATAATGATTTTAACATTTAGCTAAGAAGCAAAAAATTGTTGAAACTACAGAAGAGGATTAGTACAGAAGAGGATTAGGGCCACCGAAATTAAAAAAAGGTAGGCACGTCTTTTTTTTCCTTTCCCAGAATTCTGAGGTTAATGTCAGAATTCTGTCTTTTTTCTCAGAATTCTGAGATTAATGTCAAAATTCTGAGAAAAAGGAATTCTGAGAAAAAAGTCAGAATTCTACGATTAATGTCAAAATTCAGAGGATTAATGTCAGAATTCTTTTTTCTTAGAATTCTGAGAAAAAAGAATTCTGACATTAATCCTCTGGGGTGCAGGGTATAATTGGCCATTTTGGACTACTTTTGATTTTACCTCTATATTTCACCTTTAAAAACTGCTTATCCTGCCCTGTTTGGTATCATTATTTCCGGACCAACCTCAAATATCTGAAATGGGATTTTTTTCATTTTGACATACTATATTAGCACAATTGATCTAAATTCAGAGAAAAAATTTAAAATCCGAGTAGAACAAAGTTGTATTTTTTACTGCAAAAACCACAAACATGTTTAACGAATCATTTTCATAACTTGAAATGCAAATAGAAATTGTACATTTCTAAAAATTATGCACAAATTTTGCAAACAACAAAGTTGTATGGTACTATTTACCTAAAAATGCAGCCAAGGGCTCAGGCGTTTTTTATAGAACCATTTAAAACTTTTTACAGAACAATCAGGTGTGCTGCATCAAATAAGAAGGCACACAAATTATTTGTGCCACTCAAAAACTATAGTTTCTTTCCACTATAAGACAGAGGAGAATACCACAGGCCTAAACCCTGCAGGTCTGAGTACAGGAGGTGTATCAGTCCAGTTTTCCATGTGGAGACAGCGTTTAGACCGCAATCTGCTTTTGGTGGCTTTTTTGGAGCAACTGTGACATTCACTAGTATAACTGACACACAAAACAAAACAAGGACTACAGTACACACTAACTATAGCCCCCAAACATGCAAAAAAATTTTGATTGGCTGACATACACTTTAACACCAATAGGGAAGGGATGTTTTGTCTTTTTCTTTTTTCACTCGCAACCGGAGAGTTTTTGCTAGCGCTGTCCTGAGAAAAAGTTTTTAACCGTTCTTCCCGCTGTAAACACCGCTGTTTTGTTCAGAAAAAAGCATCGCGTGTATTTTTATCATAACTCTGCTTTAACGTTGCCTATCGAAACAATTTAAAAACTGGTATATAGTTTGAAGTCCGCACTTTCGATCAAAGTTGAAATGGAGATTCGCTACATCTTGTTGCTGTGTCGTCTTAAATTGGTCATGTGATTTTGACGCGCCAGCGCGTCCTTCAACCCCAGAGAGTTAAAGTCAAAATTCTTACTTTTTTCTTAGAATTCTGAGCTCAATGTCAGAATTCTGATTTTTTTTTCTCAAAATTCTGACTTTTGTCTCAGAATTCTTTTTTTTTTTCATAATTCTGAGATTAAAGTCAGAATTCTGAGAGTAATGTCAGAATTCTGAGATTACTCTCAGAATTCCAACGTTTTTTTAGAATTCTGAAATTAAAGTTAGAATTCTACGGTTAATGTCAAAATTCAGAGGATTAATGTCAGAATTCTTTTTTCTTAGAATTCTGAGAAAAAAGAATTCTGACATTAATCCTCTGGGGTCCAGGGTATAATTGGCCGTTTTTGACTAGAAAATAGTCAGAATTCTGACATTACTCTCAGAATTCCAACTTTTTTTTTTTTAGAATTCTGACTTTTATCTCGGAATTCTGAGATTAAAGTCGGAATTCTGACTTTTTTCTCAGAATTTTGGAAAATAAAAAAAAAAGACCTGCCCAGTTTTTTTTTTTGGCCCTAATCCTCTTCCATACGAAACCATTTGTGATTGAGAAAGCAGCTGAAAGGAGTTTGTCTTCCAATTTTGAGGCTTTACATGATTTAGAGCCCAACTGCGTTATCGGCATCCTGATATTATCGACCAACACTAGCCAGTTTGTTGTATTTGCATTTATGACATCCATCCATTCACTTCCGCTTATCCTTTTCAGGGTCGCGGGGGGCGCTGGAGCCTATCCCAGCTATCATAGGGCGAGGGGGGGGTAAACCCTGAACAGGTCACCAGTTTGTCACAGGGCCAACACATAGGGACAGACAACCATTCGCACTCACATTCATTCACACATTCACACCTAGTGGCAATTTGGATTATCCACTTAACCTATCCCCACAAGCCAGAGTACCCAGAGAGAACCCACGCAAACACAGGGAGAACATGCAAACTCCACACAGAAAGACCCCGGCCTGATGGTGGAATTGAACTCAGGACCTTCTTGCTGTGCGGCAACAGTGCTAACCACCGTGCCACCGTGCTGCATTTAGGAGAAAATTTAGAAGAAAAATAAGAGACAGAAGAAACACCTTTCAACCATGTTATTAGTGTTGATGTTGCATAGTTTGTCCACAAGAGGGCACTCTGCAACTTCCCTACTGGCAACACACGTTTTGATTGCCACAAACACAACGACCAGCGGATCTGAGCAGAGTCCAGCAATATAAATATATAAATGAGTAAATACCTAAGCATCACAAATCTTAGGGAAATTTGTTTCTGTCTCGTTCGTCTGAAAAAAACCCCAAAATATCGGCTGATATATCAGATTTTTAAATCACCAAATATTGATATCAGTTGCGATGACTAACTGTTATGTCGCTCAGCCTCTAATATGAACATATCTTCCATAGGAGTTTAAAGACACTGTGGATTTTTCCTTGTCAATCTGTAACCAGTCATTATAGGTACCTCAGTGCAACAAATATTTTGTTTACTTTACATTGTTTCAAAATTATTACAAAGTGGAAAGAGTCGAACTTTCCAGGTTTTTCCCAGTAGAAATTTTACCTTTAACAACCACAATGTTGCTGAGCCAAAAACCTTTCGACCTTTACTACATCTGCCTCTCACAGCGTCGCTGTTACATCTACAGGGTGGGCCATTTATATGGATACACCGTAATAAAATGGGAATGGTTGGTGATATTAAATTCCTGTTTGCGGCACATTGTGAGGGGGCAAACTCCTCAAGATGGGTGGTGACCATGGTGACCATTTAGAAGTCGGCCATCTTGGATACAGCTTTTGTTTTTTCAATAGGAAGAGAGACATGTGACACATCAAACTTATTGGTAACGTCACAAGAAAAACAATGGTGTGCTTGGGTTCAACGTAACTTTATTCTGTCATGAGTTATTTACAAGTTTCTGACCACTTATAAAATGTGTTCAATGTGCTGCCCATTGGGTTGGATTGTCAATGCAACCCTCTTCTCCCACTCTTCACACACTGATAGCAACACCACAGGAGAAATGCCAGCACAGGCATCCAGTATCTGTAGTTTCAGGTGCTGCACATCTCGTATCTTCACACCATAGACTATTGCCTTCAGATGAGCCCAAAGATAAGTCTAAGGGGGTCAGATTAGGAGACCTTGGGGGCCATTCAACTGGCCCACGACGACCAATCCACTTTCCAGGAAACTGTTCATCTAGGAATGCTCGGACCTGGCACCCATAATGTAGTGGTGCACCATCTTGCTGGAAAAACTCAGGGAACGTGCCAGCTTCAGTGCATAAAGAGGGAAACACATCATCATGTAGCAATTTCAAATATCCAGTGGCCTTGAAGTTTCCATTGATGAAGAATGGACCCACTATCGTTGTACCCCATATACCACACCAAACCATCTCTTTTGTTGTTCCAGCAGTCTTGGAGGGATCCATCCAATGTGGGTTAGTGTCAGACCAATAGCGGTGGTTTTGTTTGTTAACTTCACCATTCACATAAAAGTTTGTCTCATCACTGAACAAAATCTTCTGCGTGAACTGAGGGTCCTGTTCCAATTTTTGTTTTGCCCATTCTGCAAATTCTGTGGCCGATCTGGGTCATCCTCGTTGAGATGCTGCAGTAGCTGGAGTTTGTAAGGGAGCCATTTCTGAGTAGCTAATATCCGCCGAAGGGATGTTCGACTAATGCCAGTCTCCAGTGACATGCGGCGAGCGCTACGCTGTGGGCTCTTGCTGAATGAAGCTAGGACAGCCACTGATGTTTCCTCATTAGTGACAGTTTTCTTGCGTCCACATTTTGGCAAATCCAACACTGAACCAGTTTCACGAAACTTAGCAAGCAGTTTGCTAACTGTAGCATGGGAGATGGGTGGTCTCGTAGGGTGTCTTGCATTGAAATCTGCTGCAATGACCCGGTTACTGCGTTCACCAGATATCAACACGATTTCGATCCGCTCCTCACGTGTTAACCTCTTCGACATGTCAATGGCTGTGAACAAAGAGAAACTTGTAAATAACTCATGACAGAATAAAGTTACGTTGAAACCAAGCACACCATTGTTTTTCTTGTGACATTACCAATAAGTTTGATGTGTCACATGGCCCTCTTCCTATTGAAAAAACAAAAGTTGTATCCAAGATGGCCGACTTCTATATGGCCACCATGGTCACGGCCCATCTTGAGGAGTTTGCCCCCTCACATATACTAATGTGCCACAAACAGGACTTTAATATCACCAACCATTCCCATGTTATTACGGTGTATCCATATAAATGGCCCACCCTGTACATCTCCTTCTCATTCACACACATGTATTCTGCCTTGCTTGTACTAACTTTCATTCCTCTTCTCTCCAGAGCATACCTCCACCTCTGCAGGGTCCACCTGCTCCATACTCCCATGTTGTCTGCAAAACTTGTAGTCCCACCCCAACCTAAACCCATCTCTCACTCCTACCGTACACCTCAGCCCTGCCTTGCTGTCCTGATAGATCTCCTGCACCACTCTCACATACTTCTCTGCCACTCCTGACTTCCTCGTGCAATACCACAGTTCCTTTCTTGGCTCCCTATCATTTGCTTTCTCCAGAGCCACAAAGACACAGTGCACCTCCTTCTGACCTTCTTTATACTTCTCCATCCTTCTCCATCAACACTCTCAAAGCAAACACCACATCTTTGGTGCTCTTTCTTGACATACTGCTGCTCACTGATCGTCACCTCGCTTCTTAACCTCGCCTTAATAGCTCTTATCCATATCGTCATGATATGGCTCATCAACTTTATCACTCTGTAGTTACTGCAGCTCTGCAGTCACCCTTATTCTTGAAAACTGGTACCAGTACACATTTTCTCTATTCTTGAGACATTGTGTTAAAGTCCACTGCCCTCTCTCCTGGAAATACCTCAACAAATATGTCATCTGGACCTTTCCAGTCTTCATCCTCTTCATAACACCCTAACTTCCTCCTTTCTAATCATCTGCACTTCCTAATACACTTTCCTTTTTTCCTCTATCCATCCTCCTCCTATTTATTTAGTGTCTACATATTTGGTTTTTATTTGATTTTTTATATATATACATATATGCCTGTACAAACATTGCACAACAGAATTGTGGTACCCTCTACCGACAAGTTGTCAGAAGTACAGGAAGTGTGGTGTGGTCCTTCTTATACCCGTCTGCTTGCCTTCTTGTGTGGGTGCGTGTGAAACTGTCTTGAAACTCGTGTTCCCTGCATGCCTTTCCCTTTCTTCAACATGCTCTTGACTCGATGCTGCCACTGCAACCTAATCCTCTGATCAGCATGCTGAGAAGAGCACAGACGGGCTGACTGGGCCAGTGGAGAACAGGGGACTGAGGTGCTGCGTTGCTCCAGCCACTTTCTCAGATTGTTTCAGCCACTTGTGCTGATGCAGTGTGAACTTCGCTCATTGTTGACCAGGGGTGGAGGTGTAAGGGGGGGGCACACACCCCACCCCATCTGCTCAACATCTATCACCCTTCTGTGATCTCTTCTTCCACAGAGGTGAGAGCTGGGTGAAAGAGAAAAAGTTGTCCAACCAAATGTTTAGAAAATGCTAATTTGGTACCTGGACACTGCACACAGATCTTTCCAAAGACAGAATTAAAACATAAACAAGGGCAAGAAAGAACTTTTCCTTAGTTCAGTGTGTCAGGTTCAAGATAAACCAGACAAAGACTTGGGTGAATAGAGTGACTTAAGAGACCAAGGGATTGAGGGGAGTTACTTGGCACACAAACAAAAAGCACTCATCCCTGCATAGCTTGCAGTGGTCCCAAATCCCCACATTTGTCCGGACAAATTGACTGGACCCCAGGTCTTGTTTGTGTAGCTCCGCTGGTCTGCTGGAGAGGACTTGAGGACAGTGGGGGATACCCCTCCAGCAGGCGTGGCTCATGGGAACAGAACAAATAAGATGTTCAGACCGAGCTTGGCAACAGTCTTTAATTCTTTCTATGGTAAAATCAAGAAACTAACCACCAGGGATACGATGATTAGGTTGTGCCTTAAACACTTATATGCAGTCTATAGTACCATCCCAATATCAGAAATCTTTCAGGCGGCTGAAAGAAATTTAATGCAACATTTTACAGGCTCTCAGCTTGTTGTTATCTCAGCAGTGTTAGCACACAGTTGGAGTAACCCGTTATTGGGCTCCAAGTGGTACAAAAAGAAGTTTGTGGGATCTGGTCTATACTGCTTGTAATTGTGTTCATGGAATCATGGGTAAAACAAATGGGTTTTAAATGTTTCAGAATCTATAAAAGTTCAATTATTACAATTATGTTAATTCAAGAATAATTTGATATTATAATAATGACCGCAGATTGTGCCTATCCCAAGCTGTTATTTGAAGCTCAAGCGCTTAGTGTTTTGGGGGTTTTTCATATACAAAAATGATAATTTTACAGAAATGGAAAGATATCTGATGTAGCTATTAGCCAGCTTTAAAATGCAATCCCAAGCCAAGTAAACACAGCTGTCTTTGTAGCGTTAAAATACATTTTCAGAGTAATAGATACAAGTAGGGTGTTATCAAGCACGCATATTTGACATGCATATTTTGATCCGCACCGTTCAATCTGCAGATTACTCCATTTCAATATAAACATATATAAAAATCCTACAAAATATATGGACATTTTTTAGAATCATGAGGAAACAATATGAAGACTGCAGCTGTTTTCAGACTATTTAGAAGCTTTAATGAAAAGGCAGATTGTGCAAAGGCAGATATTTTTTGGCCATCTGTTCTTTGATGGCAAAACCTTTCAGCAGTGGAGGTGCAGTATCGTGAAGCACTTCGAGTGGTTTTTCAAACTTTTCATCTTTTATTTAACAAGTGCAGCACAGTCATCATACTCCTGTGGATAGTGTGAGATGAAGCTGTGTATTGGAGAAACCATCACTGTGACCTTACAGTTACACTGCTTTGTGTGGTTGGAAGGCTTATGGAAGACTGCCATCTAGTGCACACTGTAGGGTTATAAGTTATCCAATGTTTATTTCTGTATAATATAAGTGAGCCTATCTTATTTTATTTTATTTTAAGAATCAGAGTAAATCACTTTTAATTGTCATGTTAAAACTATGTCACCTACCCAAGAGTGTAAGGTTGGAAAAAAAACAGAAGAAGCCAGACAAGCCAAGTCAGAGTCATTGTGCATCTAGTACCGTAAATGCTGCTGCTTACCATACCAAACATGCTCAATTTTCAGGAGCTAAGCAGGGTCAGGTCTCATTAGCACTTGGATGGGAGAATGTGTGCAAATGTGTGTGCATTTATACACACAGGATAGATTCAAGCTCTCATTGACATATTTTAAAAGACAAGAAAAGCATGCCCATGTAACAAGGTCATAAATCACATCTTGTTATAATAATAATAATAATAATAATAATACATTTTATTTGAGGGCGCCTTTCAGAAACCCAAGGTCACCTTACAAAAAACACAATTAATAAAAGGAAAAGTAGTCATAAAATACATAGAATAAGTTAAAATTACAAAACAGAGCGTGACAACAGATAAAACCAGCATTAAAGCGAATAAGCCAGTTTAACAGATGTGTTTTGAGCTGAGTCTTAAATACGGAGACGGAGTCAATATTTCTTAGTGCAGGAGGAGGAGAGTTCCAGAGCCGGGGAGCAGAGCGACTGAAAGCTCTGTTCCTCATAGTAATAAGGTGTGAGGACGGAACGGTAAGATGAATAGCAGATGATGATCTGAGAGGGCGGGAAACAGTGGTGATATGGAGCAGCTCACACAAATATGAAGGAGCAGATTTATGGATACATTTGAACGTGAGAAGTAAGATTTTAAAGTTTATCCTGGCTTCTATGGGCAACCAGTGAAGCTGCTGAAGAACTGGGGTAATATGAGCACTTAACGGAGTGTAAGTTATGACCCGAGCTGCAGAATTTTGAAGAAGTTGGAGTTTATGAAGGGACCTTTTAGGGAGACCAAATAGGAGGGAATTACAGTAATCAATACGGGATGTAATAAGACTATGGACAAGGATGGCAGCAGGATGGGGGGAAGGAATTTATTTGGAGGTCTTTCTTTCTTTTACCTTTTATCGTCAGACACAACGCAGAACCACACCAGTTACACTCTGACTCCTTGAAAACAAAAGCTGTGCCTTTTTTTTATGTCACCATATTATTTAGTAACTTGAACCATATTTATGCGTGCAAATGTCAAGGGGTGCTAGCTTCCCACTTGGATTTGGATTTATCTTTGCCCACACAAAGATGGTAATGGCGTGGCAGTACTAATTCTTCATATATTCTTATCATGTTTGGTTAGAACTCTCAGTCCTGTAAATTAAAAACGTGTCAATCCAGTAGAAAACGTCTAATAATAAATATAATATCAGTTTGAGCCCAGCTAAAATATATTTATCTTAAATAACCTAAACTTTTGGACCAGAAAACAAAATTAAAACAAAGGACAATACTCATCCAGGTTTCAAAAAACTAAAAACATATAGCACTGAATATGTGTTTAAGCTCCTCTACGAATCCCAAGTTGTTAAAATCTGATTCATATCGAAGAAATAAATCAAAATACGCCAACATAGTTCGTGTTTTCTACCATATAAAAAGCCATCTTGTGATGTCAGCGTCCGCTTACGGCCATACCACCCTGAACACGTTGCATTACATTTGTTTTAGCGTCCAGCCTTTGTTGTTGCATATAAATATGTTTCCTGTTACTATGACAGTCGCTTACGGCCATACCACCCTGAACACGCCCGATCTCGTCTGATCTCGGAAGCTAAGCAGGGTCGGGCCTGGTCAGTACTTGGATGGGAGACCGCCTGGGAATACCAGGTGCTGTAAGCTTTTGCTTTCATACACCAGGCGGCGCTGTTGCTCTTCATAACAGTACAGAGCGTTTTCTTAAAGTGAGACTTTGATAAATTTTCATCTTTTCTCTATTGTTTTTTAATTTAGCAGGTAATATTTATTATTACTATATCAGTTCTGGGGGTTTTATATTTTCAAACAAAATACACGTCTCACCGGCAAGTAATACTGCCTCCAACCTCTTCACCCTCTTCACATAGACACATACTGTGCACACACAGCATGCTCAGTTGTTTCAATTCATCAGCTGCCACAAGTCAACTTAACGTATGCATAATAATACTCTTAACCTTCCTGTGTGCTAAAGACTATACACCCTACTTACTGGTTTTTTGGTTACATCAGTCTGCCACCCAATTAATTTGTGTGTTTGTTCTGCAGCTCCACATCGCCCAGGCTGCAAAAAACGTGTGTGCTCTTAATGAGCTCGTTGTCATCTCTCTGCCATCAAGAGTGAGCATTGGTTAATGTTCATCATGTGACCAATGCATGCCAGCTTCTTTTACTTAGCAAAATTGTGATTAATAGTTTTGTTAAGGGGCACGGCAAGACCATACACACACATTTTTAAAAAATTAACAAAAAATGCCTGAAGAAAAGGACACTTTGGATACCTAAGAAGAAAGGGGCAGGTGCTCATGCCCCCTGCACATGCATTACTGTTACTAATATTAATATGGGGGTATGGCCATAACCCCAGGATATTTTTATGTCATGCTGATTTGTATTTTTGTTGTTGTTGCTGTTGATTAAAAAAATGGATCCAACCTAAAGGTCTTCTATGTTTTGAAACTCATGACACTCTATAGTCTTCTGTTGGATTTGAACACTTTTAATTTATAGCATTATAACACTGTTTCGTTAATCCTGTCATCACTGTCTTTAATTGAATTGAATTAATTTCATTGAATAAACAAAGTCTTAATCTAAAGACAGAAGTTAGCAAGCATTATACTTTGATACATAAACAGCCTTTTCATGAGTTCTGTTATACAGTAAGACAACCATCGAAGGACCCAGTCCCTTCTGGTCTTAGAAGGTAATTGGAATCAGGCCCTGGGTAGTACTTGCGTGACAAGCTCCAGTGGGTGTTGCTGCATCTTTTACTGGAGACAATTTTGAAAAGCAGGGATGTCAAAAATCACCAAGGATCGAAATTCACTTATTCACTTAATTTCAGTTATGAATAGTTTTTTTTTTTTAAAAACAGCAATGATTTAAAAAAAAACATCTTTGACAAAAATTATCGTTGTCAATATTGTTGTCTTTTAATAGATGGATAAGCACCTTGAGTCAGCTATTGTGATTTACAGTTGATTTGAATTGAACTGAATTAAATGTCAAATCAAATCAAATCAAATCACTTTTATTGTCACATCACATGTGCAGGTACATTGGTACAGCACATGTGAGTGAAATTCTTGTGTGCGAGCTTCACAAGCAACAGAGTTGTGCAAAATACAATAATGTAAACAAGCAAAATACAAGAATGGCTACATCTGAAACTAATAAATATATGTACAACATATAATAGTATATGCATTTCTGGATGTGTATACTAAATATTTTTCTACGTGTGTGTGTGTGTGTGTGTGTGTGTGTGTGTGTGTGTGTGTGTGTGTGTGTGTGTGTACACATATTTTACAAATTAAATAGAGTAAACAATAAATAAAATATATAAAAAAATAAAATATACAGAGTTGAGACGTGCAAAACAGTGGCATTACTGTACAGTATGGAGTGCATAATGTTAAAGTTCCAGTAGTGAAGCTGAGGTGTCTATGACGTGTTCAGCAGTCTGATGGCCTGATGGAAAAAGCTGTCTCTCAGTCTGCTGGTACGGGACCGGATGCTGCAGAACCTCCTTCCTGAATGTCTCCATTATCACACGTTAACTTTATTTCTTGTTGTTATTTCACCATATTATTTAGTAAAGCAGCAAATATGAAGCACAAAAATTCGGAAAGTACCACTAGATTACAGCAGCGCCCCCTGGTGCAAAAGCTTACAGCACCTGGTATTCCCAGGCGGTCTCCCATCCAAGTACTGACCAGGCCCGACCCTGCTTAGCTTCCGAGATCAGACGAGATCGGGCGTGTTCAGGGTGGTATGGCCGTAAGCAACAGTTTCACCCACGTGAAGTCTATTTATGCATCTCAGTGTTCGTTGCGTTTAGTTTTAGATTGTCACAGTAATCGAATTGTGAATTAAAAACGTGAAAATCCCGTGCAAAACTGATTGGAAAAAAAGATATACAGGTTGAAGCCCTTTTAACAATGAAATGTAGCAGTCAATATACTTCTCGGGTTTCCCAAAATAAGAATATGGCGGAAAGAACAAAATAGTAAACTACAAATGTACATTACATTTGTTTTAGCTTCCAGTTCATAGCCTTTGTTGTTACATATAAATATGTTTCCTGTTGGCTTCATAGTCACTTACGGCCATATCACCCTGAACACGCCCGATCTCGTCTGATCTCGGAAGCTAAGCAATACTTACTTGGATGGGAGACCGCCTTACAGGTACTGTAAGCTTTTGCTTTCATACACCAGGCGGCGCTGTTGCTTCGTTACAACAAAGCTTTCAAAACAATAAGATCTTATAACTTGCAGGATATCTGTGTCACGGGCCACGGCTTTTACATTTTCAAACAAAATACACTTTTTTTTTCTCAACTGCAAGTAGTAATATTTCCAGCCACTTCATCGAATTTCCACACATTAAATTTATAGCATTATAACACTGTTTCATCATTGCTGCCATCATATGGTCTTTAAACAAGTTTTAAAAGTCTTAATCTAAAGACAAGAGACAGCAAGCATCATGATTTGATACATAAACAGCCTTCTCATCAGTTATGACGTTCCTTACAGTCATACAAACCTCAAAGAACCCAGTCTCTTCTGATCTCCTTCTGAACTCGGGTAGTTGTGGTTAGTACTTGGTTGAGAGACCACCTCTGGATGGGAAAAAACAAAACATAACACTGACTCTGTTAGAGATGGCACGATACCACTTTTTTATGTCCGATACCGATATCATAGATTTGGATATCTGCCGATACCGATGTGAATCCGATATAGTGTGTTTTTTAATCAATAAAACTGTTTTTTTAATATCTTGCTGCATTTTGTATAAGTTCATACTCAAGTTTAAATAAACAACAACACTAAAGCTATTCTGTTATACCTACGTGTAAAAAAATACACTGCACCCAAAATATTTCATAGTTCAGCAAAACTGATCAATCTAATGAACTTAAACCTATACTCCATCATTCCTATTCTGGTATTTTAAAGAGTACTTAGCAGAAATATTAAGCAACCTAACTAATAGGGTTTCTCTCCGATATTAGATCCAGTAATTTACGTCAGTATCGGACCGATACGTAATATCTGATAGGTCCATCTCTAGAATCTGTGTAGATGACAATTTATATGGTGACATTTGTCATTTCAGTTTATGTCACTTCTGCAATGCGAAGTTCATCAATAGTGTTGTCTTTTAATGGGTGAATATTCCCTTATTACAGTGCAGACTGCTGCTTCAGTGTATTTTTTTGTTACGTCACGGTATTATTTACCAGAGCAGCTCATATGAAGCAAATATGAGCTCAAAAGTCAAAAACAAAGATGAAGCAGCAGCGCCCCTGGTGTATAAAGACAATCATACAGTACTTGCCATTTCCACGGCAGTCTCTAATCCAAGTACCGAGCTGCTCCTGTTTAGCTTCCAAGATCAGGGGTGTTCTGAGTGGCCGTGAGCGTAAATATTCTGAGCTTTTCAACTGTAAAATATGTGTAAATAATATAATTAAAGGTCGTTCATGTTTATCAAACAAATGCGCAGAAAGTATGCAATACATGATAAAAAAAAACAACAAAAACAACAAAAACGGTACAACAGTGATATGTAGGAGTCAATACACTTTCCAGGTTTTGCAAACTGAAAACATATAAATAGAAAAACAAAGAGCAAGTTTGTTTTATCTTCAGTACGAATCCTAAGTTATTAAGACCTGATTTGGTCAGTACTTGGATGGGAGACCGCCTGGGAATACCAGGTGCTGTAAGCTTTTTTTTCATTTATACACCAGGGGGCGCTGCTACTCCTCATCGGGGGACACAGCTATGGGGGAAAAGACTGAGAGGTGAAATTTTATATATTTATCAAAAATGGCTGTTTGTGTGGGTTTTACTTGCACTAAGTTCAACATTTCATTGTACCTCTGATCACAATAAGATCATGAGAGGTGGGAGAGTTTTTCTTTTTTGGGTGGATGTGTTGGGCTGCCCATAGCTAGAACCTGCCTCAGTGTAAGTTATCATGTTCACAAGTAATGATCTGGTATCATTGCTGAAAGATATACAGCAATCAAATTACAAATTACATCAAGGGCCAGTGTCCTGCAGGTTTTAGATGTGTCCTTGATCCAACACAGATGATTTAAATGGCTAAAAAACCTCCTCGGTATGTCTTGAAGTTCGCTAGAGGCCTGGTGATGAACTAATCATTTGACTCAGGTGTGTTGGCCCAGGGTGAGATCTAAAACCTGCAGGACACTGGCCCTTGAGGCCTGGAGTTCCACACCCCTGTCATAGATGATGACAGAAGAGTGGATGAAAAACTCAACTATCAGCAATGTGGAGGTGAAAAAAGAGTGATTAGAAGAGTGGGAAGATGGTTTTATTGAGGGGGTAGGCCTAAGGAATGAGAAGTGAGGTAAGGGTAAAGTGGTGTGGAGATGGGAGGAGACAGATAAGTAAAATAATCAGTATTTCTGCTACAAGAGCACTGAATTGTAAAAATGTTAATGTGTGCCTATTTGAGGAACTCCTTGTTGAAAGAATTTTTCATGTCACATTTACACATTTTTTGTCCTATCGTCCTATCCTATCCTATTTGTCCTATCCTATTTTTCAGCTTTAAAAAGGTTTTGATTCGTATACAAAGCAGGATTTGTAAAGTGGTCGTTATCAAGGTACTTAACTAAAGCTAAACTGAATAATAGTTTTTATTAATAATTTTTAAAACGAACAAAAAGAATTGTCAGAAGTGGGATTCGAACCCACGCCTCCATTCGGAGACCAGAAGTCCCGTGTTGAGGAAGGTTTGTCACCTTGAGTCTGGCGCCTTAGACCGCTCGGCCATCCTGACAACTGCGATCCCCGGCCGTCAGAAAGCTGTTTCACTGCTGCTAACCAAAGTTTGCAGCTGAGACTTTGTATCACTTTGTAAAGACACGCGGCATTTTTTAAAGAGTTTAGCGTAGAGTTTATTAAAAACCTTAAGTTTGTTTGGGTTACGGCTCACTTTTATTTTCTGTTTTTATTTCGTCTTTCCGTTAATAAGAAAAACATAGAGGCACTGCCAGGAAGAGAAAAGACAAAAAACACTACTCAACTAGCCGACCTGTGTTGAGAATTGGACTAAATAGCTATAAATATGCTTCTTGTTAGCGCCACACTCGCTTACGGCCATACCACCCTGAACACGTTGCATTACATTTGTTTTAGCGTCCAGCCTTTGTTGTTGCATATAAATATGTTTCCTGTTACTATGACAGTTGCTTACGGCCATACCACCCTGAACACGCCCGATCTCGTCTGATCTCGGAAGCTAAGCAGGGTCGGGCCTGGTCAGTACTTGGATGGGAGACCGCCTGGGAATACCAGGTGCTGTAAGCTTTTTTTCATTTATACACCAGGCGGCGCTGTTGCTTCGTTACAACAAAGCTTTCAAAACAATAACGAGTACTTGACAATGTTCGTTTTTAATCCTTTTTTTTCTGTCACAGGATATCACGAGAGCACTTCCTTTTGTACACCAGGGGGAGCTGCTGCTACACCATTGTAGACGACTTTGACAAAACATTTGGCAAGAAGTCTGAAAGAAGGAAATTCATTTATTCATCCTTAAATAAATAGTAGAAAAAATAAAGAAAATCTCGATTGACGAATAAAGATTTGAACGAGACAAATTTCGTATAAAATGGGTTCCAAGAATTAATAAGTGACCCGTGCAAAATCAATATATTGATTAATAGATGAAAATTGGTAAAGTGAAGTTTTTCTTGGGGGGGGGGATCCTGTTTATTTATAGAATTTTTACATGTAGTTTGATATATCAGGCCTAATAAAACAAGTACCAATGATACAAAGACATACCTCAATACAGTTCAGGCCGTTACAATTTGAATGATTTTTGAGAACTACTGAACAGCATATAACTAATACCCATCCCAAGGTCCAATCCAATAACAGAAATAAATGAATAAATAAGTAAATAAAACACACACAGAGAGACCACCCTCAATTAAAACAACAACAACAACAAAAAAAAACAAGGTACTCAAAGTGATATAAATGATAAATTGCTGCCACACCTGTGAAAACCTATTAGCATTTCCTCTGAGTCTGAATTTTATTTTCTCCATTTTTAAAAAGAACATAGAATCTTTCAGGGTGAGAAGTTTTTCAAGACCGCAAAATTCTACGTTGTGCCAGCATTGAAGTGAAAGCTATAACGTCCAGCTGCTTACGGCTAAGGTTTAGGGTGGAATCTTCAGAAACACAAAAAAGGAGAAACTAGTGGACAAGGATTGTGTAACACTCAAAACATGAGAGAGCACTTCAAAATAAAAAGTCCAATATAACTGAAGTGTTGGGCAGGTAAAAAACAAACAAACATATGAGTTAATTAACAGGTAGGAGGTTTTGCATCTGTTGCACAGGTCAGGAATGCCGGTGTATATTTTAGATGTGTAATCTGTATACTGTCTTAAACTGAATATGCAGATGAAAATGAGGTATGAATTCTGTTAATTAGCCTACTTTGTCCCAGTAATCTTCGCCAAACCTAAGAAGTACCTGCTCCCAAGTGGAAACAATCATTTTGGTTGAGTAATCTTGTTTGCCCATATAAATGATGAAATCAGTGGGAAAAACATTTTTATAATATTAATCCTACCAAGAAGTTATACAGGAAGGTTTGCTGACCTTTGAAAAGCCAACCTTACATAGGTTAGCAATGATTAAAATTTGCAGTTTGGAAAGCTTTAAATGAACTGGTAATATGTACTCCTGGATATCTGAGGCCAGAAGACGGTAAACTCAAGTTTTTAAGCATATATTATAAATTATCAGTTCAAGACCGAGACGGAGATCTAAGTAAAATACATAACAGTTTTTTAAGCACAGACTCGACTTTTTATTTATTTATTTATTGTCTCTGGCAGCACTTTACATGTAGTTGAACTGACATGTGATTATGAATGAATTACCCTGAAGGAGAAATGTGCGGATTATAAACTACGATTCTGTTTCCGTATTTTATTTTTAAACGTAAACACGGTTTATTAGTAGTATTAAAATGCATAGTAGTCTTAAAACATGTCAGTGTTTTAAGACTGTCATGTTTTTTCATTTGCGGAGAAGGGACGATAATGTATCCTGTAAGATAACATGTTATATAAACGTAGTTAGCGAAGAACGACGAAAGAAATCAGCGTAGCCCACAGAAAGAAAAAAAGTATTGTCAGAAGTGGGATTCGAACCCACGCCTCCATTCGGAGACCAGAAGTCCCGTTTTACAGGAAGGTTTAACCTTGAGTCTGGCGCCTTAGACCACTCGGCCATCCTGACAACTCTGTCGAACGAGCCGAAACAAACACTCATATAATTATAACTCACTGTGTCACGATTGTGACTGCCAGAGATGCATCGAACAGCCATTTCTCCTTTAGGTTCTTTGACATCAGTTCAAACTGAGCTTAAATTTGTTTGTTTAAATGAAAGGATGGTTTGTTTCGCAGCTGTTTACGGAACAGCAGTAAGCAAACATTTCCGCCAGGGGCAGTATACATACGTTATGAAATACACTTCCGGTGCTTATACACGTGATTCTCCGCCCATCTCTCACTACAGACCTTCGCTTACTACATAACAAGCTGCAGTCATCCTTATGAAACGCAAATACTGGATTGTGTCCACTGTTAGGGCGACTAAAGAGCCAATTGTGTAGAGAAGCTGCGCGTATTAAAATGTCCTTTTACAGGAATACTGTGTGGCTTGTCAAAGGACTCCAGGAGTATACAAAGTAAGTAGACAGTTTCCTTTTCTAATAGGACTCTATTATGTAGTCAAATGACTTGTAGTCTT
This sequence comes from Maylandia zebra, assembly GCF_041146795.1. Taxonomy (NCBI): domain Eukaryota; kingdom Metazoa; phylum Chordata; class Actinopteri; order Cichliformes; family Cichlidae; genus Maylandia; species Maylandia zebra. Next base: position 4,475,109 of record NC_135182.1, read on the forward strand.
AATTGTTTGCGGTACATATAGGCTACATAACCTTCCGACACGCCGCCCAAAGTTTAACTACATGTTTGCTTTGTTAGTGATAGCACTCGGTTACTGCGCGTTTGTGTCCGACAGCATGCTACAGGTAAACGATTACACAATGCTGCAAGCTTACCGTATAATCAAGACTACAACCTCAAGATGTTTGAAACAGTGAAAGTGCTTCTTACATGTTTTCTGACGTGACCAGTAACCCAAATTAACACAGTGGATAAAGACATGTATAAAGCAGGAGAGTGTCATTTGGAGGAAGACTGTTTTACTTGATAAATTACCCAAATTATTAGGCCGTTATATTTTGTGATTTGCTTATGGTATGCTTATTGTATCCTAGTAACCACACCCAATAGTGATGACACTGTTACATCAGTGCATGTAGAAATATGGGTGACAGTGTAATGTGCTCACACATTCCTCTTTGCTCGTACCAGGAGTGGCTATGAAGCAGCAGCAAAGCATTTTGTTCCAGCTGACCTGGATGTAAACCTGAATGGAAGGTCCTTCATGGTGACAGGTGCCAACAGCGGGATAGGGAAAGCTGCAGCGCAGGAAATCGCTAAGAGAGGTGAGAGTCTCACAGCTGACAGAAGGCACTTTTCCTCCTTCCTGCTGGTATTTGTGTGTGTCAAATGTTGATCATGTTTTCGTTTGTGTCTGTAGGGGGAACGGTTCACATGGTGTGTCGAAACAAGGGGCGAGCAGAAGCAGCCAAAGGTGAAATTGTTGAAAGCAGTAAAAATGAGGTGAGATTTTAACTGTTCATCTGTCTGAGTTTTTTCTTTTTTATACAGGAGTTCTCTCCCAGAAATAAAGTGAAGCTTTGCTTTTTCTTTAATAAAATTATGCTCACATTCTTGTTTTTTTTCCATCAGATTTTTAAAATGTTCTGTCAAGAAACGTGAATGAAAATAAAGCAATCAAACAAAACAAAATAGATGAGAATATTCATACCTGCTTTTCCACCCAATTAGATTAGACTTAAAACTAACCCACACCTTTAATTTTCCTGTCTATTCCCAGAATGTTCACGTCCACATTGTTGACATGTCGAGCGCCAGGCAAGTGTGGGAGTTTGCGCAGAGCTTCTCACAGAACAACACACTGCATGTGTTGGTGGGTAACTGCAGATATGTTGTGGCTCATCTGCAGTAAACATATTTTAACGTTAACGTTAATCTCAATCTGCTTATGGTGGTTCTCAGATCAACAATGCGGGCTGTATGGTCAACCAGAGAGAACTAACTGAGGAGGGTTTGGAGAAGAACTTTGCCACAAATACGTTGGGTAAGACGAGAACACATATTTCAGATGGAAGTTTTAACAACAAAAAGGAAGCCGGGGTTTTTAAATCGTAACTTTGTGTAAAATGATAGTGTTCAACATTTTCTTTCCTGCAAAAATGACTTCTCAGGACTGACTGTAATTAAGATGGTCTTAAAAAAACTTCCAAAATAGGCAAAATGTAAAATATTAACATTAAAATAAGCATTTTGTATTTAAATTTAGGGGAGGTGATTGTAATGATCACTGGTTTTGGCCTTATTTGACAAATTATGTTGTTATTTAATGTCATTTCTGCAAATTTGTAACAAAAAAAGTATGTGAAAGACTAATATTGGCTATAAATAAAAACTCTTTTGTGCGTAACTTTGTTTTTCAGGTACATACATCCTCACCACTGCACTGATACCTGCACTGAAGAAGGTCGAAGACCCGAGAGTGGTGGGTTGAATTACAACCGCACAAAAAAATAACCAGGATGTACAAATGCACGACTGAAAATGAACTATTTCTTCTGTTTCCGCTCCAGATTACTGTGTCTTCAGGTGGCATGCTCACACAGAAATTGGACGTGGACGACCTCCAATTTGAGAAGGGGACATTTGACGGGACCATGGCCTACGCTCAGAATAAAGTAGAGTGACTGAAAGACGTAGCGGTCTACAGAGGAATTGTTGTGGTATTTATATTGATATGCATTTTTTTTCTTTGTCTGGCAGAGGCAGCAGGTGATCCTGACAGAAAGATGGGCTGCTCAGCACAAAGAGATCCACTTCTCCAGCATGCACCCCGGCTGGGCAGACACACCAGGTGAAGAAAAGAAAGATACTTTAAAACTTAAGAATTTAACTGGAAGACAAAGGTTTTTCATGGAATAACAACCTTTGACAAGAGAATGTTGTCTCTGTGACTTAAGTTTTGAATTTTCTCTCTGTAGCGGTCCAGACCTCCATGCCTTCATTCCACGCTAGGATGAAGTCCAAGCTGAGGACAGAGGCCATGGGAGCTGACACCGTGGTGTGGCTCGCCATATCCGCAGCAGCCGCCAAGCAACCGAGCGGGCTCTTCTTTCAAGGTCAGAAACAGACTTGCAAATATCTAACATGGTTTTCTCTGTAATCACAGAGAGAAACTAAGGAACTTGAAGGGTAGCAAAAGATATAAATTATGTATTAAGCACTTGCTAATACTTTACTAATGCTTCATTTGAATGACATCTGTGTCAGTTTCAACTGGATTCAACCAGCAGCAGCAATGACTGTTCCCACAGCTGGGACTTCAATAATGAGGCCACAGAAACGTTGTTTCGCAGTAACATGTCTAGAATTAAACTACGCTTTCAATCACAAATAAGGAAATCCCTCCATATTTCTTCTTAACACTCAGATTAATGGACTTTTTTGGGTCCCTGTCCACCCAAAAAATTCTAGCTACAGTCACACAGCAGTCTGGGAATTATGAGTCTGTCATAATCTCGCTGTAACGAGACTGGCGCCTTACAGCTCACCAGACTCATCCATACTATTGTCCAAACACCTCTCATTCCCCGTGATGATCAAGATGACTGCTGGAAAAAGCTCCAGCATTGAAATTCAGTCGTTTCCTCTCTAGCTCCTCCACGATAGCGGACGTTACTGCAGGCAGTAGAACTGTCTGCGCTCTATCAGCTGGTAGAGACTGTCTGTTGCCAAGATCGTAACATGCAGAAAAACCACCGATAGATTTGAACACCTGGACCAGTAGCAGTTTCACTTTTTGCATAAATCAGAAGCAAAATCAACTCTGTCATTTTTACAGTCATAAATGAAATTTGTAATCACAGGTTATTTAGTTTGTTGCAAAAGTGATTCATGAGCGTAATTGTAGCTTAATAGTATTGATCAAAGATGTTCATTGTCAGGGACCAAGCAGTAAAGTATAAAGGACACAGGTGTTTAAATTCAAAAAGGGGTTTTATTGACCCAAAAATATGAAAATATATTTAACAAAGCCAAAACTTAAACAGGCAGACCAATAAAAGAGGTCAACTCAAGATAATAGTTAACAAAACCTCAAAGAAACATCAGATAAACTGACCTGCTGAAATGACACACGGGGAACTTAAATACTGGTTTAGCTAAACCAAATGACACACACGGGGAAAACAAGATGGCTGCCATATAACCAACTAATACAAAACAATTAAACACGCATGAAACACCCCCCAGGCAATGAAGCATGTGGTGCTATCCAATTAGGCTGTCAGTGGTACTTCAGCTCTCCCAGCCCTTTGCCAGACAGGAGGAGAAGCCAACCCCAGGTAACTCAAACAAAGAAAGATGTATTAATATAACATAAAACAGAACTTTGACCTTGCAAGGTTAATGTGTGCACGCCATATAAACATTGGAAGGTGTGATGGAAAAATAAATACATTTAATAAAGAAACAATATTGAACAATAAGTAGAATATTTTAAAGTAGTGACTGTAAATTAAACTAAGGTGAATCAACTGGTGGTGAGGTGTGGAGCTTACCATGTGTGGCATGCCATCACATTCATGTTTTTGTGATGCTGCAAAACTCCTATATTTAAACTTTTTATAATCGATCACTTAAATGTCACAGTTTTGTGTTAGGTCTCATGTATTCGCATAAAATGTCTTTCAGATCGTAAAGGAGTGGCGACACACTTGCCCCTCGCCTCCTCCCGGTCAACACCGCAAGAGGAGGAGAAGCTTCTGGCAGCACTGGACGAGTTCGCCCAAAAGTTCAAACCTTAATACCTCAAAAAACAGTTTCTGTAAAAGGAAAAAGAACAAGCACTCGTCACAGATTACTAATGTTTACACAATCTTTTTTAATATACAGAAAAGCTTCAACCTCCAAGAACAACCTTTACTTAAAATATACAGAAAAACAAAATCTAGTGAAGTAAATGTGGTTGTTTACGGAAAGATGACTTGTACTTTATTTTTGCTCCTTGGTTAATCAAAAATAAATAAATAAATAAATATATATACTTCCTATTTGTAAAGCTTATGAACATATATGTACACACTAACAATTATGCATTTTAATTTATGTTGAATTTCTTATCTGATTTCATTAAATAAGAATTTTACCTGTTTACTTGCAGTTTCTTCATAAGGGGTTGTGTGCACCTGTGTTTCTGGTGTATTTTGGCTACTTTCAAATGTAATTTTTAAAGACGTTTCTCCCTGGGTGGATCATCTCCTTTTGCATGTGTCATGTGTTGCAATACCTGGGAAAAAGGAGAAAGTCTGTGTTGCCGAGCAAAGTCCGATGAAGCTGCTGAAACGAAGACTCCAGTTAAAGTCGTCGAATATCTGCCGGTTTCAGTTTGCAGTCAAAGAACTCAACACTGCAGCAAGAGCCCCAAAATCACAGCTGCGATCCAATAAACAAACACTGGACTCAAATACAGTTGAGCAGGTGAATACCTCCTCTTTTAATATGTAATTTATACACATAATTACATTGAAGGACACAACAACAATTGTTTTCTTTCCTGGGACAGAAACACAGACCACTGGCCAAAGACGGATTTATTGCATCCATTCATTTTGAATGCAGAAATCCTATATTAGTATCTAGAAAGATGTGCATCTCCTGTGCAGTCTGGGTTTTCACATCATTGTGAAAACCCAGACTGCACCAATTATCACTTCCATGTGCACTTCACATGATGCCAGCAAAGAAAAAAGCTGCTTTGTTGCAGTTCTTTGGATTTTTTTGTACTCCTGTTCCACGCAGGCACCACATTACATTAGATTCAATGCAGAGTGACAATAAATGAGCTTGCCGTGCATTCGAAATGACACAATTACTATAACGGAGCTGAAACACTGGTAAGGACCTTTAAAGTCTTAGTACCCAAAGTTTCACATTCACAAGTAAACAGCTGCTATACTTTTATTCGTGGCTGTAAAGTGACGTACAGTTTTCCATCGTTCTATAGTTGTAGAAAATCTCATCTTTGGGCTTGAACTGTACGAACACTAAGAATAGTTATCGGCTGAGCAGATCATTAAAGCACAAGTGTAATGATAACTAAAGACATACTTAGTCTTCACAGCATGAACTTGAGATATTTTTGCTTGTTGATTCCAGTGCATCGACAGTAAAGTCAGTCAGTATCGAGACGTTTAAAAACAGTAACAGTGGGGACAAATCAATGCCGTGTTCGTTAGCTTACTTTCTATTCTGTGCATGCTGCCACTGACGAGCTTGATGATATGTGCTTTTGAATGTCAAAAACGTTTAAACCACACTTACAATAATAAATAATCTCAGAAAACAGTTCCACAGCTGTAAAGGACAGGAAGTACAAAATGTCAGCTGGCTTCATGCTAGATTACACAATCTGAAAGGTGCGCTCTGCACATCAGTGGGTTTAGATAAACACTGTGTGTGCTTACACTACAACAACAAGAGTCTGCAGTATCATCAGTATCCTTGAAAACTTCCCAACCTTGTAAACTTTGGATTTCTTGCTCATACTGTCAATTTGTTCCAAATTTGCTTGTTCTGACATGATACAGAAGCGTGGTGAGGTTGCAAACCAAAGAGCATCCATTTGCCTGGAGTTTTTTTTACCAGACCAGTATGAAAACGCCACGAGGTCTGCATGATATCCAGTCTTTTAACACTCAGTGGACTGGGTGCATCTACATCTGAGGCCTCCATGTGTTTGCACACCAGCATTACAGTGCGTACAGAAGACATAAAGCTCCTAATGTAGGTAATGTAGTTTATGCAGGTTTTTTAAGTTGTTTCCATCCACAAGCGTTTCAGCATAAATCTGAACTAAAGCTGCGTTTTATGCTACTTCTTCCCTCTAGTGCTTGATATCAGGTGTTGCAGACTAAGAAAAAGTCTCCCTCGGATGATACTGTCAGGTCAGACCAGACGAAAAACAAAAAAAACAAAACATGATTTGTATAATAAGCGCACACAGTGTGAGTGATGTGAAGCACCTGAGAAACAGCACACTTGCAGGCATTAATGACATGCTCACGAGCAGCATTTACAGGCAAGAACTAGAACATCTTCTACACAAGTGACACCTGTTTTATTTATTTTTACTGCTCGAGGCTGTTTTTATTTTAGGTTCTATTTTTGACATTTACACCTGTAAAACACCCAAATGTTCAGTGCTTACTATGAACATATTGTATTTTCTGCTCTTAGGACACATGTGAGTGCCACGCTGCATTGATGATTATACTAAAACAATAAAATAAATGAAATAGTTGGGAAAACCTAAAAAAAAGATAAAAGAAAGTAAGTTTGTGAGAGAATTGGGCAGTTTGGAGGCTCACGCTTTGCTGCTATTTCAACTACAAACATTTTTTGTAATATCAGCCTGTATATACAGACAACAAAGCCTAGGGTCTGAGGGTTATGTCAGTATGTTATGCCAAAAAGATGACATTTGGTGTTAAACAGGTCAGTGTGACAGTTTAGGTTGTCACTATAACAGGTGGCAGGTACCTAATGTTAAATGGAATATAATAAAAGGAGCGTCACTTTTAAATTCTCTGTCTGCAGAAGGTAAAAAACAACACGTGCAGGTCTGAACAGCTGCTAGTGCAAATGAAAATCATAAGCTCCTGTTTTGTTAAGGATCTGCAGCCAGTTCAGTAGGAATGCACGTTTGATTTTGCCAGTCTGTTTAACAAGGTGCTTCACATCTACAGAAAGTAAAGTCTGGGTTTGACAAGTTCCCGCAGTGCAAGCAGGTTTCATAAGACTGTTTCATGCATTTCCAGTTTGAAACTGGAAAGGAATGCATGGAAATTAAGTACATGAGGTGTGTCGATAACTTACAAAGGGAAATGCCTCAACCTTTCGCACACTGTACAGACACACATACACAGAGAGACCCACAGTCCACCAGCAACTCTCTGTAACCTTGTGTCAAACAAAGCCTGTATGGTTCTCAGGCTTCACTGGCCTGCAGTGCCCTCGCTGTAAATGTTCAACAGCCACCGCTACACGTTAAAAAACTGCTAAATATTATCCAGATGACATCGATCCTGCTGGAGCTCTCACCCTGTTTCTCTTCCCAGTGGTACTGGCACCTCGACAGTTTGTCAAACAGAGATTTCTGCTGACTGCTTGTTATCCACAGATCTCAGGACACCACAGGAGTCATGTCCCATAGCTGCAGACAAAACACAAGTAACCGTCAGTCCATTTAAGCAGAAACAGTTAAAGCTGTGTTTCTGTGACCCCCTCATAGCTCAGACATGTGCAACACTATCATCATCCGTTTGTTGGATTTGAATCAGATACTCTATGTAATTTGTCGACTTTAACTAATGCAATTTTTAAAAGACAGTAATTTAAGCGCGTTTTTGACTAAATTAAGACGTGAATTTTTTAAAAATAGGAGAACAATATTTGACCCAGTAGCTAGAACTGGTAATCAGCAGAGAGGCAGTTATACAGTCAACAGGGTGGGTCAAAGAAGAAATACTGTGACGTACATTATCACTTTGTTTTAGAATATGATTACTGACACACTGGGGCCCAATATAAATGTTTTTATGAAGGAACATGCGGGCTCTAAATCGACTCCTCCACATATTTGACTTTCCAGAGTGGCTACTTAATGGCTCTCTATGGTGGAGCTCAACAAATAAATGACAAAAGGGCAGAAAGCAAATTAGTTAACTGAACTGACATGTTATTAAAACCGAGACCAGAACGGAGAAAACCTGATTTTAGCTATTTTAGATTATATTCGTGCAATGTTTCGAGTACTGCAGAATAACTCAGTTGTGATTACAGTTACTCTGCTAGTCATATATATAAAATAGACAATTTAATTCTTTTAATTAAATCTTTTTCAAGTACATTGAAAAAGCCTGCACTGTGTATTATTTTACTAAAGGGAAAATTACATTAGTGCATAGTGCAAAGAACTACCTGTTCACATACCAGCCAAACACAGTGTGAAAGCTCAGTAGTCACCACTTTAGTAGCTCCCTGTAAGAGGCGTCTGACTCTTAAGTAGCAAATATTCTCCAGCTCACTCTTCATCAGCCAGTCTCCAACTTTGTCTGTGAGAGCTGCCCGAGAGGCCCAAAACAAATGTGTTCCCTCTGAGTGACTTCGGATTCTCCAAGCATTTAATCTAAATACGCAACAGATCCTGATGTAAGGTTTATTAATGGGTGTTAGACTGACAGTCACAGTGTAGCACACAGTTTCCAGCTACCTGCAGTGTTTTATAGGCTTTCACATGCTCTGGATTTCCTTAAAATAAATAAATACTTGAAAAAAGACTTGACTACCACCTCGGACACTGGGGCAGTCCCCCCTAAAAGAGCAGTTATTTTAAGAGCAGGGATTGTAGCATAAACAAGCACGTCTAAACGGGCTGAAAACATAACCCTCATGTCTGAATGATCCGAACCCCTAGCTAAGGGTTACTGTCTGTGCCGCACGCCTTATCCAAGACTCTCAAACACAACAGACACTCCTTGTACTTTTCCAGACCTTGACAATCTTGTCAGTGCCAGAGGTGAGCAGATTTCCAGTGGTGGGCTCGTAGTGCATGTAAACAATGCTGTGCTTGCTGTCGTGGAAGGTGGCTGTGGGTGCTCGACTGCAAGACACAAAGGCAGCGCCAGCGGTTATAGTGTGCGAATCACTGGGAAAGCTACAAAGGCTCAGTATATGACAACAACAGAAGCTGATTGTTACTCACTCCTCGTCACTGATGGACTCGTGGCAGCTGTCACACACGCGCACCTCGAACTCGAATCCCATGAGGGGGATGGTGGAGCGTTTGGACGAACATTTGCCGCACACTGCCTGGCCGCACTTCCTGCAGTGGTGCTGAGCACACAGGAGGATATGAACACATCAGCTTTCATTTAACATCTTATTTCTCATCAAAGAAATGGAGGTGGTGTTTTGCTTTTTGTTTTGTCTTACAATGAAATGTTTAGCAAATGTATACGCCAAGTCAAGGCCAAGTTTTGAACTTTGTGTTTCGAAAGCTACAAGAAGATACTGGTTGTGATGCATTTTGATAATTGCTATCCAGCAGACAATCTCTCTCTCTCTAGGAGACTGTGTGAGGTCTGCAGACAGCTGCAGCACACACACTTCATCACAGCTGTAAGTCTGAATGAGACTTTGAGGAACGTTAACATAACACTGACCCGTGTCCAAATAACAGAATCAAACTAGCAATGTTAACCATCCAACGTCTGAAACCGGCTTAAATCAGACCACTTCAATTCATTTCCAAGAGTCCACACGCGTTGAAACTTCAGGTAAAATGTTCTCGACTTCTCTTTTTATTATAACATCTGTATCTGCATTCAGCATTAAAAATGCGAGACCACCAACCTGGTAGATTTTCTTGTTTTGACACTGAAGTTTTATTTCATCAGCTGCATACAGCTTGAAGCACTCTATACACATTCTTCAGTGATGCTGAAACATTTCTGTGTACAGTCAAAAATCTTTGTGTTTTTCCCCCCTCCAGTGCAGTGAAATAGAAACACCAACATTACAGCGCTTTGTGTTTGGTTCTCGCTACACAATGTTTCAACAGACTGCTGTGCAGTCAAAAAAACGCCTATTACTGTATCTTTGAACTGTGATTCGCACACACACACACTTGGAATGAGTAACCACAACATAAAGCAGTTTCTGAAATTGAGGCAATAAAACAGCCACAGGATGTTTGCTTGCCATTAGCGTGGCAGAAGTGAAGAGTTATAGAGACTTGTTTGTTAGAAAGCTGTTTGGAATACGTTTTGAGTGCGGCTGAGCTGCACATCACTGAATCTGCTGCAGCAGAGAAGCTGAGTTATGATATATTTGATATATAATAACTTGTATTTTTAAAGAAGAGTGGAAATAAAACAAGGTGCTCGGCTAACGGGCGTGCGCTCAGTACCTGCCGTAGGCCGATCTTCTTACTGTCCCACATCTGTTTGAAGTTCCAGAAGAAAGGCTGCTCACACTTCTGACAGGAGTCGCTGTCCAGCCATTCTGGGGTCTGTGGAAACGCACATTTCAAAACTCATTTGACTTCCAACATAAACACTGGAGAAATATTTAAACCTGCCAAATGAATTATTTTTTCTTATATTGCTGACCCAAGAGAGACTGAAGCTTTTTCTACAAATTGAGGGTCAGAAGATGGTTTAGCCCAGTTTAAATGTCGTGTTTATTCAATAGATCTCAGTTACTTCTGTTCCTACGTAAATAAAAGTGTTAAAGGATAAATTATAGTCAGGGAGGGAGGGAGCTGTTTATGTGTTTTGCTGTGCAGCAGAAATAAATCCAAATTCACTCTGACAACATGACATCAGGAATCAGGATACTGTTATTTTTCCAGAACAAAAACACTTCCCATGAACCTTAGTCTGTGTAAAACACATACCGTAAATCCCGGACTACAGAGCGCACCTGATTAAAAGCCGCATGCTCTAATTGTAGAAAGAAAATTAATTTTGTACTTGTACAGGCCGCACCGGATTTTAAGCCGTATGCGTTTCCCCTGTAATATGAGATATTTACACAGAAATACTAAGGTAAGGTAACATAAACGTTATGGTAACATACAAAAATACATACTGCAAATGCCTTTTTTCCTCGAACAGCGCCTGTAACACGGCTACCTCTAAGTATATGTACTGATCGGTAACACACAAATTACGTTGCTTGTGGGTTTTTTACGGAACAGTGCATAAACAATATTACAACGTCTCTTAACAACCGATAAAAATATATACAGTATATATACACTACTTATCACTTTGATTGGTCTACTGTTACCAGGCAAAATGTTTTTGGCTGCATGAAAAAAAATATGCATTAGCCGCACGTCAGTATAAGCCACAGTGTTCACAGCGTGGGAAAAAGTAGCGGCTTATGACCCGAAAACTACAACGTATTGACTCAGGGGGCTGAATAATTACGCACGCCCCACTTTGCAGTTATTTATTTGTAAAAAATGTTTGGAATCATGTCTGATTTTCGTTCCACTTCTCCCGTGTGCACCACTTTGTGTTGGTCTTTCACGTGGAATTCCAATAAAATTGATTCATGTTTGTGGCTGTAATGTGACAAAATGTGGAAAAGTTCAAGGGGGCCGAATACTTTTGCAAGCCACTGTGTGTGTGTGTGTGTCTCTATATCTATATATATCTATATATCTATATCTATATATCTATATCTATATATATATATATATATATATATATATATATATATATCTATAATAGGCTGGCCAAAGGAGGAGATAGAAGCCACTGACATAAAGACAAGAAAGCTCCTTACCATGCATGGAGGGTTTCACCCCAAGTCCAGCACCCTGAGGCTGTACGCTAAGCGGAAGGAAGGGGGCCGGGGACTGGTGAGTGTCAGCACCACAGTCCAGGATGAGACAAGGAACATCCAAGAATACATTGGGAAGATGGCCCCAACTGACCGAGTGCTCAGTGAATACCTCAGGCAGCAGAAACCCAAGAAAGAGGAGGGAGACGAGGAACCATCATGGAAGGACAGGCCCCTGCATGGTATGTACCACCGGCAGATAGAGGAGGTGGCTGATATCCAGAAATCCTACCAGTGGCTGGACAAAGCTGGACTGAAAGACAGCACAGAGGCACTAATCATGGCAGCACAAGAACAAGCTCTGAGCACAAGATCCATAGAGGCTGGGGTCTATCACACCAGGCAAGACCCCAGGTGCAGGCTGTGTAAAGATGCCCCAGAGACAATCCAGCACATAACAGCAGGGTGCAAGATGCTGGCAGGCAGGGCATACATGGAACGCCATAACCAAGTGGCCGGCATAGTGTACAGGAACATCTGTGCCGAGTATAACCTGGAAGTCCCGAGGTCAAAATGGGAGATGCCCCCAAGGGTGGTGGAGAATGACCGAGCTAAGATCCTGTGGGACTTCCAGATACAGACGGACAAAATGGTGGTGGCTAACCAACCGGACATAGTGGTGGTAGACAAACAGAAGAAGACGGCCGTAGTGATCGATGTAGCGGTTCCGAATGACAGCAATATCAGGAAGAAGGAACACGAGAAGCTGGAGAAATACCAAGGGCTCAGAGAAGAGCTCGAGAGGATGTGGAGGGTGAAGGTAACGGTGGTCCCCGTGGTAATCGGAGCACTAGGTGCAGTGACTCCCAAGCTAGGCGAGTGGCTCAAGCAGATCCCGGGAATAACATAAACACAGCCCCCCCATGCATATACAAAGTTATCACAGTGTGTCAATAACTGGAGTGAGAAGTATTATCAAGAAATGTAAGGAGAGCCACACAGTCAGAACAAGCCTGGCAGAGGTAGGAAGTCAGAGATTTTAAAGACTCTCCAAAGAAAACTAAAGACCCCAGCACAACCGTCAAGACTCCGGTGAACGACTTAGTCAAGCTGTTATTTTAAAGATGAAAATTTGGAGCAAATTACAGAGACTGTGGCACAACAGAACAGCGAGGCAGAGTGAAAGTGGCTCTGATTGAATATAGAAGCAATTAAAGCCTGGAGACTAGCAGAGCAAAGAGGGAGACGCCGAATCTAGACTGTGTGAGCATCTGAATGACAGAAAATCAAAGAAAACTCTGCTAATCAGGTGACCTTTAATGGACCTCTAAAGAGAACTTTTTGCCCCCAAAGGATCTGAGAGAACAAACATCAGCAGTTTATCCTGTGAGCCGATCTGCATCACAGAATGTGCTTCCCTGTAAAACATGCAGGGAAGCACTAAGGGAAAAAAGCATGCTATTACACAGCACACATGACATTTCCTTATTTTGCTCACAAGCTGTTGCAGTTCACACATCAAACACAAGCTTGTGTTTGTGCGCTGACGTCACGCTGCTTCAGTCTGCTCTCTCTCACCTCTTGCCGTGTTACATCCATGTTCCAGATGACGATGCTTCCATCTGAGCTGCAGGAGATGAGCTGCCGGGTGTGTGAGGCGTAACACAGGCCCTGAACTTTGTCACTGTGGGGAGAGCACAGCAGTGAAGTGGGTGTCCCGGTATGCTGACATAACCAGAAGTGCTTTGCATTAAAATTCAAGAAACAACAAGTTAAAATACAAGGTAGCAGCTACACTGAGTGGGTCCTCCAAGCTTTCAGTGGTTGAAAAGCTTGTTTCAATGTCAAAGCACATTTTTATAAAATGCTCTAAGAAGAAAAACATTTATTTAGCAGCTTTTAGCTTTTGAGAGTCAATAAAAGTCTTTGCTCAAAAAAAGTGTGAGATTCCAGAGTCTGTTTATCGTCCTCTTATGAAGTCAGAACACTGTTTTTCTTTTACTGAAGTCTGCTCTCCTGCAGCCTTTATGGTAACTTCATAACATTACATTTCAACTAGTCGTTCAAGCTTGAAGTGAGTGCGATGAAATGAATGAAACTGAGTAAACATGACAAAAAACACAATTACAATTCCATCAATACAAAACTGCTGAGCATATGTATAACTTATTGGCTAATGGAGAGCCTTACTTGTGTCCTTGCAGTTCGATAGCGGTGCCTTTGCGTCCGCCGATGTCCCACATGATGATTGAGTGGTCCGAGCTTCCGGAGAACAACACCCTTGTGACCGGGTCCCAACACAGCGCCGTCACATTACCTGACATAATTACAACGGAGACAAAAGTGCCTCCGTCAGCTACGCCACATTATCGTGCAGGGTTCACTGAAATTTAATAAGAACCAATTAATTAAAACCAACTTTCACTGGCTTGAAGTCACTGTTGTTGGACCTCTCTCATCTTTAAACTCATTTGGATGTCTCTTTATTGTTAAATGGTAAAAACACATTTTTCTTTTGCCTTCTCTGTTAAAGCAGACTGCATCATGACAAGTTCCAAAGATTTTCTCGAACATTTAAAACCACCGGGGACGCACAACTCTGTAAAAATCAATGCTGAGCTGCGTCAACAAATCTGCAACCTGCTGGAGGACAACAGGCGAAGACAAACGAGGATACTGTGTGAACTTACTGCAGCTGCTGTGTGAACACACATTTATGAGAATGCTCCCCCAAATACAACTGAATTCTAAAATAAAGATTTAATTATCATACAAAGAAAAGCTGCGACTCAACTGCTACATAATTGTTTTAAAGTGGGTTTTGTTTAAAGTTTACAGATCAGAAAGTAATCACCAAATATTGAAAATATCTGCTGCTGTGATCCACTGTAGAGGCTCCTCTCTCTCTCAGATCAGTGAAGAAATAAGAAAAGCACACAAGCAAAAGATGCTGGCTTTCTCTCATAAACTAATATTCAGAGTCGGGAGCGTACTGAAAGCAGAAAACTGAAAATCATCCGAAACATAGCTGGGAGACAATTTGTACAGACAAAATTGGAATGAATATTTAACAATGTTGTGGCGCAGGCAGAGCCGGCAAGAGTTCAGAGCTTCATTACTATGCTAGGACTGCCGCCAAAAATTATTTTCATTCTTGATCAATCAGTTGAACATTTTATCAATAAATTATTGAATTATTTATTTAATTCTGGTAAATGTTAACAAAAATCCCCCTAAGCTCCATGTCATCTGTTAAAAATCACTCAAAAAGCCAAACTAACAGTGACACTATCAGAGGCCTGATCAGCTGACCGATTAATTAATCATTTGTGCTTCAATTAGGACACTAGGTGCTTGTGTGTGGGTACCAGTGTGTCCTTTGAAGGTGGTGACCAGGCTGCAGAGGTCCTGCTCCAGCTTCAGGATTGTCACCTGACCAGACTGATCCCCTACAAAGGCGTGTCTGGTCTCCACGTCGAACCTGGGTCAAAATTAAGGTCATGCTTTCCTGCTAAATATGCACTCATTCAGATCCTGTCACACAGACCGAACAGATTCACAACAGAGCTGTAAATTTCACTGCTCACCAAAATCCAGAGCCAACTCTGTGTAAACTACTACATGAAAGCTTTGAATGAATTCGTGCAGAGGCAGCACCACAGCGACTGTCAGCGGAGGACTCTCAGCTGTTTCACCGGCTTCCTTCAAAGCCCTGTCTGACCCGATTAAGTCACGACTGAACCAAATCATTACGTCGGGATACAAAGACGACGAGGAAACCCAACAGCGGAAACAATAACCTAAAGATCCAATCCACTTCCACTGATTTGTCCTTTTCTTTCTGGAAATCTGAGATTTCACGCTGCGCATAACTCCCAGTAAGCACAGAAAAGATGATTTTAAAGTGAAAGGATATTACAACAGATCTACACCGCTGGTTCGTCTGTCCTTCTCAACACCACAGAAAACCAGTGAAATCTTTATTAAACATTAAAAGGGCTGTAGCAGTTTTTAAAACACCCCTGACTGTCTGCTTAACCATTTTCAGCCTTAATGTTGCTACAGCCAGTTAGCCACATTGAGCTGTGGTGGTTAATGCCTGTTTAAAGTATGCTAAGCTGGTGAGAAAGGAAACAGTTACGCGCTGTTAAAAAGTGAACAGGAAACACGTCAAAATAATCTGATTCTAGGAAACTTAAGTGATCAAGTCATATTCTTATTCATTACCCTAAAAGGAAAAACTACAGTACAAACTGTGCATCTAAAGAATCACTGCACACTTAACTATATTTTCAAAGTTTGTTGAGTAAAGTAGATCCTCTACATGAAACATTATAATTTCTTTTGCTGCTCTTAGGTCTGTTTTCAGCGTAGCACCGTTTCTGTTCAATGATGGCTTTTGTACTTTAATAATAAAAAGAAAACAACTGTCAGTTCCAGCTCAGTCTTCACCAGTTAAATTGAGTTTAGCATAAAAAAATCTGTTCCTCAGCAAGTCTTAAAATTAGGCAAACACAAGCTCAGATGAACAATACATGTCATATTACATCGTCATTATTTATTTAATATCTATCAAGAACAACATGTAGAAGCAGTGTATGAAAAACTGATTCAGTAGCTTGTAGAAACACATTTAGCAGCACTAACTGTTTGACTTTGTCAGTCTCTCTCGTGTGGTTGTGGAGACGTATTGGCCCACTTTTCTTCACACCTCCTTTTTTAGGCTACGCTGAAAATAAAACTGGGAGCAAGATAAGATGCCTCTTTTTATCTTACTTTATATTTATCAGAACTACAGCAAAACACGCATAACTAATGGTAAACAGCATGAGGGCACTTTTTATTTGTTGTTTCCAAATAAAAAGCTTTCAGCCACAGTATCAAAAGGCTTGCTTTAGTTCAAATGAGCGCAGATTTGGTTAAAAGGCTTCATGCACTATGACGGCCATTTGAACAACAATTTTTTGAACAATTTTTCAAAAAAAACCCAGCAAAACTTTTAAATTTAACTTTTCATTTTCCACACTGTTCCTTTTTCATTATGTCTAAAATCCCTGAACAAATAAACGCCGCTGCTCTGAATCTCCTCTTGCCATGTTATGTAGACAGGTTAGCATGATGCTAAGAGGATACCAGCAGTGTGATGACCTAATAGCAGGCTCATTGGTATGGATCAGTGCCGCTGCTGAGCACTCACACAGCCTTTCATGTGGCCATTACAGAAACCTACTCAGACCGTTTCCTTGACAACAGCATGACTGATGCCTATTGTTAGCCCTTCACATTAGTAGAAACTAACTGGAGGCTAATTTCAATTGCCCGGTCTTATGTTGCACTGACCTAAAAATAGACGGTGTCATCAAAATAAAAAGACAAAGGCTAAAGAATCAAAGTTGGCTCGTCACTTCCCACTCGATCCACTCTAAAGACAAAGCTGGGTGTAGAAGGATACTGTAGTCCTGAGACCCAGGCTGCGGTGCGATATGTCCCCAGCAGCTGGCCGCTCTCTGAGCAGTGCCAGGTGAAGTTTTTATCCTGCCCCGTGCTCAGCAGCCACTCCATCTCCAGCACAAACAGCACCACTGTCACCCTGCCCTGATGAGCTACACACATAAAAAAACAAATTAATTAAAATGAGTAGCCTACAAGAAATCATGGTCATCATGAAAGAAGACGATCAAGCACTACTGCCTTCTTCAAAGAAAGCAGCCAAATGAAGAGGAAGTTTGTGCTCGACACTGATGAAGACGTATTTTTATACATTTGTACTGTTGCACAATACACTTAGCCTTATGTGACACAAAGATACATCTTCACATATGATCAGAGAAACATATCATAAAGGTCAACTATAAATATTTCTCTATATCCATAAAATAAATAAATAAATCTTCTAAGGGTTGTTTTGGACACCCACACAATAAAAAACATGCAGTATAGTGGAATCTGTGGAGGATACATAAAGAGATTTATCACTGGTGCTCTGATCCACACTTAGTGAGTTATGCTCCACAGAGAGGCATGAATTATGAACACAGCCAGAGAGCAAATACTCCTCAGGCTACAAAGCCTAAAGTACAAGGATGTGAGTGGACTTTATTAACTTTGAACTGCCCAGAATTGGCAAAAGTAACAATAAATAACAAGTAACAACAAACGATAGCAGAAACAAAGCTTAAAAATTTCACTTCGAAAGTGTTAGACTTATATTTTTAAGGCATTCTAACAGACTGTAATAATAATAATAACTTTTTTTTTCTTTTCTTTTTTTAAATGGGGCAAATCATAATTTATTTATAGAGAAAGAAAAGCCCCTTGTCACTCTTTTCTGGGGCAGTGGGGAAGGTTTAGTCGGGGTATTAGTCTGGGCACAAGGCATTAAAAATTTTGCCTTCTGAATGCAAGTTTCAGCTAAACCCCATTCGCATCAAAATAAAAGACGCGCACCAGATAAGAAGTTGCAACGCGCGTTTGGGTACATAAGATTTTCTGGAGGAAGACAGACATCTGTTTAGAACTCTTAAAGATGTCAAAAGAAGCAAGCTCCTTTAAGCAATTTCTTTGGTGTTCCTCCACCTCCAAAGAAGCGCGTATTCTCAGAAAAGTGGTTGCAGGAGGTGAGCTGGCTGCAAACAAATGACGAACGCACAGAGATGTGGTGCAGAATGCGCACCTGCGGACCACTTATGTGCACCCCTGAATATAACAGCGTTCTTGCTCTTTCTGTCTCACCCTGGTAGGTGCGTGCTGGGGTCATCTTGTTGTAGTCTTCTGACAGAACAAACTCCTGAAAGAGAGGAAGTGGAGATAATTGGTCACTGACTAAAGTTTCCAGCAACTTTGTAAACATAGAAAAAAAACTATGTTGCTGTGTTTAAATTACATTTGGCTCAGTTCTCTGCACATCAGAGGATTCATGCAAAATGTGCACTGCATAGCATGTATAGGTGAGAAATAAGTACTACTTCCTCAAAAACATAAAGACAAATGACTCATAGATCAATAAATACAAGAAAGGTTCTTGTTCTGAAGTTTCAGCTGAGGTCAACACCCTTAATAAAACACTTATGGGAACTTATGGTAAGTTATGAGGTTGTTCTGAGATGAATCTCCAAGAAAAGTTCACATCACGTGCTGGCTTTATTTTAGGACAGCAACAAAACAAGAAGTGGACAGCAAATAATGCTACATCTAAAAATAGAGTGACCTGCACTGCGTCAGGTCAGAAATGAAACTGCTGTGTTGCTAGAGATTGTGTTTATAAAAAAATAATGGTTACTTTTTTTGGGGTTGGAGCTTTAACTGTACGGAGTAGACCAAAAGGAAAGTCTGGCAAAGAGGTGTTGCCCTCTGGAAACAAAGAATCGTATTAATAAATTGCATTATGAGCTGCGTGACGCACTATAGGAAGGATTATTAAGTGACCAAGATCACAAGGATTCTTCCTCTGATGAGCATGAATAAAATAAGTAGATCTGAAGGAACTCGTTCAATTAGACACCATTGTATGGTACTGTGTGAGAAAAGCAAATAAAAATGAGAAGTGAGATTTATTCTCTGGAGAGCTTTGCCACAGTTTGTCACAAACGAAAGCTATTCACTGCCACTGTAAGAAAGATCAGAGGGGACAAAATTGATATAATGATGATGATTTACTGGAAGAGATGAATTCACATTTAAAAAGAAAAAAAATCTCAGCTGAGTGGCTAGATAGTGTGCTTCAGGTGACATGAAATGACGTCAAAACACAATCAAAGCAGATCAGGTTTGTGAACTAGGGCACTGACATTTCCACTAAAACAAAAGAAATACAACTACTCCATTCATTTGATTATAACATCACCGGCAAAAAAAGGAAATAGTTTGTCACAGAGGAAGGAGTGAAAAAACCAGAGGTCTGCATTTAAAAGGGAAGCAGGATGTTGGCTGGACTTACACAGATACTCCCAGTGTCCATCCCCACAGATAGTCTCCTGGTCTCAGGGTTAAAGGACATACAGGAGCTTGATGCTGGAGACACAAAGACACACAACAACAAAGGTTACAATTATTACTGACCTAACAGACTTTTGTGAGGCAATCTGTAAGATATCAGTAAAATCATAAGGATACTCGTGCCTTCTTTCTTAACATTGATGACATTTGTTTGACATTGTAGCAAGTGTCAAGGTTAAACCACAAGCTTTTTTTAGCCTATCAACTGCATCTCACAGTCCTTTCTCAGCTGACTGGGTCATGTGACAGCAAACGAGATGCAACTTAAAGGTACAGATAACTGATGACTTTCTTCGGCACTGTTAGCCAACAAACCCTCAAATACACTGGAAAAATCCTGACAATGGTTACAGCAGCTATCGATACATGTGAGAGAAACTTGTGCCATCTAACACTGAGATTACAGACTGTCATCGCCTCTATTCCCTCGCGTCAGAGTCCTCCTGCGTGTAGTGTGTAGGTGAACCTCAGCGGCTGCCACCTCATTTTAAAAATCCAAACCATTCCAGTCTATAAAGCTGAGCTGGCAAACTTCACTGAACAGAAGTCTCTCTGTAGGGAATCTAACCTAACACAAATAATGGACACTTAGCTTATTGTGCCATGGTTTTTCTTATTTTTTATTTTAATACAGCATGAGGTTCATAAGGTCTGATTTCGGCCTCATCAATTGTTAATATGCATCTCCCGTCTGATCCAATCTACACCAGGAAACATTGTTAAATCATGTCCTCAAGCTATTAAGCTAGACTCTGGTGCTGTACTGAATCATTTTCATTGTGTTCAAAGGCTTTCAAACTACCATAGGCTTCTCTCTGAAATGAACAACACTTCGACATTCAGAGCTGAACAATGGTTGCTGCACAAAATACAAATCACCAGTTTCAGAGGTTTTCATCTCCCATGTTCTTTTCTCGTCTCATCGTCAGCATTACAATTAAAATGAAATAAACAATTGTATTCTCATTTATATGGCTTTCAAAAACAGCAATTTTTACATTTAAATATGTCAGAGCAGAATAAAATGCAAGATGCCAGCTGCATCAGATTAAAAAGAAAAACTGAATCTTTGTATTGTCAAGAACGACAATACTACTGTCAAGACATCAAGCCACAGTTTATTATAAAAAGCAGAACATTGCGAGTTTGAGTCTTGCACAAGTGAAACAATGTTTATTTTATGTTCTGTCTATCCACCCATCCATATTCTTAACTGCTTGTCTAACCCAGGGTTTGGAAAGGGCTGGAGCCTTTCCTGCAGGAGGGTACACTCTGAACAAGTTAGCAGTTTTATTTGCTTAATTTCTGAGAAATTACAATTTTAAATCTAAATATTCAAAAACCCCAGTGTGTTATTTAACCCAGGGGAAATGAATCCAGAATTTATGTATTGTAGATACTTTATAATGACTGTCTAACTACTTTGGAAAACTGTTTGTTGCAATTTCCTGGAAGAGCTGGCTGAAAGTTTTAAAAGCCAAAAAAAGAAGAAAGAAAGAAAGAAAGAAAGTGCAACCAAAGTCCCTGCAAAACTACCCAATTTAGGTTTCCAGAAAGCACTGGAAATATCAAAATGTTGGAAAGCAACATAGGGATGCATAGATGCAATCAGTTTATTCTACCTTTCTGCACTTTAGCCAATAGTCGCTTTCCTTTGCAGTGATTACTGAGCAGTTTGAAAAAACTCATGTCAGGGTTGGTAACCACAAATATTTAACTAGTGCAGCCTCTGGCACTGCTATTGTTAGTGACACATCTTGCTGATCACAGCATGAGAGTTGCTTCAGTTGCACAACTAAAGAAAAAAAAGGGACCAACCGTCACAGTCATGCACAGAACAGAAACCGAATATTGGCAATCAATAAGCAATACTGTTTGATTTTATAAAGCATACAATAACAGCATTCTTTTCATTTTTATTACAATCTATCATAAGGTAATAAGTGATTTTTGAAATTAGGCAGAAGCCACTAACCACAGACTGTATATAAAAGATGGTCATAGCCATTGCACCATCACCCATTGATTTGTGTACCCTGAATTTTGAAGCCTAAACATTAGTGGTTTGGCTACTGCCATGTTGTATTTTGCCATAAATGATTAAGTTTGGACAGAAGGTTAAACTACTAAATTATCAGCTAAAGCTAGTATGGTGAGCGTGCTGTGTTCATAAACCGCATTCAACAACAACAGATAGTATAAAACAAGGATGTAGCATTCGAGTCAGAAAGATTAAGCCAATAAAGAAGCACCTAAAAACCTGCATTCTGTCTGGAGGCCACCAGATGGAGATAGTTGTGGTTGCAAAAAGACTTCAGTCCTGTAGAAGTTTATGGGAAAACTGCTTTCTGACTTGATCTCTGTAAACACTTTCATTATGAGTTTATGGGCACAGTCACTCATTTTGGGTCATACAAAATAAAAACTGTTTTGTAAAATACACCATAAGTCATATCCATGTGTTATATACAGTCTACGGGCGCAACACATAGGAACAGAAACCCTGTTAATTCGTGCCAAGTAAGAGATGAATAAAATCACCAAAACTGGTAATAGCAAAACCTCTTGTAACATTTTTTGTCATGATGTTATTTATCAATAATTCTGCTAAAAATGCTCCAAATGCACCACAGACGTGCACTTCAGTGAGGCTGAGCTTACAGCTGGAGGCTACAGCTGCCAATGTTGGCAGACCCATTAATCAAAGCAGCCACTCACTAACTGTAAGCCACAACAAAAGGGGGGAGTTAGAAGAAGAAGAAGAAGACTCAACACCTACACAACTACAAACCCATTTCCAATAATGCTGAGATGCTGTTTAAAGTGTAAATAAAAAATAATACAACGAGCTGCAAATCTCATAAACACATGTTTTATTCACAATAGAACATTACTAAACATCAAATGTTTAAATCGATACATTTTTATAATTTCATGAAACGTATTAGCTCATTTTGAATTGACGGCAGCAAAAAGTCAGAACAGGGGAAACAAAAGGCCGGAAGTGTAAAAGGGAACGTTTTGGTGGAGGAATATTTTGCAACTAATTAGGTAAAGTGGCAACAGGTCACTGAGAAAAAAAAAAGAGTTTCTCTGAAGTAAAGATAAGCAGAGGTTCACCAGTCTTTAAAAAATTGCAAATTTGCACATTTTGAACCAATTTCAGAATGTTTGTCAATAGTACATAAAACCATGAAACGATTTAGTGAATGTGGAGAAATCTAGCAAGGAACATGGCCCAGAATCAATACTGGATGCCTCTGATCTTCAGGCCTCAGGCGGCACTGCATTAAATACAGACATAATTCTGTCATGGAAATCACTGCATGAGGTCAGGAACACTTCCACAAATCACTCTTGAGAACACAGCTCACCGAACCATCCACTAACACAGGTTAAAGCTCAATCATGCAAAGACGAAACACTGCAGTCTTCTCTGGGCCAAAATACATTTAAAATGGATAAAGTGAGGCAAAGTGAAAAACTGTTTTGTGATCAGATGAGTTGAAAATTTGAAATTCTTTTTGGAAAACACTGACACCATAGCCTCATAAGTATATTAGCGCCTAATATACTGAAAACTATATACAGCAATTGAAAACTATATAAAACCTGTATATACAGGTTTTAGAGCAACATATGCTTCCATCAAGATGGCATCTTTTTCAGGGAAGGGCTTGCATATTTTAGCAAGACAATCCTACCCAGCATACTGCAACTATTACAACAGCATGGCTTCATAGTACAAGAGTGTGGGTACTGAACTGGCCAACCTGCCGTTTCACCAAATGAAAACCTTTAGGGCAGACTGGAAAAACCCAAAGACTTCTTAACAGCTAGACTCCTGTAAAAGACAAGAATTTGCCAAGATTCCTCTGCCCACGATCCAGCAGTTACTCTCCACGGCAGACTGTTGTTTAAAGAAGAAGGGATGCTACACAGTGGTCCTGTCTCAACTTTTCTGAGACGTGCTGCTGCCATCAAATTCAAAATAACAGAGGATTTTTCTCAGCTTAAACATTTGGTATGTTTTCCATGTTTTATTATTATATGAAATATGACATTTGAAAATCAGTGCGTTGTGTTTTTGTTAATATTTTTTACAGTGTCCCAACATTTTTGGAAAAGGACTAGTAGGGCTGGGCCATATCATACTGTTCACGGTAATACCGGTATAATGACGGGCAACGATAAGAAAATGAAATATCACGATAGAATATGGGTAAAACACACATGCGCAGTGCCTTTGTTTACATATGCACATGGCGAAAAAAAGCGTGCCGAAGACTGAGAATAAGAAGGGCGAAAGCAGATCGTTAAATGAAACAGATGAACCAGAACTGGTTTGCAAAAATGCTGCAACTTCAGTGGTGTGGAAATGGTTTAGCTTTCGTCCCTCAGATACACAACAAAGCACATTTTTGGTAGCACATGCTAGCGGGCCGTCGTTATTACCGTGTTTTTTGGAAAACACGGCACACTTAAAATCAATCCTTTGATTTTTCTGAAAATCGACAGTGCCCCTTATAATCCCGTGTGCCTTATGTATGAATTCTGGTTGTGTTTACTGACCTCGAAACGATTTTATGTGCACGGCGCTCGAAAATCTGTCAAATGTTTCAGTACGACTTCGCTAAGCTACGAAGCCGCACCGCTTGATGGATTGACGGATAAAAAAAAACAGCTGCTTGTTTAAGTGAAAATACATTGATGTTTTTTTTGCACTAATAAAGTTGTGGAGTTGTAAAGTATTTTGTCTAGTGTCAATTATATCGTTATCGCAAATTTTCAAATGTATATCGTGATAAATATTTTTGGTCATATCGCCCTGCTCTAAGGACTAGTGTTATGAAAAGATAAGTTAGATAAAGAGATTTTTAAAAAAAAAAAAAAAAACAACAACAACAACAATCTGTTGTACCATCCTGTCAGAATATTAATTTCACTGCTGGTATTGAACATTTTTACATGGAAGTCTAATGGGATTGATTCTGTTTTGGACAGCGCCTCAAGTGGCCACTATTGGAACTGTCTCTCTCTTCTTCTTTTTTTAGCACTTCCATGTTGGCTTCACTTTTCAGCGTCAGAGCTTGCCACTTCCTGCTGCCTTTACCTTTGAAACACAGCTCCATCCACTCATCGAGGCCGCTCCAGTCAGCACATGTGGTCATCTGTGCATTAAGTGTTGATAGGCTGTTACTCGTGAAGCATAACAAATATAATAGTGCCTGACACCTCAGGGTGACGACAGCTGCCAGAGAGAGGTAGCTTTTTACGGTAACGCATTTTACAGCTAATCTGTTTTATCGAGACTCGGTGGAAACAAGAATGATACCGATAATCTGAAAAATGTTGAGCATCAAGTCTGGTTGATCCCAAGAGCAGAGTGACCTCCACATTTTCATTGGTCTCTGAAAGGAGGGGTGTGTGATTCATTGTGTCCATCATGTTGAGTCAGTACACTCACAGGCGAAGCATGTACAGAAACGGGAGTGAACACTGCCTTTCACAGAAGAATGTGTCAGCTGAATAACTGCTGACAAAAGTGCCATTCTTGTGCTATTTATGATTTCTTTAATTATACTAAACAAGCCAGTCAACCAGCTAATTCATAAATAAATATTGCCTTTTTTAAGCATACAGCATACTGACAATTTACTGTTAAATACTGTTATTCAAAAAAAATGTGCCAGTAGACAAAAAAAGGAAGGAATACCTACATGGCATTGTGTGGTAGATGCTGGGCCAGTACTGACCACTGTCTCTCTTCAACCATACCCGAATAGTCCTGTGGGATGAAACCAACAGAGATTAGTCCTCAATGCATTTGAAGTGAGTTACATTCTTGGTGTCAACTTTGTTACACTGCAGGTAATCAACTCAATTGCCAGAATTTCTGAGAAAACAGAAATATGTGTGACGTATTCGTAGGTTTCACTACCACTGATAAGGAAATCAGCCTGTTCTCCAGCACTCCGGGGGGCCACAAGCAGATCCAACTGCCACTTCCACCAGAGGAAGTACTGACATTTCCCCCAAAAGGATACATGCATTCATTATCCCCAAAATATCACGACCACCCATCCTTAAAATGCTGCTTAAACCTCACCAGATCCGTTAACTCCGGTAAGTTGCACCTGCTGCATATCAGACTTCATCCTGTCACTGGTTTGTGGTTTGACTCTTGTCAGCCCAGTGTTAGTAGGCCTCTCACAAGGAAGAGGTGCTAACTTAGTTATCTGACCACAAAAATCTGGATCTTATCAGACTTGCTCAGGTCTTTACACCTGACAGTCTGCACAGCCCAGATATGAGACAAACAATGATTCTAATGTTTTGTCTCTGCTGTGAATGCAGGTAAAAACTTTCCCCTGTGACACTGAACAACAGCCCGAGTTCCGAGATGACTGACAATCAACTCACTGACCTACTTTGAATTTTTACTACACCACTCAACACTTCAATTTACAGCAATTATTCTTCACTGTTCTCTTTAGGGGTGACATATACTTCTGGGTGAAATGTAATGGGAATAAAATCATCTGTGCTTTAAACTCAATCACAGAATCCACTGAAAGGCTCATTTCCCACGCAAATCTACATGGCCACTGGCACAAAGACTTAAGACACTTCTATTTCACCACCTCCTTTTCCATTTCGGTGGGTACTTAAACGCGGTTTGTTCTAGCAAATTCCATATATCTTATTTTAAGCATTTCCCCTGCTTAAACACCCCAGTAAATAGCCATCTAGGACTACAATAGGTAAGTCGCCATGGATCAGGGATATGCATCATATAGCTTAGGTGGCATATAGGACTAAATTTGCAATTGGTGCAATAAGTTACAAGGACATTTCAGAACATGCCGCCTCAGCATATACAGGCTCACCGTCACCCTCACATAGATCTAAGTGGGATAGACGCAAACTCTTGGTACCCCAAAACAGCTCCAGGCATGTGCAACAGAGAATAAGTAAGGGGACAGACTACAGCAGCTTTAATGCCTCAAAGCTGAGACATTCTGGTATATATAGCAACTCCTGGTGCCATAATATGCGAGAAACACTCTAATAACACCAGTGTTTACGCCGAGTCTTTTTTTAGTTATGTCTAGCTAACGTTAGCACAACTAAAATACGTGTTACTGGCTTGGAGCTAACACAAAAAGAGTATAATTTACAGCCGTTAACTAGCATGTAATGGTGTGACTGTGTCAGCTGACACTTTTGTAAAAATGTTATTGAACCCTTGGACTGTTTCAACATGTTTGGAAACGTTACATGACACGGGGGTGGGGGTCCACTCAATAGGAGCAGATTAAGGGGCATTATTGTGTCGAATATTATTTCTGGAGGTTAATTTGTGCTTTAGCCAGCCTGCAGAGCGCAGCTTACCTGTCTTCAGACACGCTGATAACGCCGTCTTCTTTGGGAATTATCACCGCTGTGCTCACCACCTCCTGGAAAGCATCGATTTTGCTCAGGAGGCAAGGCTTCCGAGCCTGAGGTTGAGGCTGAATTTCAGCCGCCATGAGCTGGTGGTGCACAAACCTCCGACTACGGTCCTGGCTCCGAGAAACATAACACACGGCGGTCCGACAGCAGAACCTCGGCTGCTAGCTAGCTGTCAGGCAGGCAGCTCTCTGTTGTGACGGCGGTCAGAGGCGGTGCCAGTCAGCTGACAACAGATACGCCACCTACACTCGCACACATACAGCACTTCCTTTGAACAAAATAAAAGTCCTTAGTTGAGTTCCGCTTTTGGATTTTCACAACAAAATATGATAGATATTAGATAGATATGCTTTAATTAAAATATAAAACGATACGATAACAATATCTCAAGTCTTGTAAGCAAAAATAATAAAGTAATATCAACAAAACGTTTTCTAATGAGGCCCTCTGCAAAGTGTGGCTACACTACGTCTGCCATACAAGAAAGAATTAATCATTTTGAAGCAAAAAAAAAGCAAAGAAATCAGTTTTAATTGGCCGTAATGAAATATAGAGCAAATACTGTTATGTTAAAAAGTGCAAATTATGACATGTCAATTTCCCTTTACCAAAGGTTTATAAAATGTGACAGATGTCTTTATTAAAGGGGTGCCACAGTGAGGTCGACAAAAGACGTTATCCCGACTTTTAGACACCTCTATTGGCTCAGGGTGAGCTATACTTTATTATTAGTTGCATTAATTTCCATAATGCGACTTTCTTCAAACTAGTTTTGTATTTTTTATACGCCATAGATATGGTACTATATGTATAATGTTATTGATTACTATAAATAGCCAGTTTGGACATGAGTAGAGATAATCTTGATGACTGAACTGGACTTTAGAAATAAAACCAGATTAATAGTTGGGTCACTGATAACTTCAGAGAAGAAAAACTCTACCAACATTACTTTTTTCACGAACCACTTACTTTCCAGGAAAGAGCTGCTGGACTGCCTAGATCAAAAATGCAATTATAGGTCGTTTATTAGAACCTCATTATATACTCATAACACTAAATCTACAACTTTCTATTGAGTGGAAGGCTATACCACATTTCCAGTTGCATTTAATAATAATGTCAATGATAATAATAATAATAATCGTATATCTAACTATCTAAGGTGATGCGTTTGGATTTTAACATGCAGCACTAATACTAATAGAGCAACAACTTCCTGTATGAAGCAGCTCAGACATGGACCGGAAATTTGTGTTTGGCTTGTCCAAGTAACTTCACATATGTTCTTGACTCACCATAAATTGTGATCAAGATTCCTTCATAGTAAAAATGCAGCATTTCCGGTTCTGACTTTCGTAGTACAAACTATGGAGGGGGGGGGGGGTGAGAGACTTTCATAAGTGGAGAATTACCACTACCCTAATAATCAATATCCATTATGTTTGGAAATGACGCTTTGTGCTAAAATCAACCAACACAAGAATGTGTTATATATAATATATAAGTCTGGGAAACTGTTTCGGAGAAGCAGTAAAACCTGTAATATAACAGTTGCACAAGAATGTGTGTTTTAAGTGTACACTTAATACATTTTTAGTTACATAATCTTTGAGCAAATGAAAAAACACTGCAATAGTGGGATGACAAAAAGAAAGTTGAGTCAGTTAAACCTGCATCATAGTTGAGTGTTTTGATTATTACATTTTAAACTTGAAAGTTAAGAGACCCAGAATTGCGAAAGAGGAAGAATGAATGAATGAATCTGTGGAAAGTTAATTAATCCGTCAAATAACAAAGTCAGAGAGGCCCAAACAGAACAGAAGTATCTCAGATTGGTGCTTAACCGGTTACTGTGCTGCTGTGCAAGCTACAATAAATAGCTGGTTTATAATGGCAATAAATGTTATTGCAGCTGCAACTACAGTTTATCACACCTTCCACAGTTTCGTCGTTAAGATCGCCAAACCACATTAAAGATTTTATTGTGAAAAACGTCAGTGACACACCGGAAGATAAATTGTGTGTGTGTGCGCGCGCGCGCGTGTTGCTTCACATCAAATAAGAAGCACACAGACGTTCCTCCGCTTTGCTATCACAAGCCACCGGATGGTTTCGTCTTGTTTTTGCGGAAGTGATGATATTTTCCAGTCAACTACATTATGTAAATTGTATTGCACAATCGTGCGCGTGTGGCTGGGTGTCATGTAGCATTAAGAGTGAACTCTAATCTGTCAAAAGGCTTATGTGTAGCACGTTTGATGATATTCTCTGTGCAGTAACAGTTGAGGCATTATCTCACATAACTACAGATCAACAATAGCAACGCTAGAAGTGTGATTCTTATTAGCGACATCTCTCTTTGTGTTTGTTTGATTGTTTCTGTGTCTTTTTCTTTCCTTTTACCTGCAAGTATGTCGTTCTTTGGCTATGGAAAATAAAGACAAAGTACAGACATTTCAGAGCTGCAGGGTGTGTGAGTGCGTGTGCGCGCATGTCAATCCCAGCGACTATTCAGCTAAACCTGTTTTCCTTCAGAGAAAAGGGGAGTCTTTATTTGGTCATCACATGAAAACCGAGTGCCATAACACCCGCGAGTAGTTTCTGTTTGCCCTAGGTGCATTCCTTGGTTGATATTTTACAGTTGTTTTTATATGATAGTGCCTCCAGTTTATCTCTCTATAGTCTTGAAGGGTTGTCTTTCACACTAGCCCACGCCCGCGCATAGGATGAAGTAAATGTTGATTATGTAATCAGATCTAAGAGCAGACACATGCCTGTTCCTAAATAACAACACCTCAACAAACTGCGGTAAGGCTCCGATAAAAGAGCGCATCGCCACATATGCTGTATTCTTTATCACACAATGTATGTACAGAATATTTTCCTTGCATTCCTGCCTCTCGGGCAAGCAAGCATGCGCATGAGACAGTCTGCTTTGGCCTTATTTGGATATGGTAATGAGGAGCCTGAGACCGCCAATAAGAAGAGAGTGTATATACACGTGACACTGCAAGACCGCTTGGGAGGCGGGGTCAGGCGCGGAGCTTAGGTTAAAACCAGTGGACAAGACACAGCGCATTCAGTGTAGGGAGAAGCAGGGACTCACTGTGAGGGGGAACTTTGTTACTATGAAACTTAGGAATATTTACAAAATATTGTAAAAATTATCAAAATCCCTCGTGAATCCATAACCTGCCCCTAGGGTTTGAGGTTTTTAGTTTAGTTCGCCCGGAAAGGGCTTCTACACTCACTATTCTTACACTTTTTTGAAAGAATGTGTGAGACAGACAGTTAGCCAGCTAGCTAGCTAGCTGAGAGGTGATACAGGCGGCAGGAGAACAAAAGATTTTTTTCCGTTTTGGCCGGTTGTACTGACACCAAGTCCATGCAGAACGTGTCATTACCATCACAATGCCCGTTTTACTTTTTCTGATAGACACGTCCGCTTCAATGAACCAGCGCACCCATCTGGGCACTACCTATCTGGACATAGCAAAAGGCGCTGTTGAGACTTTTATGAAGGTACTGTAACCACGGGACACATTAATATTGAGAGATCCCGAGCGGGAATGCAGTTCAGTTCATCGTTTTGCTGTTGCAAGCTCGCCTGTCAAAGCTGATCTCTCGATAACCGTAAATAATTCTCTACTATTTCCACAGCTCAGAGGGAGAGATCCGGCGAGCCGAGGGGACCGGTATATGTTGGTAAATTTTGAAGATGTTCCGTTCGGGATAAAGGTAGAGTTTGTTTTCGGGTCATGTCCGGCTTTACATTGCGCAGATTGACTGTCCTTCCATCGCTGCACCACGTTGTGATCACTACATCAACTGTGTAGAGAAAAATCTTCAGGAGGAGCTTTCATACCCCTTTTAAAACATGGCCGACATTTTGTTTCAATGTGAGCAGCAAGGAACTCTGGGTGTTATTTATACAGCGAGGTGATATCTAGGAGGGAGGGAGAGTAGAGGAGGAGGAGAAGCGGGGATGACAGACTAGCCTACTTTACTTCTTTAGACCAAATTGCCACTTTAGTCACTGCACACATTGCGACTTTGCTACTTTGCGATTTTCTGATCTGGAGCCGAGCGCAGCAGCCTGGTAGAAACGGATCAACGTCCTGTGGCTGCAGTGCTGTCAAATTATTAGTCTGGGCAGATAGAGAGGAAGCGACCTATTTAGATATTTATTAGCTCAGACTCTCAATAAAACCAGTGAAGTTAACCACTAGTTTCCTTAGAAGTTGCCTGCTGGTCACAACAGTGGGGTAGTTATTTAGCTTTGTGCATGTTATTAACCAGCTGCTATGTTGTGTTTTGTTTGGGTTTGTTTTTTTTGTTTTTTTTAAAGGCTGGATGGAAAGAGAGCCATGCCACATTCATGACAGAGTTGAGGAACCTCCAAGCAACTGGACTCACAACTATTGGCCAATCCTTGAGGAACGCTTTTGATTTACTCAATCTCAATAGATTAGTGACTGGGATAGACAACTATGGACAGGTATGTAGCAATGAAACAGGTGGAGAAGAAATCAGGCTCATAAAGTGCTAAATGCCCAAACAGACCCACTTCACCCACCCACCTACCCCCCCTCACCCCACCCCTTTCTGCTATCTCCCAGTCTTACAAGCATCAACCACTTTCATACTGTGGACCCACACATCCTCAGCCATACGACACAATCATGACAGCAAGTCCAAGCAGCAGGAGCAACGTAGCTTTCTTATTTTCTTTCTTCCCCCATCATTGATTAGTAACTTTAGTTTGTGTTACATATGTCACTGCTCTCATCAAGGACATGGAATTATTACACCTGTAAATGAGCTTTTAAGCAAGAAAATGCATTATGTTTTGAAACTCTAAGGATCTATTGCAGGCTCTGTCTGCACAAATATGCTCTGAAAGCTAGATGCTTTTTAAAAATATATATATATAGTTGTATATAAACTAGTGTAGGCTTGTGTCACTTCAGCTTTATGGCCAGTTTGTTAAAATGCACTGGATTATTATAAGAGGTGGTTCTAATATTTATATCTATTATTTAGTTCATAAATGGTCTGGCCACTCTGTGGTGTGTGTGCACGTAAACACAAAGCTAAACATAATTTTAATCAAGCTGGGAGTTATTTTAGAGCTTTGGAATAAGACTTTTGCAGTTTTAACCAGGTCAGTCTAAATTATGTAGTTTCAAGCCTGTCAGAGGACTTTTGTGCTTTTATGATGAATCACTGGGCAAGGTGGTAGAGCGGGTCATCTACCGATCGAAAGGTCGACGGATCAATCCCCGGCTCCTCCCGTCTATGTGTCAAAGTATCCTTCGGCAAGATCTTGAACCCTGTTGCCCCCGATGCATCCATCAGAGTGGGTGTGCGTGAATGTTTGGTGGAAGTGCTTAGCTGTAGATAAAAGCACTGTATGAATGTGCGTGTGTTTCTGATTGGGTGATTGACAGATGTAGTGAAAAGTATTTTGAGTGCTCAAAAGTGAGGCGACAGGCGCTATATAGCAGTACCAGTACCACGGATCTGTACCATGATGAACATACTCTTGTGTTTTTATCTTTTGGTTAATGTGAATGCTCACTGATGCTGAGGTTGAAGACTGTCGCCCTTTTCTTTGTTTCGCTCAAGTCTGCTTCAAAAATGGGGATCCATCTAACAAGACCACAAATGTGAGGATATTGAAAAAAGCTCCTGGATACACGCTGACGGAAAAATGTGGTTTACTTTAAAATTATCGATGTTATTCCAGTTGTATTGTGCAGCTTAGAAAGATTTCCATACTGCAGCTTTACGACACAGTGGGCCTGATTTACAGCTGTAAGCTATTCACATAAAACTCATTCAGACTCAGTATTGCTAAGAAATATTCTCCAAGCCCACAAAGTCTGGAGCTAGTACAGCGTGATGCTGGCCAAGTTCCCTCTTCAATTTAAATCCAGTATTAGTAGCTAAACGTAGATTTGCATGATAAAGTTTCAGACCACCACTCTTATGCCAGCTCACTGACTCATGTGTAACAGATGTTCAGATCTGCCTTTAGCTGTGCAGGGTTGGACAAAGTGACCAGAGAAACTTGACTTTGGTTTAGTCTCATTAGAAAAAGAAAAGCTGAAGCCAACAGAAAGCATATTGCTTGCTATTCAGCATCTCACCTTCTTGAGATTTTCTCATCTCCTGGCCAGCGTTGAAACTGAAATGCAATTTTTTTTTTTGCATATGAAACAAAGTGGTCATTATTAATGTAAGCTGTGAAGTCTAGCCCATACCCAGTTAGAGTGGTAGGTGAATCTGCACACTTGTGGTTGATACAGAATCTGGACATCTGTTTTCCTGTGCGGAGGTAAGTGGGGGAGTATGGGAGCAGTAATGAATGTTTAATTAGGCATTTCCTGAGTAATAAACAGAAGATCCCTACCAGCCCAGGTAATGCATACATGCAGCATGCATAATGCATGTCAGACACTCTTTGGTCGTTTGAAAAAAAAAATACCAGCGACACCGTCAGACTGTCCGATTTTGAACACACAAGCCAAGGTCGAGGTTACTGCGTCCCGCGCTGTCACTGCTGACCTCTAATTACAGGTTGATTTGACAGTGGCTATAATTTAATGACTAGTTCTCCCTCTTCTGCCTATTTCCAGCAGGAGGCTTGGCAATTACTAGTATGGAGTGCATGTATGTAGTTTATATATGCTTAGTATGTCCTTTACAAAAGTGGAGTTATTGTGAACATGGGCTGTAATTTAAAATGTGAGCCCAACACAAGTGTTTGGTACTCCTAGAGGATATTTTAACGTAACAAATGTGTGTGGGCAGGAAATGCTGGTAACACTAAAAGCTAGAGGAATCAATGAACTTGAGTCAAAATCTAAAAACCTTTCAGTACGTCATCTAACTGATTACACAAGTGTAGTGGTGCTTAATAACTCCCGTAAGCTGTTTCTGCTGTCTTCTGTTTAGTTACATTTCCTTTTAAGTGAGGGTTTACCATTTAACCAGAGAAGTGTTTCAAGGGAACTAGGAAGAGGGCACTTCCGCATGAAAACACATCTAAAATGACCGTGTGTGTGTGCGCTTTTCTTCTGTTTTCTTATTTAAAGGGCCCTTTGTATCATAAGTCAGTGCTCCATGTCGTCCAGCGGGTGGAGCCCTGGGGGGTTAACGGGGGGAGATGGGGGAGTTAATATTGCCCTGGAGTGCCTCAGTCTACAGTAACAAAGAGCGCTCCAGGTTGCCAGGCATCTGAAACGACTCTCCCCTGGGAGATGAAGAAGGGTATGGAGGTAGAGGGGGGAGACGGCCGGCGGGTAATCCTGACACTGATCAGTTTCATTAAGAGCAATGAAAGAGCAGAAGAAAGGATGAACGTGAAGAAATGATATGGCCAGTGTTGTTTGGTGGTAAGTTAGAGTGTCAGCTGGAGTGATGGCCGGCGCTTTAATGGATCTCCATTATCATGGCATTGTGGAAAGCACATCACAGTAGCGGTAGCTGACTGCATAGACGGGTCTTAAACATGATGAATTACCTATTATTTCTCCATTTACTAATGTAATATCTCATTATCATCATTAACCAGTTATAAGAAATGCCCACTGTGTTTTCTTCTCTTCGAAAGCACAAAGAGATGTCTTCAGATGACTTGTTTTTATCTTTCAAATTACCCAAAATATATAGATACTGTCTTGTCTTTTACATGAAAAGCAGCTGGGCACATTTTGAGAAGTTGTCAAAACGCTTTATTCTTACACCGGCTCCCCTGATAGGCTGTCGTCATGTGTCATCTATTTTTAGTAGTCGCATTTGGCTTTATTTAAGCACGAGTAAAAGCTCCGGCAGCTGATATGACATGGATAAATTCATCGCTTGACTGGCAAGTTAGCCCGATCATCAAGTCAGCATGCCAACTAAGTGCTCGATATCATGAAGGAATTTTTGAGGGGGGGTTGCCAGGTTGTCATGGATACCTGCAGCACAGTGGGGTCTTGGTCGTATCCTGCTCTGTTTACTTTGGGCCGTTTATGTGACTGGACAGATGCATCATTCAGCAGAAAGCGCAGCCTACAGGTAGAGCCCAAACAGTGTGGCTCCACGTCCATTAATAATGGCTCTGCTGTCAGAACAGGAGGCCCTTATGGAGTCACTGTGACTCTGCAGTGAAGTCCGGTTTGCTGGCAGCACTTGTCAGTCTTTGTTGAGGGTTTTTTTGTTTTCTTTTTACGCTATTACCTCACCTAGTGGCTCTGTGGAGATCCCACAAGGCTGATGCACAGTGATAAATGCAGTGCTGCTCCAGTTTAATTTCATCAGAGTGGAGCGCTGATGTCATGAAATATCATGGGGTCCAGCAGGAAAGAGGTTTTGTGTAGCTCCTCGGATAATGAGCTCTGCTGTTGTGGAGTATAGAGTGAACATATACTGCAGACACTAAATACTGAACTCTTACTCTGTTTGTTTTCCCTTTGAGTCAAGGTTTTCTATTTCACACGCTTCTTAAATATGTCCCGTGTAATTTATCTGCTGTTTGTAATGATGCATTCACGGTGCTTATTTATGCGTCGGATCGCAGAAGGCCATAAAGCCACACTTGCTAAATACAGGTATTAATGGTGATCACGTCTTTTGTAAGCACAGTTTTAACAGATGTGAGAACAGCCCCCCTATTTTTGTGTCTTGTTTTTTATAGCTTGTTTGTGTCTTTCTCATTTCTTTGTGCAGGGTGACCCTAAGTTGCCTCTGGGAGTCTGAATGCTGAATTAATTCGGCATGGTTTCGTTTTTCATTTAGTCTTCAATATGTCCTATTTTTTTCTTTTCTTTTTTTAGGGAAGGAATCCTTTTTTCCTTGAACCTGCCATCATCATCGCAATTACAGACGGCAACAAGTTGACCAGCAGCGGCGGTGTCCAAGATGAGGTCAGCCTGCATCTCCAATCAGGAGAGCGTTCTGTTTGTTTGGGTGATACTTTAGGAGTCTAACCGCACCACGTCAAACTTTACCAAACCCTCGTCCTTTGACTGTGATTAAGATGGCTAAAGTTTAAACCACAGAAGCTCTACTGTGAAGTGCTTTATCATATTGTCCACTCACATAATAACAAAGCTACTTTTCATGCTTAGAAGTGTTATCAGTAGCTTTGTTATTATTGTCTTAGAAACAGAGAAGTTTGATGTACTTACTTATTGATTAATCATTTGGTCCTAAAACATCAAGGAAGACAACTTCCCCAGCTGACACATTCAGCAGAAAAAAACCCAAAAACCTTAATTTATTCTCATCAAAATCTAAAAATACCAATGAAGAGTCTCATTTGTGTCCAACACCAGTAATATTTTTGGCATTTTTATTGAATTTATTAAAACAGCTACTTTTTAATCATTGATTGCACTTCCTGTTTTGACTGATTAAACACTCTTGAAAATGTAGAAAATAAAGAAAAATCATTGCTCAGTATGAAAATGCACTATTTTTTTTTTCTTTACAAATGCAGTAAACAGTCATGTTTTCAACCTATGCAAACAAAAATTATATAGGCAGTTACTTTTAAATTCCTTTAGCCCAAATTATGACAAAGGGTATAACTGCAAGGTTAGAAGTGCGAGCTGAGCCCTCCGTGCCACTTTAATACCCTGTAAATGAAGGCACTTTATCAATACCGCCGTAAAAGTGTTGTTCATTTACTGCCCAAGTTTCCCCACAGTAACCTAAAACAAACGGCGATATTAGAGAGAACAGCAACACAGTAAATCTGTTCTAACGCAGGTCTGTCATCTCATCCTGTGATCTGTTTCATTGTCCAGCTACATCTACCTCTGACCACGCCGCTGCCGGGCAGCGAGCTGACGAAGGAGCCGTTTCGCTGGGACCAGCGTCTGTTTGCTTTGGTGCTACGTATCTCCGGCAACACTTCGGTGGAGCCCGAGCCCCTCGGCGGCGTCCCGTCTGACGATTCTCCAATCACCCCCATGTGTGAGGTCACTGGAGGTAGGCGGACTGATACGAGCTGCTGGTTGTTGTGTACTTACAGATCAGCTCTGACAGGCATTTCTCAGCTTTTAAGTACACTCGGTTTGCCTTTTGTAGCTCTGGAGTTTATGTACTGATTCATATGCTTTATATGCCGAAGTTTCAAAGATGATTTAAGAGCATTTAAAGACAGGACAGGTTTTATGGAAGAGCTGCACCATGGGTAATGCAGTCTGAAGTGCTTGTCGGGTACTTCACTTTAAGTTGGTGATGTTAAGGAGTTGTTGTTTTTTTTTTTTTTTTATTATTATTATTGTATCACGCATGGAAACATAACCAGCATACAAGGAATTACGCAATTAAACAAAATAACATAAGCCAGGTAGAGTAGGCTGTAGACATACATTTTAAATGACAGCATGAACAGCCTAAGATTAAGAAAACCATTTTACTGCTTCAGTTTAGTCTACAGAAGTAAAAGCTCCTTATTCTGAGTGAAAAATAAACAGATCAGATGTTTTCCTCTTGGAAGTGTCAGAAGCTTAAATTTTAAAGCAGAGCCCACTTCAACAGGGGACAGCCCTGAGCGGTGTCTAGGCACTGTCTTGCTCAATATTCAGAGTTGTGTTTTAACAGCCCAATGCAGCTACACTGTGCTCTTATTTTAACCCCTGCTGGAGCTATTGTGGAAGGGTTAAGTGCTTTGTTTAAGTGTACTTGGGTAGTAATTGCTGATTAAGGTTAGAATGACTAGATTTTCCCACCTGGTCCATAATCGGACTGCCTTTGTCCTGCCTAAGTCCTGTCAAGAGACTTTCTAGCCAGCGATTTTGATCTGTAATCCCCCCATCTCCAGCCAAAGTCCGGCTGCCAGAACATTCACTTATAGAAGCAGACTTTTATCCCCTCTGTCTCCATTCCTCACGTAGCTTTGTTTTGGAAGCAGCTGGCAGGAGGAACGAACTAGAATGATGCTGATGGCAGGTTAAGATTAACCCATGCACACATATAGAGAACAGAGGACTCCAAAGCTGCGTGTCGCAGCCGGTGGCGCTGAATGCAGAACATGACACAGGTCCATTGTCAGCGGCAGTCTACAGTACATGCTGCCTGTCCATTACTGCTGATGGCAGACCTGACACAAAGCCACAGCCTATTGAAATGAGCGAGTGAATGGGTGCACAACAAGGTCACTCGAGGTGAAGTTGAATGACAGGAAGGCTAAGTTAGACTAGTCAGTTGTAGCTTTGAAAGATGGTTTTTCTGACTTTTTTAATTTTACACATGCGATTGATGGCGTGACAAAAACAGCAAAGAGAGATTTTGACCTTTCAGAGTCACATTTCATGCAAATGCACTATTTGCATGTAGTGTAAATGGCTGATATGGCTGCACAAAGATGAGCAATATGTAAAGAAGAGAGCTCTTGAAATTGCACTGCACCAGTAGCAAAGCACTTCATAAACAGTGTAATGTAGTGATCCTTCTTAACCCCTTTTATTCTTGTTCATTTGATTTCTCTGACATTGAGGTGCATTATATAAACACCAAACTGCTGCTGCTGCAGTTTTTGTTCTTTAAACACAAGTTTTAGTGGGAACTTTTAATCCTCTGTGTCTCTATCTGTAAGTTTCGGAGACAAAGATTAAGTCTAGTCCTAGAATGAGTGAAGAATTCGATGAAGCTCTTCATTGGAAAAAGGTCCGAGAAATCTCAGCTCAAGTTATTTATAATTTTTGGTTAATTGTGCTACAGTCACACCAGAGAAATCAGTTACTGGAGACTCCGGCATGACTAAAATTATTGCATGCAATGAACTTGAGATTGTGTCTGAAATGGTTGCTGCTAAGACGAGGTGTACGAACACTTCAAAGAGACTTTGGTGTGTCAACGTAGAGATAAAATGTAATAAGATGGAGTCGGTCTGCTATGAGTTTGTGACTCAATGGGTTGAAGTTAAAAAAAAAAAAAAAAAAAAAAAGACACACTGCAGACAAGTTGCGTTCATTGTTGCAGACTGACTCGGGTTGATGCAGTCTGTCTGCATCTATATTATTTCCAAACCTTTGTCAATCTCTCTGAGATTAATTGCAGTCAGCCCGAGTCGGAGCGCAATTGTTTGGAGACAAGTTGCATCCCACTAAGTAACCTGTGCGATCACCATGTGTTTGAAAGTCATCACCCAGAGACTGAGGGTGGTGCACGTTCGACCTCTGGACGAGTTGGTCGCCAAATGCAAACATTTCAATGAGATGACCCAGCAAGTAGCAATTTCTTTTTCCCCCTAGTTTCGGTTAGATTGTTTTCCTATTTTTACCCTGGCACCAATCAACAGAATTATCAGACTTCTGTATTTTCCCTCTTCTGACTCACAATTTTTTATGGCTCATTTAGTCTGCAATTCAGTCTTAACCCTGTTCCAGCAGCAGCATGCAACTTTTAGCAGACAAGCTCTAATAGACCCACTGTACACTGTCTGACCTGCACCAAACAAAGCAAAGAAGACACAATTAGAAACTAGCTTACGAAAAATGTGGAACATTTAAAGCCAGATGTTATTTCTTAATTTGGTTTCTAGTATCTGCTCTAAAAAGTACAACAAATTATTATTAATTAGGAGGGGGAAAAATCACATTATAATGTCAGGATCTAAGTGGGAGGGTCTAAATAGACAGCTTTTTGCTAGGAAATTGACAAAATGTGAAAGCATGGTGAAAATGCATCCCGTGTTGTTTCTGCTGCTCCCAGTTGGCCCACAAATTCTATTAATTAAGCTTTTAAACGGCTAAACCAAAAAACATTTGAAATGATCCACAGTCAACCAAGGAAAAACGTTTAATTTTAGCAACACCATTGACTCGCTCGTGTTTTGGGATATCTATACTTACAGACGTGTGTCTTCGTTACAGGTCGTTCTTACAGTGTGTTCTCCCAGCGTATGTTGAATCAGTGTCTGGAGTCTTTGGTGCAGAAAATCCAGAGTGGAGTAGTGATAAACTTTGAGAAGACGGGACCTGACCCTCCTCCGCTAGAAGGTAAGACACACCTCTGTTTGTTTGCTTTTGGGTTTTCTCAAGTTGAATTGTCTTTTATTATAAAAGGAGCTTTTTGACATGTGCTGTGCTGCATGCGTTTGATTAGTAGAGAAGCTCTTTGCTCTCTCCCACTTGGTGTTTGTTTTAATCCATTCTGAGCTTTTCTTTCCTGTTTTTTCATAAACATCTGGTGGGTGTCACTGTTTAAACTCCTGCTTTCATATTTAACTGCTGACACACTTGTCTGATGCATTTTGTTTCATGCTGCATTTCATAAACCCCTTGTTTTTTGTTTTGCTTTGCTTATATTCCTGCACAGACACTCCAGCTGAAGTGGTGAAGTCTGGTCCGCAGCCTTGGCACTGCTGTCACAAGCTGATCTACGTACGACCTAACCCTAAAACTGGTGTTCCCATCGGGCACTGGCCCATCCCCGAAGCCTTCTGGCCAGACCAGAACTCCCCCACATTGGTAAGAAAGTTGCAGAAGAACCGACAGAAATATGAGATAAGAAACCGGTATCTGTCAATTTATGCAATACATAATCTGTGTTACTGCAGCAGATTAATGAAATGACAACCTAGCTTAGTAAAATAAATATAATGTCACAGAACAAAAGAGCCCAAAAAGGTAAAAATAATATTAAAGAAGAGACTTTAAAGCCCTATAGTTCCTTTCTTGTATTTATATATTGGACAGTTTTACTCTTGACAGCAGAATACACTTATAATTCTATAAAACTTAACAAAGATGTACTTTATTCCTAATTATTTTTTAATAATATAAGTCTTAATAGCCAAAAAGTGACCATATTTACAAGACTGGTATAGTGTTATTAGCTACGGCTAGCATGCTTGCTTAGCATGTTGGCCTTAGTGGTGTGCTAACCAGTGTCTGGCTAGTTTTATGGCTAATTTGTGCTAAGTAACAGACTAATAAGTTTTCAACATTTCACTCTCTCAGGAAGTACAAACTTCCTGATAAATAAAATACTTCCTTTAAAAATGCTCTTAAGGTCTCCAGCAGCAGAAAACATCACCCAGAGGTTCAGTTCATTGACTTATATTAGCTGAGGTGAGGCCTAGCAAACAAGCAAGTACAAGAAGACAAAACTCTGTAATTTTGTTATGAAGGGGATAAATGGCTACAGGGTTTGTTTGTTCTTTTTGTTTTTTTGTTTTAATTTTGTATCAGGCTTTTGTAGATGTCATAATTTAATTGCTAACACTGGTTATTTTAGTGGGAGTCAGTGGGGACTGACGCTCTTTTAGAAGCAGCCTGCAGTGATACAAAGTAGCCGTATGCTCGATTATGAATCTTAAAATAGAAAAAATGTGAGAACAATAAAAAGAAAGGCACTTACTAAGTTTATTTTTTCATGTTTATTAAAAGGCAAAACAAAATCCATTATAGCTGTAATGTGCCTTCAGTGGCCATTAGACGATAACTCCTCCACAGGAGTTACAGGATTCAGCCCCACACATTGTCACTTTCATTAAACAACTTTTCTTCTTCCTGTTTGTTTAACAAGAATAATCAGTCACACTAATGTAACAGTGCCACACTCTTATTAACTTTAACCATTTATTCCATAGCAAACAATGACTAACTCGTGATAACACAGGGGTGACGTCAAACCGGCTGCAGTGATGTCACAGCTACACGAATGTGCAACAGCCCAAGCACAGATGAGCTGTAATCAAAATTAAACAAACAAAGAAGTACTCATTATGATAGATCATGCATTGCATGTTAGCTATCATTCATAAGCTTTTCCTCTGCTCACACATATACTCTACACTTTCAGTAGAAATAGAAGCAGCAGCCAGACGTGATTCTTTTTTCCCGAACTGTATTCAGACGGTCAACTTTGCGCATTGCTTAAACTTAGCTTATATTAACAACACCTACTGGTGTTATTAGGCGCCAGCAGGTGTTGTTGATCTTCTTTAATATTTACCATAACATTGTGTATCTCTTTCTGTGTACCTTCCCAGCCTCCCCGCTCAGCCCACCCCCACGTCCGTTTCTCCTGCGTGGATGCTGAACCCATGGTGATAGACAAGGTACCCTTTGATAAGTATGAGCTGGAGCCGTCGCCCCTCACACAGTACATTTTGGAGAGGAAATCACCGCACACCTGCTGGCAGGTACAGCACCATCACAGAAACCACAGAAAATAACAGCTGTTGAGAAGAAAGTTTGGCATTAAAGCAGAAATCTGTGTTTTTAATCTTTACGGCCAGGTAGACAAAGAGGATTTTAATCTCTCACACATGGAACGTGTTACATGCATCCTAACAGTGATAAGTGTGATAAGTACTTGATTAGATGTTCAGACATATTGAGACATTGATGTGTGGTTTCAGGTTTTCAGTGTACCAAAAAAATAAATAAGGGTGGCAGCAAATGAAGCGATGATTCGATAGCCCGTCGGCATGCACAGACTGAGCTTTAGCACATGTGATTAGATCGAAACATCTAGTCTCTGCTGGTACCCGCACACCAAGCTTTACCTGGTTTGTGGCAGGAACCTGAAAGTAAAGGTTGTCTCTGTATTCATCACTCGTATATTGATTTTGGTGTTTTTTCCCCATGTTTGGCATGAGTCATCATCAGAGATGAGGTGGCAGACTTTCAGAATGACTTTTATATCAGCAATTACAAGAATCACGCAGTGAAAATATTTTCCTGACACTGACCAGATGCAGCGTTATGATATTGTAGGGCTAATAGTAAGTGGTAAGCAAGGAAGTGAAATTTACTTCTGTAGGATATTTAAAACCAAAGTGGCTTTACACTAAAATAAAATGAAACCTAAAAACAACTCGGACAGCATCAGCTGGTTCTGTTTTTGTTTGCTGATTGAAAAGTTCAAATGTCACAACTCACTTCCTGATTTTTCTCGTTCTGTTTTTTCAGGTGTTTGTATGTAACAGTGCCAAGTACAGCGATCTGGGGCAGCCGTTTGGTTACCTGAAGGCCAGCACAGCTCTAAATTGCGTCAACTTGTTTGTAATGCCCTACAACTACCCCGTACTTCTTCCGCTTCTGGGTAAGACCTGTGCATCCACCTCATTTTTACTCTCGCTGTAGGTGTTGATGGGGAGTCTTTGTTTTGGGCTTTAGAAAATTTAAACGATCTGCTGCAATAGCAAAACAAATGACTATTTTTTTTTTTTAATTCAGTTTTCTTAATAAAACATGTTCCTAATTATTGAATTTCTTTGTGTGATCTGTGTTTGATTGTTTTCCACAGATGACTTGATTAAAGTGCACAAGTTCAAGCCTACCATTAAATGGCGACAGTCCTTTGAGAACTACCTGAAGACGATGCCTCCGTATTACATTGGGGTCAGTGGCCTTATTATCACTCTTCAACTTTTCATTAATGGCTTTTTTTGTGGTTGTTGTTGTTAATGTACAAAGCTGTGCCTGCACTGTTCTTACTGCTGTGTTATTCTCACAGTCGCTAAGAAAGGCTTTAAGAATCATGGGAGCACCGAACCTGCTAGCTGACAACCTGGAGTATGGTCTGAGCTACAGCGTGGTTTCCTACCTGAAAAAGCTCAGTCAGCAGGTTAGTTGTTAATATTAAATCTACTCCACAAAGCTGTGCTTGTTGCAGTGTCTGTCAGTTGTCAAGCCTTTCTGTTTTCACTAAAGTCCACACTGATGGATTTTTATAGTGTAATTTGTAGTTTTGGATTATTTTGGGGTTTTTTTCTAGTTTTCTTAATTAAA
The DNA here is from genome assembly GCF_041146795.1 of Maylandia zebra. Lineage (NCBI taxonomy): Eukaryota > Metazoa > Chordata > Actinopteri > Cichliformes > Cichlidae > Maylandia > Maylandia zebra. The sequence continues at coordinate 4,518,937 of NC_135182.1, forward strand.
AAAATAAGAAAAGAAAAAAAGATAAACACCAGTTTAGTTCAAATGTTTTATCTCAGTTTGATTAGTATTTTAATATCTTAATTTTGGTTTAGAAAAGTAACTTTCAAAGAAACCTGGTTTTATCATGACATTTTTATACTCACTGGTCGCTTTGTTAGGGATATCTGTTCAGTAAGGGATATATCTAATCAGCCAATCACATGGGAGTACCTCAGTGCATTTAGGCTTGTAGACGTGGTCAAGGCAACCACTCATTATTATCAGCGTGTGCAGAAGAGCATCTCTGAACGCACAGCACGTCATACTTTGAATCAGATGGGCTACAGCAGCAGATGTCTGCACTTGATGTCTCTCCTGTGGCTAAGAACAGGAAACTGAAGCTGCAGCTCACATGCACTCACCAAAACCGGACAATAGAAGATTAGGAAAAGGTTTCTTGGTCTAATGAGTCTCTATTTCTGTTGCGACAGTCAGAATTTGACATAATCAGCGTGAAAGCATGGATCCATCCTGCCTTGTGTCAGTGGTTCAGGCTTCTGGTTGTGGAGTGATGCCTGATTTGGACTTCTTCAGGGAGTCTTTGTAGAGCCTACAACAGAACTTACATAAGTGGCTGATGTCATTGCCGACATTTATGCTCGTGTGTCCCGGCAGTCTCCCTCCAGGAATTTGCTGAGATTATAGTCCTTATATTAATGCTTTGATTATTAATCCTTACATTGAGATGACGATTGTTGTGAAAACTCAGCTAAAAACTGCACAGGAGGAGTCGACTGCGCCAAGCAGCCCAGTCATAATAGTTGTGGGTCACGTCGACCTGGCATGTTGTTATGTTTTTCATGAGGTTACGCTCTAGATCATAAATCCTCTGTAATGGTGTAGGAGATGTTTTCTTGGCTCCCTTTGAGCCCGTAGTACCAACTGAGCATCGTTTAAACACCACAGCCTACAGGAGTGTTGTTGCTGACCATGTCCATCCCTCCTCCTGACAACACACAACCTCACAAAGCTCAAAACATCTCAAACTGGGATCTTGAGCATGAGTTCACTGTAATGGCCTATTTGCATTGTCCTAATTTTCTTTAGCATTGATTAAAAAGTTAAAGGAAAAAAAGAACAAATGGCTTTAAATAGAAAATCGATATCCACGTCAGTCAAATCATCTTCTTTCATTCATTCACTTATTTTTACTGGGTGCTTTAAATTGCACTCAAAAGACATGACAGGCATTTGCAGAGAACATCTGTTAGCACAGTTATACTTGATGAATAGATGAACTCAAAATGCTCCACTAGATTTAGACTTTGCATCAATACACTGTCAACTGAAACAAAGTCTCTTGGCTGAGTGGGGGGCAGCTTGTGTACGAGTCCACGGGCTGATAAATCATTTTGTGCTTTGTGCTGCTTTTCTCTCTGTGTTCAATTCTCTGTCAGCGGCTACATTTTATGACGAAAGAACAAAAATGTTTATTGTGTTGGAAAGTGTCACAGCGATACCATCACATCCTTAATTTCTAACTTGCTGTTATTTTAATGGTTATTTGGTATTAGGCACCAGCTGTTTTTGTTGTTGTTGTTGTTTTTTTAATGCAAATATGTTTTATGCTATTACAGCTGTCTTTCCTTGTGTCAGTCGTTCTTTGTACAGCAGGATAAACACTTATAAAGCAGCTTATAGCTTTGCACAGCTGCATTGTAATGCATTTTAAATCCTATCTTCAGTTTTACGTGTTGCTTATTAAGTTCCTGCATTTCCTTTTTTCCTGCTACAATAATCAAGACACCAAATAGGAAGGCATTTCTGACCAGAAAACCTAATTTCCTCATATTTTCAGACAAAAATCGAGTATGACCGTCTGATCGCTTTGATTGGGAAAAAGCAGCCACCGGAGCCTGGCCTCAAGGTGCGATGGCGAGGCGGAAGTATATCTCTAGCCCAGCGTCGGGACTTCATCCAGCAGCTACAGAATCTCACAGGAGAGGCCCCAGCCCTGCCCATGGAGCTTAACCCCAAAGAGTTTCAAGGCTTTCATCTGGCACTGCTCAACAAGGTAGGGTTGGATTATTATCTGCATTTCTTCAACATGATCACATTCATCATCGGGAGCTGTTCTGACATGATTACACGCATGAGCATTGGTTTTTACTGTTGAGCGACTGTTTAGATTCAGTTGGCGAGGAGTTCCTTTTTGAAATCTCACTCTGTGCTCAGATTCTTCAGGCTTCTCCCCAGCTGCCCTCCTGAGGCTTATAGCATTGCTGTGTTTTTATGTAGTTGGTTTGAGCACTTGAGGGCTATTGAAAAATGGTCCACGCTCTCAGAATGCATCTGTATATCCACTCTCCGGTGTCGAAACTACAGCGGTGTTTCTGTCTGCTGTCATCCTCAGAGCCTGAAGCCTCAGAGTTTTAGGAATCCGTACGACATCCCCCGCAGCCACCTGCTCGACCAGCTCAGCCGAATGAGGAGAAACCTTCTCAACACCAGCGTCTGCACTGTCAGAGGCCACGACTCCGGTACCCCGCTGTGCAAATCATTTTCCCCACTTATTTGGCTGTGATTATGCTACGTTGTGAACATAATTTCAGCGTAAGAAGCAGGTTAGATGTATTGCTGTTCTTTCCATTTTTGACAAAGCATCTGTTTCCCTTCCAGACCAGCTCCACAGCGTGCCAATCGCCCAAATGGGAAACTACCAAGACTTCCTTAAAGCTGCTCCCCAGCCTCTTCGAGACGCAGACCCCGAACAGCCCAAACGGTTGCACACATTCGGCAACCCCTTCAAACTAGACAAGAAGGCAAGTCTCTTTTTTACTCTTCTCGTTTTCTTATTGGTTACATTGACAAATGTAAATTAACCACTGAAAAACACTCCGATGTACCATTTTCCTCACTTTCTTTACAGGGCATGATGATCGACGAGGCAGACGAGTTTGTGACCGGCCCTCAGAACAAGGGCAAGAGACCTGGCGACAGCAACAACGTGCCGGGCGGAGGTCCAAAGAGACGCCGGTGCATGTCACCTCTGCTGCGATTGGGTAGAGCCTACACCCCTCCAGTGTCCCCGTCTGCGAGCCCTCGACACTCAGCAGGTACGATCTAAGAGACAGTCGCACATCTTTTCTACTAATACTGTAATTCTTAATAATGACTGATGGCATGCTTCTAGTGCCGAGTGTACAACCAAGTGTACTGGCCTAATAATGATTCAGTGATTATGGTATCTTAAGAAAAAAGCACTTTTTTTTTTCATAAATTTAGAGAAATTGGTCAACAGAGGGTAGATTTAACACACAGAATATAAAACTCAAGGCAGGAAAAATGTGGGGTTATGGCACAACCCGTCCTACACAGCCGATCTGGATTACAGTGAATGTTTTTGGTTTTTTCCACCTTTCTGTAGACATGGACGTTAACGACGGTGCACCAGAAGCAGACCTGATCATCAACCACGTGGATCAGAACCACTACGGCTCAGACCGGAACTCTGACTCGGAGGTGGACCGTCCCTCGAGTCCCACCGACCTTCAGGAGAACCACACTGCTGCGGATCCTCAGGCGATGCGGCACAGGGATGAGGACGAGAACGGGCAGACCCATCCAAGCGAGCTGCCACTGGGCAGCGAGGGAGGAGCGGAGATGGTGCTGATGGACGACCAGGTGCAGCACTACATTACGCCTTCAGCTCTGAAGAAGCACATTCACACCGAGACGACGAAGGTCAACAATGAGCTCAGGTCGCTCATCACCAAGGAGATCAGAAAACCTGGCAGACGTATGTATCCAAACCTGGTCTATAGGCAGGGAGGACAAAATAATAGAAACGGAGAGCAGCTACCACTAACTTTAAAGAGCTTTTTTTTCTCATATGTAACCATGGTAGCATCTAAAAGTCACAAGTGTGATTGAATCATCACCTAAACAGAGATTCGAAGCTTCAGCTTTTATTGCAGGGCTGCTAAATTGAAGATGCTGCTTTGTATTTCATTCTTCCTCGTTACATCTTTGTCTTGTTTTTGTTCCAGAAGAAACCACATAAATGTGGTTTTTCATGGCACTTAAGCTTTGGTTTGTCCAGAAGCAAAGCTGTTTTTCTTAAAAACAAAGCTAGGAAAAACAGCAGGTATCTGTGTGTAAATTTAAAGAAGCAAACTTTTTTTTTTCTTTCTTTATCTCCTCTGTTGATTTGACCGTACACGTCAAACTAACATTGGACGTCACTCTGGACTTTGAAAACGTGCGGTGGAATGTTTTTTTTTCTAGTTTCCTTTATGAGTGAGAACGCCTTTTATTTTGTTTATTATTAACATTCAGCTGTACACATACAAAGATTTGATTCAGTGGATGTGCTCTCCTTGAATCGACTGAACCTCGTTCGCTTTGCTTTTTCTGTTTCAGACTACGAGAAGATTTTCCTCCTCTTGAAACAGATCCAGGGCACTCTCGACACCCGGCTCATCTTCCTCCAAAACATAATCAAAGAGGCAGCCAGGTACAAAGTTCAGCCCTCCTCCTCTGATGTCAGAGCGTTATTACCTCTCCCCTAATTTTTTTTCTTTTTTTTACTTAAAATGAGCTGCAAACAGAAAAAGGGGACTGTCTTTCTTTATAAGCTCTCTTAAAGTAAAGAGCAGCTGAATCCTAGCACCAGGATTCGGCATTTAAAACATCTGCAGTTTCACGAACCGAACAAAATGCAAAGAAACAAAAACGTATCATAATTTTCTGCTCATGATCTCCTTTGCTACAGAGTTGTTTTTAAAAGGCAAATGTTAACACGTGTCATTGCTTCTTCTTCTGCAAAGGTTCAAGAAGCGCGTTCTCATCGAACAGCTGGAAAACTTCCTCGAAGAGATCCACAACAGAGCCACTAACATGAACCACGTGGACACGTTCTAACGCGAACTCATTCCCAAACTGAACTTACTGGTAACCAAACCGGGCAACCCTCCACATCCCCCTCAAACCACCACTCCTACTGTACCAGGGGCCCCTGCAGAGATGAGACAAGGCGGCATCCAGCTCCCAAACCATCGCTTCTTCACTGGACTCCTTCATTCATTTAATGAGCATTATGCTTGTGTTGTTTGCACAGTAATCCTCAAAGACAGTACTGACCCTGAGTAATGCAGATGCATTTTTCAGACTTGCAAAAAAAAAAAAAAAGATGAGCGAGGAAGCACATATCGCTGCAGGTGAAGTGTGAAGGTGAAGGCCTATGCAATGACGTGTTTGTCCTGTGGACAGTTTGTACGGGAAGGTTCTCTGAACCCGTCCTCAGATGTTTCCCTTTAATTATTCAGCTCCCCTCATCAGATTTTTCTTTTCTTTTAACAAATGTGAGTGGTTATCTCTCAGACAGGGGTGCTGAAATAAACAAGGGCATTTCTGGAGAGGGTCAGATGACAGCCTGTGTGTGGATGTAATGTCACGTGACAGTGTGATTGGACTGATAATGAAGGGTATATCGGCACGTGTGGTTGTATTTTCAGACAACTCAGGGTCAAATGGGATCCAGGGGAGATGCTCATGAGAGACTTTGCTCAAAGTCACGATTCAACTTTATTTTATTTTTCCCCCCCATGGTGTTATTTCTGATTTGTGGAGGATAAGAGTCCGGCCGTTCACTTCGCAATTGTTAAAATTGACCTTCTGCTTTCCACCAGATGGACTGCTGAACTCTCGAATCAGAACAATTGGGCTTGAAACATTGAATCTAATAACGTGTAGTCTTCCTGGCAGACTGATGCTATATCAGTAGTAGCTTAACTTTTGGACTAAACCACCAGTTCCTGTTCCCTTTGCGGGGCGGGGGAGGGGGGCGGCGGCGAAGAAAACAGATCCACAACGATCGTTGCATCTGGAGACAGTCAACTTTAAAAAAACAAAACTGTCTTTTTCAAAGTAAAGTCGGGAAAAACAAAAAGCTCAGGAACTGACACATTAATGCATCACAATCAGCAATAACATCGGAGCCCTCCTCCCTGCCCTTTCACTTTTAGCCTGAAACAGCTGATATGCAACACAAACGTCTTGTCTGGTGGAGTGTAGATGAACCGAGGTGTCGGATGCCAGCCTGTCCCAGCGTGCTGGCTGCTGCCAAATAACTTAACCCAGCCCCTAAACTCCTTTTTCCGCCATGAATCTCAAAGCAACTTCTTACCACTTAAAAGCAAATGCACTTGTGTACATTTGAGAATCTTTATTTATGTAATTTAAAATGAAAAAAAAACAGCCTTTAAACTTTTTTTTTTTTTTTTAGGTCAGGCTTGTTTAATGTTCTCCAATTTACACAAATAATGTCTAGAGGTCAGGAGTTGATTTCAGACTCAGAGGGCAGCCCTCTTCCGCTCCCTCCCTCCTTGGACAGGGACCAAAATCTGCCATACTTGTCTTTGTTTGTGAAGAGGCCGCTACCAAAAGAGTATTTTGAATACACTGTAAAGATGTAAATAACCCTAGAGTACTATTTAAAGAGAATGTTCAGTGGGAAAAAAATGGCCTTTTTGTAAGTATTTCCATGAATAAAGCTTCTATTTTACACTGTGAAGGGCCATGTAAATAAAGTGTTCTGTAAACATGCGAGTCTGCCTGCTTTTATTTACGCACGTTGGCCGTTTCGGAAACGTCGCGTCAAATGGAAAGAGGATCGAAACACCGAAAGTGTAAAAACATTAAAATTTTATTTACAAATATGTACAAAAATAATGTCCCTCTTCCTGACGTGTCTGTGGAGCCTCCATTTGGTCCACAAATAAATACCAGTAGTGAAATGGGCTGCTGTAGAGGTGAATGTGAGTGGCGTTTAGGTTGGACGGTTTCAGGATGCTTGGTCTGCTGGGTTCATTACTCGGCCCATGAAGAGGATGGATCCTGAATTGGAAAGCAAATAAATATTTTGCATTAAAGGATCATGTGGAATGCTAGTTAAGCACTAATAATTATAATTAAAGAGATATAGGGAGAAATTGCACTGATGCAGTCTTTGTAGATCAACTTAGTGTGTTTTTTGATATCACCACTAGAGGTGGCCATATCAATATATTCAAATCCTTCACGATTGTTTGGAAAATCATGCAGAGAGCAAGACTGGCCTCAGATAAACAGAGGTACCCTGCAAAAACTATTGCTGTAATTTCATATCTTTATCCATATTCATGACACTCACTTTGTGACATGATCACATGAACTAACTGCTGCCACCAACCCAGTGATTGGTCTTTTCGTCCCTTGACGCTTCATGTCAAACTCTTGGCTACATGTTCCAGTCTGAGCTCAAGGGGGCTGGACCAGTAACGCCACTGCATCCTGAACTAATGCAAAATCCACAATATGCATACTGTAAATAAGCACGAGTTGGTATAGCTTACAGTCATACCAGCCCAATTTTGTTTATCTCAGAAGCTAAGCAGGGTTCGTACTTGGACTGGAGACTAACTGGGAATACCAGGTGCTGCAAGCTTTGCGAGCAGTTGTGCTTCATGCGCTAGTCTACCAATTGGAAGGTCACGGATCAATTCCCCAGCTGGTATAGAAAGAAGTGCTTGTACGACTGGGTGAATGAGGCTTGACGTAAAGAGCACTTTGAGTGCAGTTACTGTAGAAAAGAGCTATAAAAGTATCAGTCCATTTACAACTATGGTGTTTCAGACAAATAGATCTCTAAAAAACAGGGTGATTTCAGCTGCCTCCACATATACACAGAAGTATTTTACTTCTTTATGATTAATAAATTATCTGCAATTTTCCCACTGCAAAGCCAACCACAGCCTCCAGGTTCTGGCCCCAGTGGAAGGCTTTTGTTTCGTCGACCATACTTGTATATACGAAAACGTTACTCAAGCATAAGTAAATAGTGCTTTTGTTGGAGATTACATCAGACGGTACAAATCTGATTTGCAATACTGTGCCAGTTTTTTTGTGTTTTGCTCAAATGTTCAAAAAAAAGGGATAAATACCTGTTTTAATGTGTCGAAGCAGAAATAAGAAGGGTCGGTCCGCCTTGAAAACAGGAGCCCGGGATCTTTTGAGTAGCACCATAGCTGTGTGAGTAAAGAGTGCGTTTTAACAACCTTATATGATAAGCACTCATTATTGTTCCACTATTGTAACAGACATTACTCACCGGTAGCAGCAGCTGCCTTTGTTCCATCCTCTGTGACTTCTATTCTTACTTCATGGAAGGCATCAGACACATAAAGACCCTCCTCTGCTGGAGGGAGTAAAAAATATTGAGCAGCCGTTTGCATGAAACATACAAAAAAGCTTTTGAAACAGGTATTTTGAACGTACAAGCTGACCTGATATTCCAGTGAAGTCAGCTGCTGTCGGGTTAAAGGCGTCACTGACGCCCAGAGCAGGGAGCACCGACCTCAGGTTGAATTTGTTCTGCATTTTAAATCTGCAAATACCAGACGGAGACTATGTAATTTGCTGTTTTATTTCTCGTTTTTTCTAAACGAAACCTAAAGATGGTTTTCAAGCACAAAAGTCTGTAATCTGCTGCACCTCGGCAGGAAGATGTCCATTTTGGTTCTCCGCAGGCCGCCGTCCCAGGATGCCAGCTGGCGTGCAGTGAGCTGGGCCTCGAGGGAGGACAGCGGAGTCTTCCTCTCACTGGGAAGGACCACCTGCAGACTCAGGGAGCGGCCCAGGTACGGCAGCTGCAACACGGTGTAGCGCTGTTCTGACGCTGTCCTGAATTGACCTGCCAGAGAGGTGAACAAGTTCAAGTGTTTACAGTTTCCATCAGATCTTTTGGTCATTACATGCTTTGTTTAGCTCCTTCTTGTGGCTGCTGTGCTGGGTCTACAAACCTGTATTTATGTAAGCTTATAATATTGTAAACATACACATACATAGAAATAAACCCTTTTATTTTTTAACTAAAGCTTTTATTAACAATATCAAATCTGACGGGTTGAGTGCAATGACAGCAAATGATTGATGATGAAGAAATGGTTCAAAGTTCTTCACTTCCTTTAAAGTACACGATGCAAAAGGTTCTCATGAAAACAGATACGGGGCAAAGCATGAAACAAGCAATCCAAGTGATGATCGGGACTGCAATGCCAACCTAAATAATTTAAGAGTTCCAAATGTTAAAAGAAGTTTGGTCATCAGTAAACTCCTGAGGGGACTTTTAAGATGAGTTTCACCAAACTGCAGTGGTGTTTTGTCTTAGATACAATTATAATTGTAGCAGCAACAGCACTTTTTCAAATTTCTATCAGCAGACCACATGGGAACCAGTTGTAAACAAAACACTGATATATTAGCACCTCATTAAGGTTTAGCTTTTAAATGCATCTGCACCTGGAAACAGGGTGGGTAGATAAGAGAGTGGGTGGGATCTGAAGCCTGTAAGTGTCAGTGAAACATCGCCTCTTACCAAAGCTAACCTCTGCGGCCTGATACATCATGGGCACCTTGATCACATTCCCATCTGAGAGCACAAACGGCAGATTCTGGGTGTTGGTGAACATGAACTGCTTCTGCCAGACGCCCTTGAAGGCCACTGTGTTGACCAGGGCCACCTGCGGCCGGTGTCCCCACCAAAGAGCCTCTGCTTGGGCCTCGCCCGAGCCTGACAGCTCACCGCTGACGCTTCCTGCCAGGAGATGCCATGACTCATCTGAAACGCACAACGGAAGGTCAATGTACAGACCACCTGACCTACAGGCCATGTAGCAGATAACACAATCTGTAGAAATGTTTGAAAATGGGTTAGAAATTCATGTTTTTTCTCATAAGGGTTCCAAAGAAACCTCTGCTTTGAAAATTGGAATTAAATACTGGGCCCCGGTTCAGATGGGCCTGGGCACCTTTTCCTTGGTGGGTTGCAGAGTATGGGGGTGCCTACTGGGGTCAGCGGGGGAGCTGGCCTTGGGGTAAAGGTGTGTCACCAGGGTGCAGGGGAGGCATCCCCCTCCCTCTGTCCCCTTCTGGCTGCCTGTGCCTCAATTTTATCCCACAACTTAGACATTCACATTATTCACACTCTCATTACACATACATATAGGATCTTGGGGGTGGGCACAATCACGGAGTCCAAAATACCATCAGGGTGTATACCTCACCCCTGACATCGTTGCCCACCTCTCAATTTTAAATACACTTAGTCATTGAGGGCTAGCAGGAGGGACTATGCGCTTACCTGCTGCTCCTTGGCAGGTAGCTCCATGCCCTCCTGGGTTTTAATTGCACCTTAGAACACATATGCATCAACACTACAATGAGCGGGTGGAGGGAGGTTTGGAGTCTTCTCCCACCCCCATTCTCTGCGGCCTGCTGGAGCGGGAGGGCTAGTAGGAGGAGTTGGCCGTCCGACTGCGGTCTGGGGTGTGGGGCCTCCCTGCTGCTGCGGAGTCGGGGTGGTCTGCCTCTCCCCACCGCAGGGAAAAGGGTAACACCACCTGGGTCTGGGTGCAATTCCCCCCTCCAGGGGCAAGGGTACCTAGACCCGGTTTGTAGAGTACGCTTGGGGAGTGTGATTGTGTGTACAGCGTCTCTTTATGTCTGTCTCCACGTTGGTTGAGTGTGGAGTGAGTGCATATGAGAGCATGAGGGTGGGAATGGATGTTTGTGTCTGTGTGTGCCTGTATGTCTGTGTCTATATGTCAGGTTGGGTATCAGACGCCACCTCTCTGGGGACACCTCAGGCCCTCCAAGGTTTGGAGGCCTATCTCCACCCACCACCACTTCCCCTGCCGGTGGCGGACTCCCTCAGGTGTCGGTGTGTTGGTGGTTCTTTGTGTCTGGGGGTGGGCGTCCGGGTACACACCGGCTCACTCCTTGGCGGCCGCTTGTCGGGGCCTGGGGCCTGGGGCTCGCTCGGGCCCCTTTGGAGGTGGGGTGCCCCCGGCCTCTCGGCCTGGGGCTCGGTCACTCAGGCGCAGCTGGCTGCCGGCGGAGCTCACGGGCGCGTCACTGCAACTCCCCCTGACTTCTGCTCCGCGGCTGCTGGGCGAGCCCTCATCTGGGACTCTCCTCAGCTCTTACTGGGACAGTGGCGCGGCTGCCCCTCTGTTGGTCTTCCATGGTCTCTTGTGTTCTGGGGGCCTCTGGATGTCTGGAGTTTTGATCTCCTCCATACCCGCTTCACACCCTGGAGGACGGGGCTGTGGCCCCCCCACACTCCCTAGCAGATCATTACATGGAGAAACCTTTGGAATGCAAGCATGCTGATCCACACAGGTATGCACACATGGGTATTCACAGACGCGGACTAAAGCTTTCTTGGCTGCTGCCTCAAAGCACACTGTGCGCTGTCTATCTTGCGTGCTGCACAATATCGTTTATTATTTAGTAAATATTGATATCTATGACTAGCTAGTTTATTGTGATGGTGCTTTGTTTTCTCTATTATTATGTTGCTCTTTGTTGTTTGCTGTCTCCTCTGTTTGTTTTTTTTTTGTTTGTTTTTTTTTTTTCTCCATACAGGTGACCCAGGAGTTCTTTTTTTTTTTGTCTCTCTTCCCCCCCCTTCTCACCGTCTCTTCTCCCCTTTGGTTTTCTTTCTTTCTCTCCCCCTCTCTCTCTCATTCATTCCCCGTGTCCTATTTATTAAAAAAAAAAAAAAAAAAAAAAAAAATGACAAAGGATGAACTGAAGCTCTGCCATCACGTAATGTCGCATACTGCTGTTTCTGATGTCATTTTAAAAAAAAAAAAAAAGAAAAAAAAAAAGAAAAAAAGAAAATTGGAATTAAAACTGCTTTAATATATTTTCTAACACCAGGGGGCAGAGGAACGCCACGAGCTAAAAATAATATCTCTCTTATGTTTTTATTGCCAACATATTAGGAAGCCGCTGCCCAGCAGAAAAGGATTGTCATCATCTCAGTGAAGTCAAGTTTTAGTTTGCTGTTGTGTGGTCAGTGTGAGAGGACTTGATCTAAGTGTGCTTTCACAAACAGGAATGCACAGGATGTGCATTAAACCAAAGCACTCTGAAAATCTCCACATCAATGTTAATTTTACTGCAGGATCCATGCCACGCTAATCTGTGTCAGCATAAGAGTAAAAGTTAGTGGGAGCTCTGTCTGGGTTACCTTGCTGGTGTCCCGCTCGCTCCGGTTGGCTGTGGGTTTGATTGGGCTGGCTGAAGTTGGCTCGGACCACGCTGGTGTTGGCCCACTCTGATGCAAGCTGTGTGAACCCAGGCAGGAGCTGGACACCACTCTGGATGAATAATGTGCAGGTCTGCTGCAGCCACATGCCCTGGCTGTTGTTGTTCATGTTGGCCTGGGAGTGCGACAGGAAGTCTTGTACGTGGGCATCTGCAGAAAAGGAAGACACAGATGTTTTTTCTACCCAGCTGTTGTCAACTACAGCCAGACGAGTTAGTTAGTTAGTTAGTTAGTTAGTTAGTTAGTTAGTTAGTTAAAATGATCTACACACAAGTCAAACACCGCTTTTCAGTGCTTGCTCTGAAAAGAAACCCTTCTGGAAACACGTCTTGCAATTCGAGCACCTTATTTGTGCACCTATTATTGTAGCTTTTAATGAACTTTCACTGCAGTGGTCACAATGGCATAAAGATATGCATGTCTAGAATCACACCTCTGGGGATTATATCTACAGCTATCTTTGCCTTGAATTCTCCCACTGATTTCAATTCAGGATTCTTTGATGACCATGTCTTTCGGTGTCGTGGAAATCCTTTTTATTTCATGATGGAAGCTAAATTAGAGCCTAAAGTCATCACTAGGAAGAGGTGGAGATAAATCCCCAGGTGTAATTTTCATTTTGTTTGTAAATTAAACACCTAACCTCTTGACCCAAAGGCCGAGCTGAAGAAGTCGTTAATGAGATTAGAGTTGGTGTAGAGGCAGGTATTATGGCTCCAGACACCACTATGCTCTGCAGGGCGAACAGCAGCAGGAGCACTGCTCCACACCACCTGGTACCAACAGCACTGAGGGCCACCCTCTTTCAGCCTCTTTCACACAGCATAAGGAGCCTCTAATGCCACCTGGATAAAAACGTACATTTCCATTCCTATATTTAAAAATTTTAAAAGAGGAAATATCAGAAACCTACCATTCACATTGTAGCCCAGTGTTCCCTCCAGCTGAGCAAGTGTGTTGCCCCTGGCGCCAAGCTGCAGGAGCGCGAGAGACAAGGAGACGCTAACTGGCGACACGATCAAGTTGGAGTTGTTCTCCGTCTCTGTGAGAGTCTGGTAGAGGCTGATGGCGAACCTGGTGTGCAGCTCCCTCATGCTGTCCTGAAGGCTGTTGTTGCAGTAGCTTCTCTCCACCAACCAGAAGCAAATGATGAGTGAGGCCACTGGCAGCCGACACATCTCCTCAGTGCTGCACGAGAGGATGTGTCCACAGGGTGCGACACGCGGACAAAAGCACAAAATTCTGGAAGATGAAAAAAAAAGAATAAAAAAAACTCCAATGCAGCAATGAAATCAAACAACATGCAACTATTTAAGGGTTTTATGTTTTATAGGAATGAGTGGGACACATTTTAACCACTCTATCCATCCCAGACAGGTGGGTCCGCTGGGATTCCTGCATCCTGCTTGTGGATCACTCAGTTATCAAATGTGGGAGCCTACAACGAGCTGGCATACAGCAAAGCAGACCTGCACCACTCAAAAAGGGAAGCTTTAATATTACCTTTTCATGATGCTCAGTGTAGTACTTTCTCCATATAAGGGTAAGCAGATTTGGCCTATCCTGAGTGAAAAGCTGTTTCTGGCAAGCTGCCACAATGAAATGATTTTCACATGTCAATACATGACTACAAATAATAACGAAACCCAGTTTAGTTAATGTAGGATTAATACTGCAGATTTCTCTCAAATAAAAAGTAAGATTTTAAATTTAGGACATTCCTTTTATTTGGAGATCAAAGTGTTGAAATGCATCTTTCTCTAAGAGGTAAAAGTAAAATATGTCAGTGCTGCACTTTTAAGGTACACTTTTGGATGGCTCAATGCATTTAACATGATAATTTTCTGTTGTGATGATAACTATCGGTGCAGCTGTGTGTCGTACCTGCGGACAGGTGAGGTAGTTTCCGTTCAACTGTTCTCTGACTGGACACAGACCATTCAGCCTCTGGAGCGGACCTGTGTCCTGTCTGTCCCCTGCCGTCAGTCACTGTCCCCCGGCTTCCTGTCAGTAGAGTAACCCCTCTTCTGCTCTCGGCTGTTAGCCTCTGGTTCAGTCTGAAGCGGTCTGTAGTCATAAGACCGTGTTTAAAGGGGAACGCTCCGCTCCGTGTTTGTGGTCTCCGTCGGCGATGTCCGTACCACTCGTCCGGGATTCCTACCTCCGCGGGGCTATAAGGAGCCAGGCGGAGGGAGGCATGTCACCGACCAGCAAATCCCAAACCAGGCAGAGAGGGGAAAAAACACCCACACACGAGTGCACAGAGGGGCAGGCATGCATCTGAAAATGCTACTGTGGAGACTCCTAATTGCTTACTACTAATAAAAGTCAAACACATTGAGGGATAAACCGTTAAAAAATGTATTATAAATAAGCTAGAGGCGAAACAACAGGCTGCTTAAAGCATGTGGCTTACGAATAGTTCAGCACTTTGGGAAATGAAAGTATTTCTTTGAGTTATTAGTTCTTATATTAGTAGTTAACATTGGTAGCTTTCATATTTGCCCTTTAGTGCAGCCCTTTAGCATAACTGGTACAATAAACAGCTAGCCTGTCTAAAAGTATAAAAAACTGTATGGCAGTAACTCTTTAAGCCCACCAGTGTTACTTTTATACCACACAAAAACTTTTATGTTTGCAGTAAGTTTCTTTCTGATTCACCCTAGCTTCCTGAGTCATTAGTTTAGGACTTTTTGTGTGTTTAGCGTTTTTATATACCTGTTTTAGGACAGTACATTATGATTGTCACAGTGGGGTTTAAGCTTTTTCATTGGCAGGTGTTTCTACAAAGGCAGCTCACTATTGTTGTTATCTGTACATGGACATGGCAGAGTTGGTTTTCTGTGCAGTACAGGCCAATAAAGAAGATTGTGCTCGAGGTCTGTTGCTTTATTATTCTGTTTTTAAGCACAGAGTGAATAAGCAAAAATACCTTCTACATCAATAAAGTGGTGCACGCTAATAAGCATAGAAAGTATAAAACATGGTTGAAACAGTCATGGATTGGCCTCCCCAGAGCCTGGACCTCAACATCAATAAAGCACTGTGGGACTGACTTGACAGAGAACAGAGCAAAAGACAGCCAACATCCAAAGAAGAGCTTTGATTGTCCTTCAAGAAGTCTGGAGAACAATTCCTGAGCACTAATTAAGTAAATTTCATGAAAGCTTGCCAAAGAAACTTAAGGCTGTGTTGAAAATAAAGGTGGTCTTACCAAATATTGGTATATACTGTATACCAATATTATATACCGTATTTCTGTGTATGTTTGCGCATGTTTCACAAGAATCACTGCACCTTTTCCCCATTTTCCTAGAAAAATATCTCAGCTTGCACAGTACTGTGATTTGATCATATCACATCGATCTTGAGGTTATAATGTTTGTGTAAGAGGCTGACTACTGCAAACACCTGCTTGTTTTTTTGAAGGTCACACAGACACACTCACTAAGACATCCATTCTGTTATACAAGTGCTTTGGCCTTTTGTTGTGATGATCAAAAGACATTTTTGCTTTGAGCGTCACACTACTGTGTCAGCATTTTTTAATTGGTATCGCTCTGTGAGATGTGGAAGCGTTGCTCCAACATGTGACGCATAACAGCATCTCAGCCTTCAAGAAACAACATTATATGAAACAACAGACTTTGAATGAGGTTTTTAAAAGTGTTTAGACATAATATTGTAGGGTTACAATGTAAGCACCTTAAGACAGAGAGAGAAGTCTTAGTAGTTATGTTATGAAACAGATTCTTCTTCCTCATCCTTATACCTACACATTACCTATGTAGTCTTCACATATGCTTACAGTATGTGTTCCATTACTAACATTCACCATGACATTATTATTGCATTTTGATAAAAAAAAAAACAACAACCCAAAAACATGAAGAATTGCAAATATTTGATCACGGTATGCCCTTTTTTTCACCTAAAATCAGTCTGCTCTGGAGTGATCTGCCCCTCAACTGTCCCTCTTAATTGGGGAAATGAGAGTCAGCAAAATAAATTGTGGGTATTTTTCCCATGAAGACAGAGCATGATTGGTAGCCATCAGGTATTTGGCAGCTTTGACTAACAGTGGATTCCAGCCATTACTGGACTTGACTAATTAGTGAAGCCGTGGCTTGGCTTCATTAACCAGAGTCAACGCATTCTTTAAAACCCAACTCTCCGACTCTAAAGGCAGGAATTTGGAATTTTAAGGACTTTGTTGGAGAACATGAGACATCACAGTGACTGACCAAAGACAATTCTTTGTAAAGATGCCACCACTGACAGCAGCTTTCATCTTGGTGGACAAGGGGCCTTTGGTGCAACACTATGTTAGAAATTCACATTGGTGAAGTAGAAATACTGGTTTGTACTCTCTACTTCTGATCCCTGGACATGCTACAAAGTGAGCTTCAGCGGCACTCAGAGTTCAAGATGCAGGTCAACTTACTCTACAGTGTTGCTGTAGAGTAACCTCCAAAGGGTTATATTCAAACGTTGATGTTTTATGGTGATGTCAGCAAATCCTCAAAAATGACATCTGGATTGTTTTCATGGCTCATTTGTGCTGATGTACAATGATTAACATATTGCTTTAAAGTTTGGGGAAAACAGTGAAAACTAAAGCTTTTTGCCTGTCATTTGACCTTGAAGCATTACATACTAAAATGGCGCTTGTTGCAGCTTTACAGTATGATTGGAGCAGAATTGGATTCTATAAGCTTTTTTGTAAGAGTGTTATACAGCTCTCTCAAAGTTTTTATTCATTTTGCCACTTGGTGTGATCTTGACCTTGACCCAAGTTTCACCAAAATTAAATCTGCTCGAGCTCTTATTGGTATCTAGCATCACACAGAGTTTGAAAATGATATCTTGAAAACTGTGGAGGCTGGACAGCTAATAAAGAGACTGATGGGCAAACAGACAGATGGAACCAAACACTGATAACACAGTCATCATCACTGCTCTTTGAGTAAGCAGCTACTTGGTCATTGAAGCGGCGCCCTTGCATGACAGCTGGCTTGTACCAGGCTACAGTGAAGACTATACTACAAGGCAAAGCACTTTAAGTCTTGCAGTTCTTATATAGACTGGGCCCAAGTGCGAACCCTAAGTTCATGCTCTGTCTGAAACTAGCCATGTTAGCTCTCTGTTTAAGCCAACTTTCTTTTGATTGGCTGTTGCTTGCTTGGTTTTTAATGAAGTGGTGATCTTGTATGGAAGGTTGTTTCCTCCACTGAAAATATTTTTGGGTTGTTTTTTTTTTTTTTTGCCATCCATAAGAAAAAGATTTGGCTTAGTATGTCACAGTTGTGAGATAACAACTCAAAAATGTTATGTAGCTCTGCCTAGGTTTATTTATTTATATATTTTTGAGTGGTGGGAACTAGTTTCTATACTTTGAGCCCTGGGTGTCCCACTGCGCGACAAAGATGCCCAATCTACCTTGGACCACAATCCCCAAGGGAGCAGGCCAGCAACCGCGCCAAGACATCCAGTGAGCTACCCCGGAGTCACCAAGCGCTTAAAGATATCTGCTCTCTTTGACATCATAGAGATCAAAGAGTATGGAAAAAATTGCAAACTGAGCATTCAGAGCCTCCTGACACATCATTCATTCACTGACACACACGAACACACACTTTGCAATCATTTTCAGTTTCTCCTTGGTCACTTTATATCTCTTTGTGGTTGTTTTTCACCTATTTATGCAGAACTCAAATGTAGTGCTATGCTAACTGAAAATGTAGTTAATACTAGAGATGAAGAGAAGCTGTTGATTCCTGTCTAAAGCCACCATTCCCTGCAGATCTACCTGACACTCCTTTGCACACATATTATGTTATATAATAAAATTAATGATGTAAGAGGCGCTCCCTTAGATTCCTGGGCACATATCTGGTTGGTTTGTTCAGGTAACGATCCATGCCAACACCTTTCATGTGCACATGCATTCAGCTTTTTGTTTCCAAGAGCTTAGAAATATTCAGTGAAGTTTTTTTTCCTTCCCGAAAGCAGCACCGTTAGTTGATGAGTATTTGTGCAACTCTGTGATATCTCTGCCTTTCTCCACATAGCAGCAACTTAATCCCTAACTAGTGGAGGCTATCCCCAGGCTCTCCATTCATATCCTTCACTGCAGTCTTCTCTCCACCCAGTGACTTTTACCCTTGCAGGGAAAATAAAGGTCATCTGAGGTCACAGTGTAGAAAGCAATGAAGAGGAACTATTACAACTAAAATCAACACAAGAAAAAAGAAGACAATAAAATGAAGGTGACAAAGGATTGAGAGAAAGCAGCTTATATATAGTTGTAGAAATGATGTGACAGACTCACTTACTCTGCTTCACCTCCAGTGGCCTACTTCCCTTCGGGCCCCGGGGCCTTGGGGCAGTTCATTAGGATTAAAGGGGATGCGGGTGTGTGGGGCCGGGCCAGGCTGCAACAACGCCGGTGTCGCCAGAGCGATCTGCCAGGTACGCCACGGCGGATTAGAGCCAGTAGTGCTGGCACTGGGAGAGGGGCGACGTGAGGGGACGTGTCCCGTGCAAGCATCACCTCACGGGGACATGAGCGTGGCTCCGGAGAGTTATGGGAAAAATCTCGGTTTTACTTTTTAATTTTCTTTGAAGCACAAGAAATTGGAAGTGGGTGTGGAAACAGCAGGTACTATGTGGGAAACTGGAAATACCCTAAATGTTTAAGAAAGTATCCCATGCTGCAACAAAGAAATAAAACATCAATGACACAAAAGCATCATTTTTGAAGCTTTTAAGAATCAGACAAAGTAACTGTAAAGCAGCTGTAGTTGTAACTTTTAAAATCCTATTTCTGTTTCACTATAGCACCATCTGCTGCCAGTTAATATAATCTCTTCACAGCCTAGTCAGACATCTGTTAACATTAAAAAGTCATAGTGGGACATAATTAAAACGAATTCGTTAGGGAAGGCACAGATAATTTGGTATATTTATATCGGTTTGTCAGGGTTTGCACACCCGCCTAAGGTCACAAGGCTGTGTTGTTTAAACAACACCTAGTTGGTACAAAGAGTGCAAACAAAATAACCAGCCCAAACTGTTGATATAAAGAAGGATGAATCCATGCTTTCATGTTGTTTATGCCTAATTCTGACGCCACCATCCAAATGTGACAGCAGAAATTGAGACAGGCGTGGCACCTGCACACGTTGGTCCTAACGAGCGGATATTTGAGTTACTGTTGCCTTCCTGTGAGCTCAAAGCAGTCTGGCTATTCTCCAGTGACCCCCAGTAACAACCAGGTATTTTCACCAAACTTCCACTCACTGGATATTTTCTCTGTTTTGGACCGTTCACTGTAAACTCTACAGACAGTTGTGTGGGGAAACTGCCAGTAGATCACCCATCTGCCACCAACAACCATGCAACAGTCAATGTCACCTTATTAACTTCTTCCCCTTTCTGATGATTAATTTCAGCATGGGCTAATTAGATATTTGTGTGAACGAGTGGCCAGTGAGCGTATAATTAAAATAGTAATGAATGCAGAGTTATTATACAATACACTGTAAGGAAAACTATACCGTTCCCCTTTATGCTAATAGCTTTATTAAACATACTGTTAAGTGGTATACTTATGGATACATAATAACTGGGCACTTCTGACTCATATCTATAGGGCTGATTACCAGTGATAACATCCATCCAATCAAGTGAATCTGGTAATCAATAATCTATCAGACCTATAATCAGGTTTTCTTTTTTATGTATATATTTCTAACCCAATTTGAAAATCCACTATCCTCCTTTTTCTGTCTTCCCTGCCTCTACATTGTGTCTTCTCTATATTTAAGTGATTTTCAGATCTTTGTTTTTTGTTTTTTTACATGTTGCAGAGCCCTGTAGTCCAACTATTATTCATTTCAACAGTTTCCTTGCACAGATTTTTAAAATTTTATACATTTAATCTAAGTTGTTGAACAAATTTTCCAAAACTGTCTGGGATCTCAGGATCTCAGCTTGCAGACTGATCTATTTTCCAGACTTGGCCCGAAGAGGTAATATATTACACAAATCTCTGTGTTGATTGGTGGATGATTACATCACCTCCTCAGGGTTGCAAGGTTTCACCATGACAACCAATGTGCACTAATGTTGGATATTTCTTCTTCAGACTGTGGACCACACAGGCAGGCTCGCACCTGCGTAAGTGCTCAAACAGTGCAGAGAGACAGCTTTCACAGTTCGAGCTGAAACGAGAGGTCGTTAAAGATTTTCCCGAGACGCAGAAGAGAGTTGCAGACCTCAGTGAAGCAGCTCTGACACATGCAGATACTGTTTCAGTGAGTCCTTGAAAGCCTGTGGAGAGATTACCTGAATTTATTCATGTGGAGATTACTTCAAAGGCGAGACCCAACTCTTAAGTAGTAATAAAAAGAAAATCACTAGAAGTGAAACTCTTGTACTCAAGTTACTTCTTTAACCTCAAAGTTCAGCACAAGAGGGCAGCACTGCATTGTACTGAAATACTTTATTGTAGTCTCCACATTCCAAGAAAAGTCTCTTAAGAAGATATCTTTTTCATATTTTTGCAAGTAATTTGTATTTAGGGAATTTTTTTTTTATTATAACAATGCTTCTTACACTGCTGGAAAGCCTTTCCACATAAACTGTGCCACATCTGCAAGGAAAAATGCATTTTGAAGGTTGAACAGCAGATTGAGTATTTGGTTTGAACTCATGAGAAATTTGCCAAATCTCTTCTGCCAATGCCAAACAACTTATTCTGCTGTTGACTCTTATTTTGAGGTTCTGGTACCCCAGGTGCTTACAATCGTATCCCTTATGAGCAGCACCTGTGAGCATGGACCCTACTACAGCGCTCAGTTGGTGTCTGCGCCAAGCATACCGTGTTTGACTGATCTGGATATGGGCCTTCCTACAAAAGTTGGTGTGAAACCTGGTACCATCTCTAATGGGGGATGTCAGAGACAGGCCATGAAATTGGCATCTCAAGAAGAAAAAGAAGACACCACAGGAAGACCATTTCCTCACCGTGTCATCACTCAGAAACTGTAAACTGTCTTCTACAGATTTGCAGGATAATATGGATGAGGGCTCTTTACCCAGACAAGCCGGAACAGACTGCACACAGCTGATCTCCAGTCTCATTGGGCTGCAGGAGGCCTCCTGTGACTGCCCTTCAGTGTCAGGTGCTGGTGTCTGCAACATGTGCACTGGAACCTGAACATGTGGGGAACGTTACGTTATAATTTGTGCAGATTCTGTCTACGGCAGTACACATAGAACATCATGCTGATTGCTGCACCGACACAGTAACACCTTTTGGTGGAGACGTGATGGTGTGGGGAGGGATCTGCCTCACTAGGAAAACGAGCCTTGTCATCATTGAAGGAAATCTCAGTGCAGAGATTCCAGTGACAGTCCCATATCTCCACAGTCTGGGACTGAACTCTATCTTCCAAGATCACACCCACCTCAAAGAGCAGGTTTATTGGAGACTACCTCCAGAATTTAAAAATGGAGAGGATGGAATTACCTGCCTGCAGTCCTGACCTCAACCCTGCTTATGGGATCAGCTTGGACATGATGTTCGTGCCAGAGTGACCAACACAATCACATTTGCTTACTTGTGACAAATGCTGGTTGAAGAATGTGATGTAATCCCACAGCAATACTACCGAGGCCCCTCTTTGTTAAAAGAATAAATTATTAAATTGCCAATTTGTCTTTAGTCTTCAAATTTCAGTTATCCAGTCCAGTAAACAACACCAAACAAGAGCCAGTAACAGAATCTGCTGTTTGGCATTGGCAAAGAAGAACTGGCAAGTTTTCATGGGCGCAACCTACAAATGCATTTTCCTTACAAATGTGGCACCATTTAAGGGGAAATAAACAGGCTTTCCAACAGTGTAAGATTTGTTGCCAAGAAGCATCACTACAAGAAATAATTTCCTTACTTTCAGTGCCAAGTTTAGATAAAACGTTCCCTTTGAACAGAAAGAAACTTGCAGGAGAATCATGTGTGTGTTATTGTTCCTGAATCTTATATCCTACTCTGTGGTGCAGCTTTCTGTACCTCTTGCACTTTTTATATTTACACAAAATGTCTTTTATTTTCACCATCTGGCTTCTTTTTAACATGCAAATGATCTTGTGCATATTTTTTTAAATATACTTACCACACATCTGACCACATTTACATTTACTATCACTCTTCATGTCTGAATTAAGGTTAATTTAAGGTTCTTAACCACTAAATTACAGACTATATGAAAAAAAGAATGAATGGGATCTTAAGTACAAATCAAAAATAAACACATCCCCAGTCTGTGTACCTTAAAATGTGGAAGGAATTTAAAGCATTTCTCTTAACCGGAAGGATTGCTTTCCCTCTCGTGCTTCTCAAATTAATTTATGGCTACATTTCTTTGACCATTTAAGACCATATGACTGTACTCTAACTTTTAGTAGCTTCTGCTGCTTTCTCTGTGATAACTTTACATATTTTATCCACCAAGTTTGCAGATCCATGTACTTTTGAGTACTGTTAGTGTGTCAGTCTTATTTTGGACAGTGGCAGGCCCTTGATTTAAGAAAACTTTTTTTTTTTTTTTTATAGAAGAGCACTGGTGACCAACCTACTACCTGCACGGCAGTTTATGTTTAGCTTAAAGAGCTTTTTCTATGCATTTGGCAGCTTAATATTTGAAGATGCACAGTCTTCCAATTTTAAACCCATCAGATGAGGCATCCAGGCCAAAAGGACTTCACACAGGACTGAAATGCTAAATGTCTGGTGAAAGCATTAGTGGCAGAAATCTTCTTTTCACTTATATCATGTCAGTTTTTAATGTTGCCATTTGGTTAGGCCTACACAACAAATCTAATTGGTTATGATCAGTGATGTAGAAAACGTGACACCTACCCTACGTTTAATGGAGTGTTAAGCAACACATTTGAAAGGGGACAAACAATTTGCAATTTTATTAAATGTTTCTGTACACAGATATGCAACTTCTCCATTAAATGCGTGAAAGTAGATATGAAGTAGCATTTACAGAGTTTATATATACACATGCAAAAAAAATGCAGCATTCACAAATATTTCAGAACAAACTTTGTGCTTTGCTTCAGTTTGCTGTTGTTGTTTTACTATCAAACACCAGGGGGCAGAGTAGAGCTTACATGATTGTCTCAGCACTAAGGTTTGATATTACTGACCAGAGTTAAGTCCTATGAGCCTTTAGCAAAAGATCAGATGTAGAATTCTTGTTCTTCCTCTTCTGTCGTGTCTTTCTCTTCAACTGGCACACTAATTATGCTGCAGCTGTCTGACTCGTTCACTGAAGCTGAGGACAGTGTGTTTGCACTGGTGCTTTGGGAACATGACAACTGCAAGGCAGACCGAGAGCTTTTGATGGAGAAGCTGTTTGGAGTCCGGCCCAGAGCGGCCGATTTGTAGGTGCCCTCTTGGGTGATGGGAGAGAGGTGGGGTCCGATGTCTTCTGGTGGGGCCGATAATGGCCGAGGAGTCTGTGGGAGGCTCGATTTGACGTACGCAGACACAACTGTGAGGTCCACACTGCTACCTGGATTTACCTTGTTTCCCGTGTCTACATCCGTCTCCTCTGCCCCGATCAGAGCGTCCACATTGAGGCGGAAGGGCGGGATGAGCGAAGAACTCCGGTGAAGGGAGTGGCTCCTGTAATTGGGGCTGGGACAAGGACCCGGAGAGGAACAGGCAGAGCGGGAGCTGGCTGAGCCCATGTTGGGTAGAGAGAAGAGGGATCCGGACCGATTGCCCGTCCAATGGGACCTCCAGCTGTCAGGATGTTGTTGGTCTGGCCACTGCTCCTGCTCATCTGGCTCCTCACATGCCAGAGGCATGGAGTAGTGGGAGGTCGGGTGGACTTTGGAACGAGGTGGCATCCGTTGATGGTAACGGCGGTTCCTGTGAGAGGTGGCGCTGCGGGTGAAGGTGGACGGAGCAGAGGCAGATTCAGTGACGGTGCATGATCTGTAGCAGGGATCATGTCTGTGTTTGCAGTATGCACCCTGGACCTGAATAGGAGGGAAAGAAAAGCAGTGAAAATATAGCGATTTGGGGTCAAGGGTCATATCACCACGTGGGATAGGTGGTAGGGCAAAAACAATTGTAGCTTATAAACTGCTTCCTTTAACCTGCCTATTCTGATAGTAGACTGTCTGTATGCTCTATTTGTTCACATGGGATCTGTGGGTTCAAGACCATTAACCTCCCTCTGTACAGGGCTTCCATGCAACAGGACACTCCTCACACAACATACAGGCAGCAAAGTGAAGGAGGAAGAAGTACAAGGGAACCCCGGGGTCTCCAAACACACCCCACACCCCCTGCTCTCACCCTGGCCTCTGAATGCTGATGACTTCTCCAGCTGTTGATGTGAGTCACAGAAGAACCCCCTGTGTACTGTACATATATCCATTCAGGATCTTAAAATCAGAGTGCGCTGTTCAGACAAATCGATGAAATATTACAAATCCAAAAAGGAAATTATGAGAAGCAGGAAACACATGAAGCAACACTCCCCTGTTCTGACATACAGTGACTGCTGTTGCTTTAAACATGTAAGGCAGCTGCAGCAGCAGGTTCTCGTCTATGATTTCCTCCTCTGTATATATTGAAATCCACAGCGCTCTGCTGATAGTTTCTCCATGTTTCTGTTCTCTTGTCAGCTCCGTCATCCGACTTTCCAACAAGACAATACAGACAGAAGCAATAACGTCCCACACAGCAGCCCCCAGACAATCTTCTGAAGCAGCACAGGGACTGAGGGGAATCTGCACATTTCCATATGTTGAACAATAAATATATAAAAAGAAGTTCAAAGTGATTTACAGCTTCCTCACAACAATCTACAGTCTGTTCAAGAAATCACTAAGTCTCTATTTCTAACCTCTATAAATACTCTGTCTGATAATGATAGGTTGAATCCAGTACAGCAAATATTCACTCAGTCACTTTATTATTGGGTACATGGCAGCAACTCAACGCATTCAGGCATGTAGACACTATTAAGGCAACCTGCTGAAGTTTTAACAGGCCATCAGAATGTGGATGATTTGGTGATTTGAGTGATTGAACAGGCAAGTCCAACTATTTTGAAAACTGGTGATTTGAGATTTCCCCCACAAACACATCTAGGGTTTAAACAGATGGTCAGAAAAAAGGAAAATATCCAGTGATATGGATCACGTCTCGTTGATGCAAGAGGTCAGAGGAGAATGACAAGACTGCTTCGTGCTGATAAGCATCTCTGAATGCACATTACATCAAACCTCGAAGCTGCTGATGAGCAGAGGAACCGACTGCATGACACTCCTGTCAGCAAACAACAGGAAACTGAGGCTATAGTTCAGAAAGACTCAACATACTGGACAACAGAAGATAGAAAAATGAGCCTTGATGTCATTTAGATGGTAGTTTCAGACAATATGTTACTGCAGCATAATTATAATGCAAAAATTCTGCTCAGTTCAAAGCATGCAGGCAGCTTTTCTTGAGATAATAAAACAAAAATTACAGTTACATAACACGAGCATCTGTATTTGCATCTCTGAAACTGTAATGTTTGGAAGTAACACACATACTTCACAACAGTGACGTGCTGCTTGCAGGGCTGGTTCCTGTAAACTGGAGAGAACTGTAAATGTTATCCAAGACTAAAAACTACATATTTTATTAGCTGTAACATTCTGGAGTTTTACTGATGCAACTCGGTTTAGTAAAATTACTCTTTGAACTGAGGAAGGGTTTTATTTTGAAAGTCTTTATGAGACAAAGCTGTAATCCAGGGTTTTGAGATTGGTTTATGGCAAAGAGGGTCCTCACAAGACTAAAGGTGCGTATGTGTGTGTGTATAAAAAGTGTAACAAAGCCCCCTGTGTTTTCTTCTCTCCCTGCTCAGTGTCTCAAAGTTGACTCTTTTATAAACCATCTCTCTCCTTTGTCTCCATCCTGCTCTCTGCTCTCAGTCCACTTCATCCTGTTTATCTTTTCCTTACTCTTCTTCTCTTTGTTTTTCTTGGTCTGCTTCTGCTCTCAAGCAGTGGCGTCACCTTTTCCTTGCATGATGCCCATTTATTCCTTCACTAAAGCACCGACTGAGACAAAGGTGGAGGACCAGCTACATTCTCTGTCAGCGTAATCTATCGTGCTTTACTAGGTACCATCAGTGAATGCTGACAGTAAAAGAGTTTAGACTGCACTGTAGCACAAATAGTGACATAGAAACACAATAACCTGCACTCATTTTGTGTTCACTAGGTTCATATTAATCCCAAAGCTTCCACAATTTCCTTTTTCCATCCGGACATTGGATAAAAATGTAACATTAGCTTCATTGTTTGGCCTTTAGTCATTTGTTGTGATTCTCTCATTGCTTAGACATTTGACAGATAGATGTGAGGCTCTAAGAAGTATATATATATATTTTTTTTAAGTAGATCTCTCAGCAGTTGTTCATTCTTTGTTTGTGGCTGATGCCAAACGAGTCTCAGTGTGCAGATCAGCTGCACACACTCGTTATTTACTAAAACTATTTTCTATCCATGCGTGGGTGAAAGTTTCAATCCTCTGTCTACTATTAATACATGACAGCACGAGTTCAGCTTTCTGTGAGGACAAAATGCCAGTGAGGAGCCACAGCAGGACGCTGGGTAATGAGGCTGTTGACATGGTGATTATCAGACCCTAACTCTTGTAAGCTTTAGTTATCTGGGATAAGCCAGGTCAGCCGGATATATGACCTCAGGAAGGCAACACCACAACAACGGGACACTAATCCTCAACAATGCTGTGGAAAGCAACACATTTGGACTGTATTTATGTTTATAAACAAAACTCTTCACATGATGAGCTTTTGCTTATGTGTGGCAGTGTGACTGTGGTTTTCAAAACTGCGTTACTGAGGCGACGCTCTAGATGATCAAATAGGGAACCATTTTATGTTCCTGTTCCTCAGACCATGAAGAAAACAGAATCCGATTATAAGAAAGGACGATTTCTTTTCCAGACTTGCAGCATTCTGGAGGCTAAATTTACTAGAAAGCTGGAGCATTTTTGAAGCTGGCATGGTTATAAAAACTCCAGTTGATCAACAGAAACATTTAATGAGCTGGAGAATTTGTTCCTTTAATAAAAATTCATATTAATTTCATATGAATATGGAAAAGCATCTCCTATGGAGCACTTAGTGCTTTGAAGTGTCCAGTCAATAGTCATCCAAAGCAGGTTTTGTTAATGCATTAAATATTATAAGAATTTGTAATTTAGTAACAAATTGATGCCGAAAATTTGCTATGCTATGCTACTGTCTCTCAATGAAAGCAACAAACATATGTTGCATCATATGGATAAAAATAAAGAGAGAAATTAATACAGTGCTGTGCAAAGTCTGAAACCAGCCCTCATTTCTTTATATTTTGCTTCTGAGGAGCCATTGTAGCCTTGTACCTGACCATTTTCAGAGGAAGTTTTTTTGGTTGATAACCCACTCAACACTGACCTATGAATCATCTAAGTATAAAAAAGGCACTTAACTCAAGTGATGTACCAGTGTTGTATCCATGCATAACAGACACCTTAACAAAGAAGCAGTTTTAAATAGTATCTTTAGGTCCTTTGTTACCAAGCAGCCCGTCACAAAAACATAATTTGTTCCCATTTCTGTATTTCAACCTATGAAAAACACCAAAGATAAAAAACACAAAAAATTAAAAAAAATTTGAAACAAGTGATTTT
This sequence comes from Maylandia zebra, assembly GCF_041146795.1. Taxonomy (NCBI): domain Eukaryota; kingdom Metazoa; phylum Chordata; class Actinopteri; order Cichliformes; family Cichlidae; genus Maylandia; species Maylandia zebra. Next base: position 4,546,851 of record NC_135182.1, read on the forward strand.
GAGTATACTTTCAAAAACATTTTGTTTTGCAGAATCGGGAGGCCAAAACATTATCTACAGCAGATAAACAGTCTCTGAAAGTCCTGAGCTTAACAGGAAACAGGAAAGAAATCTCATCACTGAAGCCTCATCAGAAATGGTCTCAGTGGAGGTTTGGCTGTCAAGAAGTTAAGGAAGGGAAATGGGGAGTAAAAGCTGAGGTATGTCAAATTACACAAGAACTGGACTGGGAAAAAAATCTGTGGTAACTGGTCTGATGGAGTGAGGAATCTTAATTTTTAAACTTTGGTTCATCCTGTCATCAGTATGTATGGTGGAGGTCAGAAGAGAGGTGAGTATCTACAGCCATCCGTGGCTTCATTTTTCACCATGGCAGTGATCCCAAACACACTGCCAATGCAGCAAACGCAAACCTGGTTAGAAAAACACTGAATGGAATACTCTCAGTCATGGACTGACCTCCATAGAGTTCAGACTTCAACATTTCTGAAGCAGTGCGGGATCATCTTGACAGAGGACGGAACAAAAAGCAGCCAAATTCCAAACAAGAGCTTTGAATGTCCTTCAAGAAGCCCGGAGTAATATTCGCGTACATGTACAAACTGCTGTTGCCTTATATACTGCATTTCCATATTTGTTTACACATTTCAGTAAATTGTTGCACATATTTCCAATTTTCCCAGCAAAGTATAAAGAACTGAGGGGTGGCTTGAGACTTTTACACAGCACTAGATGCATGTGGTGATTTTTATTAGCGAGCCAATGAAAGAAAACAAAAATAGACAGAAATAAGTTTGACAGATTTTCACTATTACTCTAACACGTCAGAGTATTTATTATATACTGAAACGTTACAGCTGCATCTGTAGCTCCAGGTTCCCAGGAGGCTTGTGTTTTCTTGTTGGGAGCTGGGTGTTGCCATTATCCCAGCCTGACAAAATATACATACACTGTGCACAACTTTCTGTGAATAAAAACACTCCCTCTCTGCTTATCTCTACAAAGAGTGTTTTTACAGAATGTAGTTGATGTTTTGGGAGATAATTTATTCCTTTCATATCACTGTGCCTCTGTTTCACTTGCCTACATTTAATATATTTAATGTATTGTAGTCGCTGCAATGTGGAGGTCCATGTGACTTGATTCCAGGTGGCAGCTAAGCATCATGCATATGGCCCATTGTCATGATTTATTAGCTTATTGTTTCTCTCTGTGCCGTTCCAATCCCAGTAATGGACTGAAGCTTAATCGGCTTGAACTTTCAACACTACTTATCTCCGACCGCCTGGGCACATATCCCCCGATAGGTGATACCTTTCCAACAAGGGCCGCTTGATTCATGTCAGTCTTTATGTGGGTGTTTATATTCAAACCCACACAGGCTTTTCCAGCACCTTTCAATATGGAAAGATGGAGGAATTAAATTAAGGACCTACAATAAAATAACTGAATCCTTCTTGTCTGCTGTATGATCTTGTTATTTCTGGATTGAGAATCAGTCTGAACTGCTCTTCTTTTTCTTCCACCTATAAAACTGCCACTTTTGTCTGCTTCTCTTTTACACAATTAAACACAGATTCCAAACACTGCTGCACACCCAAGCCCATTTTCAGTGTGTTTTTCATCTTTCTTTTATTTTTTTACTCTTTTAATAGCATACAGTCGTACACAAAGGAAAGACTTGTGAATCGCTCCTTAGCATCATGTTTCAGGAGTTGAGCAACAACAAATCCTTTTACATGAGACCAGCTGGTTCCAACAACTAATTATAAACTTGCCTCATTTCATCAGATTAAACTGAAATTACTCGTGTAGGTTTTGGTGTATCTGCAGGTATAAAAACATAACACACTCTTTCAAAATAAATCACACCATGCAATTGTGTTGAGTTGTACTTTTCCTATGTTAAAGTTACAGTTCAGTGAGGGCCACTATATTCAAAAGAAGAGTAAGAAGTTCCCATTTGCAGGATTTCACCATGCCTCCATTGTGACACCTCCCCACCGTCCCAGATGCATATTTAGTGGAGACTGACTCAGCAGCTGCAAGACCCCCAGCAAAGACCACAGCAGGCATCATTAAGAGATCGATGTAACATTTATTAATACCCATACAGCACAAAAAGTGAAGGCGGGTAGCAAAGTGGTTTGCAGATGTGCAGCAACTGTGACTATGTAAATAAAGTGGTCCTTAATGAGACAGCCAAATGCGTATTTAAGCTGATGTGGGCAGGAAATTTTAAGGCACATATATATTTAAAAAAAACAAACAAACAAAAAAAAAACAGAATGAAAAACGCTTACCTGCAGTAGGATCTTATTTCCATCGTAGTCCTCCGTTTGCCAGCGCACCTCACTGATTGGGCTGCAAGGGTGTGGCAGCAGGGGCACCAGCACTCCGACGTCCCGGACCCTCACCTCCATTACTGCCGAGTCCAACACCAGGGGACTGTGGCCTCGTGGGAGTCTCTTAAAGGACAGCTGGATCTCCATATCAGGGTTGGAGTACACCACAAAGAAGCAAAAGTCATCCTTCTTTTGTGCAACCCTCCGCTGAAGCAGCAGCTTGTACAGCCGCACCATATCAACATAGTTTTCATGGCGGCAATAGACTGTGAAACGCACGATTTCCTTCCCATAATGGACCTGCCGCACGGCCCAGAGCGGCGTGCCAGGAGACAGAGTGAAAAAGTCCTGACTGCATGGGGTCAACGGTAGCATCCGCCGGCCATTGCTGACTTTTTCAGTATGGTGGTAGTGCCAGGGCGGCCGCTGCAGAGCGCGATGCAGCATCAGTATGTGCTCATCACCGCCGTAGGCCTCCTGGAGGAACAGGATGACCGCCAGGGCTGGCTGGCAGGCTGAAGCTGGGCTTCCATTTTGATGCCGCTTTGCCCGAGGTCGCTGAGAGACGGAGGCTCGCTCTGAGACCCTGAAGAGCTGCAGTTCAGGGTGAACCCACGCCAGCACGGCGTCGGCAGCATGCTGCAGGAACTTGCCCTCGCCGGGGTCAGCAATGAGGTGGATGCTGACAAGGAAGGGATCCTGGAGCTCACCCATGGATAAGTCACCTCCAACAGCACACATGGAAGACAAAGTAGAAGAAACAAGGAGGACAGGAAGAAAATTAGATAAAATGGGTATTTTTGAACTTTATATAGAAATAAGAAGGTTAAAAAAAATATGAATTCTTAAATAAAATGAATCTGTTGCTCCAAACTGTCGAGATCTATCCATCCTTCTGCTAAGCTATTCCTTGGACACTGGGAATATTTTTTCCTGACACATTCACTCTTTTCTTTGTTTACTTCTTTGTTCAAGTTTTCCCATATTTTCTCACTCGCCTTCCCCATTCCCACAGATCTCTAGATCTCAGCTCTCCATTTCACTCGTCCACATCCAACTCCATCTTTCTTACAATTCTGAGGTTTACCTTTTCTCCCCTCTCTCCCTCCCTCCTTTCTACCAGACTCATGTGGAGCAGGGCTTCTCTGTGGAGGCTCATTAGTGCCATTTAGGAGTCATTACTGAAGCCCAGAGGAATGTCCCAGACCGCAGCGGGAGCGATGCATTCAGGTGTAGCCTCTCCCTGAACCCCCGACATGGAAAAGCTCGGCACCGTGATGTAGGTGCTGCAAATCCACTTTTCCTATGCTGCCGACACATTTACGTCAATCAGTCTTTTCTTTCTTGTGTGTTACATGTAGAAACTCACACGGCTGCCTGTTATCTCCATGTACACTCACTCTTTGTTTTGCTACAGTCTTTAATCCGAGTTCTCATGGGACTTGTCCCATTTTGTTTGTGCTTTGGGAAAGGACACACAGGCTACTTTCCCTGGCACAACATACTGTTTCACCATTGCCAAAATCCCTCCGTGAAACCGAGAGGCCAAACAGGGATGGGTTTTGTCTCTCGAGTCCCACCGGCCTTTGTAAAAGGACAGTTTCAACTTGACCAAAGAAGTGACATTTTCAAAATGTCACTCTGTGGTTCCAATGGAACAGACCTAAATAATAGGTGTAGAGGTGCTATGAATGTAGCTGTTAAATATTAAAAGGTTCAGTAAAAGCAAGATGTGGTGGGAAGTATACATTTTGGTACAGTTAATTTATTTTATAACGACCTGAGGCTCGTGTCGGTGATGTTCCACCACAAAACTAATGTTGGTCCAGGCTGTGATTAGTTTTGTGGCATGTAAACACCGAGGATCTATAAGCAGATGTGAAGGCAAATTTAGTTTTAATAAAATGCAATGAAGCCTCAACTGTGACACAGAGCAGCCCTAAATGGCAGTTTGTCTACAGCGGTAATGACATCCGGATCAAGAATGTTCCACAGCAGGTTTAAGCGGGATGTCGGCGCACTGACATCCTGTAACACACATCTACGCGCCTACACAAAGAGAGACGGAACTGCTGTCATTAACGTCACCCTGATCCCTTACAATCACTGTTAACATGTAGCTGGCATTAAAACGCCAAACAAGTGGATGATAGGGCTCTTTAAGGGTATTTACTGCACAGCACATTGTGCCGACACACAGACAGCTCGACGTCTTCACACTCCTGCTGCACACAGCTCTCCTGGGATCAGTTTTCATGAGTCAGAGACCTTTGCCCCAACCATCTTATTTCTGCCTCATTAGAAAACAAACAAAAACAGCAAAAGAACCTAAAAAAAAAAAATCATCATCATAACCATTCCTTTCTTATTTAAAAAAATAAAATAAATAAAAATCTCAGTTTCTTGCTTTTACATTTGTCTTTTTTTTCCTCCATTCCCCAACCCCACACTCTTTCTTCTGCCATTTTTACACATGACAACTTTTGGGGGAATCAAGTTGGGATATTTTCCACAGTTTCCCTTTCTTTTGTAGCACGCAGCAGGAAGCAGCACGCCCCGGCCGTGTGCTCACTAATGGAAATACTGCATGTGGTTTAGGTAAGGAAGCTGGACGGAGCATGCAGGAGTCAACGTACACCGACATCCAAGCAGAGAATGGAATATTAGTCTCTCTCTGTGTTGTGTTCCTTGCACCAGTGCATAAAGCTACTAGCTACATGCTTGCAAAAATCCACTGAAAGGTCAAGATGTCTACATACTGACTTGTTCAAGGGAGACAGATTAGATCAATTAGAAAATTACTGAATAAGAAGCCGTTTATGGGTTTTTAGTCCACTGTTTAAGTTCAAAAATCAAAATGTGTTAGATTCACAGATGTCCCTGCGTTAAAAGCAGCGGAAAGATAATCTGGCAAGCTCATAGACGAGCTGTATGAGCTGCAGTGTTTTGGCCCATCTTTCTAAAATATACAATTCCAATACCTTGTACAAAGTGATACTTTTCTTGGCAATAAGGGTTAATGTGGAGCTGGAAAACAAGAGAATAAATCAGAGATTAAGTCTCCCCAATCCTGTGAAGGGAACGTAAGGCGTTTGTGAGTAAAGCTCTGGAGAAGTGTGTCTCTAAGCTCTTAATCCACTTGAGTCTTCAGGCTAACTGACTCGATTGACTACATACAACTCATGCATGTGCATATCCATCCTCAGCACAAACACAGGATAAAGTGGTGTGAAAACGTGTTTTCCTCCCTTCTTGATTTCCATGTGTTGTGCATATTTGTCAGACTTACATGTTTTAGATTATCAAACTGTTTTTTATGTTAGACAAAGATAACGCAATTAAATGCAAAATGCAGTTTTTAAATGATGGTTTCATTGATCAAGAGAGAAACGTTTCCCAAACCTAGTGGGTCCTGTGTGAAAAAGTAATTGCCCCTCTTGTTAAATCGTGAATTAACTGTGCTTAACCTTTTTTTTTTTTTTTTTTAAAGCAGAGTTCACTTTCATTAAACACACTTAGGCCTATTTATTGGCAGAGGTGTTGAATCAAGAAATCATTAAACAGAACTTGTTTGACAAAGTACAGAAAGGCTAAAAGATGTTAAAAAAAAATAAAAAAAAAGGAACACATCATGGCATGATCCATGGGAGAGTTCAAGGAGAAAACTGCTGTTGACCAGTGGTTTTCTCCTTGAATACTCATTATCAGTTTTTCCAAAAAACATCTTGATGATCCCCAAGACTTTTGGGAAAATATTCTGTGGAGTGACAAGTTTAACTTTTTGGAAGGTCTGTGTCCCATTACATCTGGTATAAAAGTAACACAGCATTTCACAAAAGGAACATCATACCAACGGTAAAGTATGGAGGTGGTAGTGTGATGGTCAGGGGCTGTTTTGTGCCTTGGGACCTGGAAGACTTGCTGTGGTAAATGGAACCATGAGTTCTGCTTTCTACCAAAACATCCAAAAGGAGAATATCCGGCCATCTGTTCTTATTCGTGTGAAGCGCACTTGGGTTCTGCAGCAGGACAATGATCCAAAACACATCAGCAGGTCCACCAAGAAAAACAAATAGAAGACTTTTGAGTGGCCTAGTCAAAGCCCTGACCTGAATCAGATTGAGATGCTGTGGCATGACCTTAAAAAGGTGGTTCAAAAGCCCTCCAATGTGGCTGAATTACAACAATTCTGCAAAGATGAGAGGGCCAAAATTCCTCTGTGGCGCTGTAAAACTGCTTAGGGCGACTCTAACCAGTTATTATGTTTAGGGAGAAATCACTTTTTCACACAGGGTAGGTTTGGATTTTTCCCCCAATTAATATCAAACAAATTCACTTAGAAAATGCATTTTTTTTTGTTTACTTGTGTTATATTTATCTAATATTTAAATTTGTTTGATGATCTGAAACATTTAAGTGTGACACATAAAAAAAAAATGGAAATCAGGAAGGGGGAAGACACTTTTGTACTCCACTGTAAAAGTGCCCATTTATAAAAAGGGACGGTCTTGTCCAGTTCTCAGAGACTTTAACCTTGTCTCTGTGGATACGTGTTAACCAGGAACACATGCTCGCTGCCGTACCCGCAGATGACGACGTGAGATAAAACAACACGCCTTCCAGCGAGCCCCCTCCACATATGAGAGTGATTAGCAGCGAAAACTCAACCTCTCCTCGATGTGTGTATGTGTGTATGTGCGCAGAAGAACTCCAGTCGCAGCTTTAGCTAGCCAGGCCTTCAGTGTAAAAACAAAACAACTGAACTTGGAAATTCAAGATGTGGGCCCCTTTTGTCGTCTGCTGAGAAAGAAAAAAAGAAAAAAAGAAGGGGGGGGGGGGGGGGGGGGGAGTTCCAAATCTCATACATCACTTTGAAATGACAGAAAAAAATAAGTCAAAGATTTATATTAGTGCGAAGACTACATTTATTATGTTTTGGCACCAGTCACTCAAGGTGTTGCTCGCACACAGAAGCTGTTCTCTCATTTAGATTCAAATATCCTTTCTCTCAAGTCTCAAATGTGTGCCGTTTTCCATTTTCTGATAACTATAGAGTACACATA